>NC_036867.1:23506234-23686072 GCF_002910315.2 Salvelinus sp. IW2-2015 | reverse complement strand
GTGCGTGCGTGCGTGCGTGCGTGCGTGCGTGCGTGCGTGCGTGCGTGCGTGCGTGCGTGCGTGCGTGCGTGCGTGCGTGCGTGTCCGCACGCACACATGTATGACTAATAAGTGATATTCCACACCTCCACCCCCTTCCACCTATCCCTCCCCCACACGGGCGAGCTCTAACTGGGCTTCATACACCGTCTCTCCCTGCGGAGGAGCCTGGATCCGACCTAAGTAGTCAGAATCAATTAAACTCATCCATTTTCTCTGCAGCGTTTGGATGAGACAAATTATTTTGGCTCAGTGAGCCTCTCTCTCTCCCTCCCTCCATCCATGCTCCCCTGACTGCACACCTCTCTACCCCCCTCACTCTCCCTCCTAACACCCCTGGGGGCTTCCATGGCCCTCCTGTCAGTGCCCAGGAATAATTCCCCTCCTTTTCACTGCTTTCGGGAGGGAAACGCAGAGGTGATGAATATACATGGAATGGAAGAGAAGATCGGGGGAGAGAGGAAGAGAGGAAAACAAGGAGGGCTCGCTGCTGCTTGTTTGCTCAGCACAGCAGAAAAGTGCACTACCTTGGAGGGAGGGACAGAGGGAGGGATGGAGACACAGTGAAAGAGGGTAGTTACTTTGGGCCCCTGGACAGATCTGATCTGAGGTGGGTCTGGGGCTGTAGGGTATATTCTCTCTGCATCCCAAGTGGTACCCTATTCACAACCTCTTATGTGGACATAGCAGTCACTCTCTGGTAATAATCCCCTCAACATACAGTACATTCCCCCGTGGTGGCATAGATCCAAAACAGCTCTATATCCATCCTGCCTGCCTGGGTCCTACTGAATAGAAGATACTGTAATAGAACAGTGACCTATTACCTTACAGAGTGCTGCTTCTTACACAGGCCTGACATACAACACTTTTTATTCCCATCAACATAATCAATACAATGTTATGCTGCAGAGCAGAGTGTGAGAGAGAGGGAAGGTGAGAGTGTGTGAGAGAGAGAAAGAAAGAGGGAGCTCGAGGGAGAGTGAGAGAGAGAGAGAGAGAGAGAAAGAGGGAGCTCGAGGGAGAGAGGGAGAAAGAGAGAGAGAGAGAGGAACTACTTTTCAGAACGCTCCTCTCAGTGTTGTGCTCTAGACCACCTACAGTAAAGCGAGGCCAAGTCAAGACCAAGACTAGAACAATGCAAGTCCAAGTGAGGACCATGATGGTAATTGTGTCAGATCGCCACCATTATAAGAGCTCAAAATGTACAGTATTTCTGTGTTCATATTTCAGAAAACATATGGATTCTTTAGACGTTCAAAATTAAAACGCATGCTGGGAAATCCAAATCCAAATTGTCACTAACCATTATCACTCTGAATAATAGATATAAAGACTAAATACGTAAAAATGTGTGAGCGTCTGACTCTCAAATATCTAATTTCTCCCCTACTAGCGGAGCAAGGAAATTCCGCCAAGCACTACAAGGTTTGATGAAATCTTTCAACAAAAGTAAAGGACAGTAATGTTATGAGTAAAGTAGGAAGCATACTTTATAAACGTGTCAGGAAAGAAGTGTGTATTTGGCCTGGCGAAGCGGTTTTATGTGTTGACAACGAGGGTTGCTAATTATGAGTTTTTTACTCTGCTGGTCTCGGCTAGTCTTGGGAAGAAACTACGAGTCCTCATTGTTTGAGACGAGTCAAGACTGAGTAAAAATGTTGAGACACTCAATATAAAAGGCTGAGACACTCAATATGTGGTCTTGCGACTGTGAGGAAAGATGCTGGAGACGAGAAGCAAGTACAGGGAGTGAACATTTAATGAAACACGTACAGGAACAGAATACGGAAAGTGTCTGGACAGGGTAAAACAAAACGACAAGAATGCTGACACAGCGATATACCCAAGGAACAGACAGATATAGGAGGGGCAATCAATAAGGTAATGGAGTCCAGGTGAGTCCAATGAGCGCTGATGCGCGTAATGATGGTGACAGGTGTGCGTAATGATGGGCAGCCTGGCGCCCTCGGACGCCAGAGAGGAGGAGCAGGAGCAGGCGTGACAGAGACCGGACTCGTGTACTACAACACTGCTCTTCATATTAAATGGCTGACAGGTTTTAACTGCTCACTGCCGCGCCTCGCAGTAGCAGGCCGTTTATACACTCTGGGAGATGTTATATCATCTCACCAACCATGTGCCGAGGGAGAGCGGGCGAGGGAGCACCTCTAGAACACATTGGAAGCTATTACAAATATGGAGTACTACCGGTTCTGAATAAAAGATTAAACATACAGTACATTGGGGTTGTTGGAAGAAAAGAAAAAGGCTAGTATTATGCACATCCAAAGCTACACTGAACAAAAATATAAACGCAACATGTAAAGTGCTGGTAACAGAAATGTTCCATACGTACAAAAAGCTTATTTCTCTCAAATGTGTTTAAATCCCTGTTAGTAAGCATTTCTCCTTTGCCAAGATAATCCATCCACCTGAAGGGTGTGGCATATCAGTTTTGTCACACAACACAATGCACCAGATGTCTCAAGTTTTGAGGGACCGTGCAACTGGCATGCTGACTGCAGGAATGTCCACCAGAGCTGTTGCCAGATAATTTAATGTTCATTTCTCTACCATAAGCTGCCTCCAACATTTTGTCAGAACGTCCAACAAGACTCACATCCGCAGACCATGTGTGACCACGCTAGCCCAGGATTTCCACGTCCGGCTTCTTCACCTGCGGGATCGTCTCTGACCAGTCCATCCGGACAGCTGATGAAACTGTGGGTTTGCACAACCGAGGAATTTCTGCACAAATTGTCAGAAACCATCTCAGGGAATCTCATCTGCGTGCTCGTCGTCCTTACAGGGTCTTGATCTGACTGCAGTTTGGTGTCATAAATCAACTTCAGTGGGCAAATGCTCACCTTTGATGTCTACTGGGTAATTTGGGCGAGCGGTTTGCTGATGTCAACTTTGTGAACAGAGTGCCCCATGGTGGCGTTGGGGTTCTAGTATGGGCAGGTTTTTATCAATAGCAATTTGAATGCACAGAGATAACATGACGAGATCCTGAGGCCCATGGTCGTGCCATTCATCCGCTGCCATCACCTCATGATTCAGCATGATAATGCATGCCCCCCACGTCGCAAGGATCTGTACACAATTTCTGGAAGCTGAAAATGCCCCAGTTCTTCCATAGTCTGCATACTCACCTGACATTTCGCCCATTGAGCATGTTTGGAATGCTCTGGATCGATGTGTACAACAGCATGTTCGAGTTCCCGCCAATATCCAGCAACTTCGCAGAGCCATTGAAGAGGAGTGGGACAACATTCCACAGGCCACAATCAACAGCCTGATCAACTGTATATGAAGGAGATGAGTCGAACTGCATGAGGCAAATAATGGTCACACCAGATACTGACTGGTTTTCTGATCCATGCCCCTACCTTTTTTTTAAGGTATCTGTGACTAACAGATGCATATCTGTATTCCCAGTCATGTGAAATCCATAGATTAGGGCCTAATGAATTTCAATTGACTGATTTCCTTATATGAACTGTAACTCAGTAAAACCTTTGAAATTGTTGTATTTTGCATTTATATTTTTGTTCAGTGTATTATACTGTAAAGCTGGAGCGCTAGCCACCTGTTCAAATTCAATTAATATACACTGACAGTAGCCTACGCTGGAAGGAAAAAAAAACAATAAGTCCCAGAAGGTTGGTGGCACCTTAATTAGGGAGTACGGGCTTGTGGTAATGGCTGGAGCGGAATTTGTGGAATGGCACATCAAACACATGGTTTCCAGGTGTTTGATGCCATTCCATTGCTCCTTTTCAGCCGTTATTATGAGCCGTCCTCCCCTCAGTAGCCTCCTGTGGTCTGTATAATTTGCATCGATTCTGTTTAAAAAGCGACAGTCTGGGATCTGTGAATCTGTTCAATAGTCTTTTCATTTATAGTGGTGCTTTGTTGTTTTTGGAATCACTCCTCCTCCTTCTCCGAGTAAACACCTGTTAGCAGCTTTATGAAGCACAGCTAGCTAATCACTCAGGGGAAACACACACACACACACACAATAACCTCCCAGGGAAAATCACACATTAACATCTTACCGTTTCATCTGCCTGATAATCAGAGCCAAAAGCTTCAATAATACAACACTGAAACCAAGCAATGTTATGCAACACTGAGTGAGAGTCAGTCAGTCAACATGCCCACTCACTCACTACTGAGAGAGGTATTTTAAAAGCGTTATAATTGTGAAGTGTATATTGGTGCATTTGCCAAAATGTTTTTTTTCCATTTCTGAAAGCGAGGAGAGTGACTGTGAGGTTACTTCTCCTCGTCTGACCTCCTCTAATGTCCTGTGTAGTAATTGTGTTGTCAACGTCCTGTCTACCAACTGTGTTGTTAATATCCTGTGTAGTAACGGTGTTGTTAATGTCCTGTGTGTAGTGAGTCAGCGGTGAGAAATCACTGGAACCACCATCGAAACTACCAACAACGCTGGCCAAACAGAAACCAGGCGGCAATATCAATGATTTAGTAATCAACTCACTTCCAATTCTGGCAGAGGTAGAATGGTTGACTGACAATAGGCAGTTGTGTTGAATGGTGAAGCTGGCATATTAGGACGGTAAATGTAGCTACCTCCTTCCCAGAATAATAATTGAGTAGTAATGAATCTTCCATGTTATGAACATTTACAAATGGTTAAGATGCTTCATTACACTGCTATGAATGTGTGGGTGTTCTAGTGGTGGGTTCTTCTCTGGTTATTAATGTGCTTCAAGGCAGATCAGATTAGGACTTGTGTGAGAGACTTTCTGGTGCCTGGATGGAAAAAGCCAGCCTACCATACCAATCCATCACCTCAACGCTAGGCCTCTCTGACGCCAACGTTTGTGTGTGCACGTGTGTATGTGTGTTTGCGTGTATGTGTGGCGGCAACGTCTCTTGCTGCACTCTCTGTCTGCTTCCTGGAGCTTGGCAAGCTTTTCAGTGCTTCACGGGATTGGGCTCACAGGATATGACCTATTGTTCTGAGACAATGTGAAAAATAATGTTCTCCAGCTAGAGACTCTTGGAAGCAAGCATGCTTTCTCTCCTCACCTCCTGCCCCCCGACCTGAAAGCTAGTTTTATTGCATCACAGTGGGCAACGGGAGACGCCAAGAACTAGCACCTGCCAAGTAGAGGTGTCGGTCAGCTCAGGGAAGGAGAGGAGAGGAGAAGCAAAACATCGTTTTTGACTGTTTTACTGCAGGCCAGAGAGGCTGAATCCCTCAGGGAGCTGTGTGAAAATCACCACCTTTTAATACAACCGTACCTCCATACGAACACACCCTAACCCACTTCGAACCAGAAACTGAGTTAACATCCTCCAAAACGCTTCAATATCTCTCACTATTCACGGGAAGCGTAGAACAATGGAGAATGAAGTTAAGAAATGAAGAAACTGTCAGATTGATAGACTCTGTTATATCATTCATTATTCCCTCTGGATTTACAGTTTTTTTTACAATCACTTTGGCACTACTTTCAGAAGCTTGATGTCATTTTTCAAATAGACAAAATTCACAACCAATGATCAAACAAGACATTTTTCAAAACTCTTAACACTTTTTCCAATTGCTTAGATACAATACACATAAAGCTGAGATCATTTGTTCATTTAACTAAAATCACCTGTTCAAAATGACACAACTTAACATCAAAGTATTACCATTTCAAAATACAATTCACACATTACATCTGAGATGACTGTCTATTCATTTTATTACAATGATCTAACTATCAATTGATACAACTGCTCAAAATGATAACTGTAATGATAACATTACTCTTAATGCATAGTTTTACGGAAACTGACAAACAATATTCCATGTTTAGATCATGCAAGTTTCAGGATAACGAGATCCATTGACACCAATTACCGTGGAACATGGACCAATTGGACTACATTATCTATGGATGTAATATTTCATCATCGTTCTTTATCAGACACTGTTTCTATGGTCCCATGTACCACTTTTCCAGACCATGTTTTCAGATTTGACATGCCTGTGCACTCTGTTAGGTACACCTATCTAGTACTGGGTAGGACCCCCTTTGCCTCCACAACAGCCTGAATTATTCATGGTGTTGTACATTAAGAGATATGCACACCACTGTTTTAAACGGCTGTTATTTGAGCATTTCTGGCCTTTCTGTTAGCTTGAATGAGTCTGGACATTCTCCTCTGACCTCTCTAACAAGGTGTTTTTGCCCACAGAACTGCCACTCACTGAATTTGTTTATTGCACCAGTCTCTGTAAACTCTAGAGACTGTAGTGCGTAAAAATCCCAGGAGGGCAGCTGTTTCTGAGATGCTGGAACCACCATGTGTGGCACCAACAATCATACCACGGTCAAAGTTGCTTAGATTACGCATCTTGCCCGTTCTAATGTTTGGTCGAACAACAACTACAGTTTTCTACTCTTTATACTCTATATATTAAGTTGGAGGCAGCCACATGATTCGCTGTTCGAAGGAGCAGGCTATATGCATTAACACGCAGGTGTACCTAATAAAGTGGCCTGTGAGTGTATGTATGCAGTCCCTTGTAATTGCTTTTCCATACTGCCAACTCGTTACTGATGATTGATTTCACATTGTGGTGAACAACATAGCGATAACATGGAGCCGGCAGGTGATCCAGGTCACAATAGAGGTCAAGCAGTGGGAGGAGGAAGATGAAGAAGACGTGGTGGTCAAAGGAATGGCAGGGGACAAGCACCCCTTCTGAGAGGTAGTCGTGGGCCTCGTTTGAGAGGTGTGGAGGAACGTGTTAGAGGACAAGGCCACGGACCAAGACAGCGGCAGCAACAGCAGAGTGTCCAATGAAATCCGAGCAATAGTTGTAGACCATGTCGTAAATCATGGCATGACAATGACTGAGGCAGCTACAATGATTCAACCAAACCTCAGAAGATCAACCGTGGCCTGAATCATCAGAACTTTCCGCAATGAGAACCGGTAAGTCTTCAGGATGCACTAAACATTAGGCTACTCTCAATTATCAAATGACTGTATACTGCATGCCAATGTGTACCAGAGAGTAGGTGATGTGACTAAATGTGTTCTTACTGTAATTTTCCCTGCAGAATTGAGACTAGGCCAAATAAGGGAGACAGAGGCAAAATTCTGACTGACCAACAAGAGCGGGCTGTGGTCAATTTGGTTCGGGACAGAAATGATATTCGCCTGACAGACATTCAGCTGCACATCTTGGACAATGACAACATGTTCAGCAATGTGGAAGCCATAAGTTTGACGACTATTGCACGCATGCTGAAAAGGCACCAGGTGTCTCTAAAACAGCTATACCGTGTGCCTTCTGAAAGAAATGCAGACATTTCTGCGGACTGAGTATGTTCAGGTATGTTCAGGTTCAAGATGCCTGTTGTGAAAAATTCCCCCAAAATTCGACATCATTGTAAATCAGTAATTCTCTTTCCAAAATGTATTTTTAGAGGGTGATGGAGCTGGATGCTGACGAAAGCCATCACAAAAAAAGAGGAACTTTTTGTATGAGGCAGGCTTCAACCTGGCCAAGACAAGGAGGAGAGGTCGGAATTTAATTTGCAAGCAGGCAACCATCCAAGTACCTGGACAATGTGTAGCAAACATCATCATGTGTGCGGCTATATCGGGAAGATGGTGTGGTGGTACACAGACCTCGTATTGGATCATATAATGCAGCTCTCCCTGTAACCTTCCGTGATGAGCTAAATCAGGTCATTGTGTGGGATAATGTCAGGTTCCACCATGCTCAAATGGTGCAAGCATGTTTCCAGGCCCATCCACAATTTACCACCCTGTTCTAACCCCCATACTCTCTTTTTATTAACCCGATTGAGGAATTTTTCTCCATATGGAGGTGGAAGGTATATGATAGGCGCCCTCACGAACAAGCCACCCTTCTCCAGGCCATGGATGACTCATGCAATGACATCAAGGCAGACCAGTGTCAGGCCTGGATTCGCCATGCCCGAAGATTCGTCCCAAGATGTTTGGCTAATGAAAACATCCATTGTGATGTGGATGAGAACCTGTGGGCAAATCCACAAGACAGGGTTGATGGAAATATAGAAGTACAGTAATCAACCCTTTTGTTTTGCTTTTTACAGTAAGCCAGGTGAGGAACACTGCAGTTGACGTTTTACTGTAGTTTTTTTCTTTTTTTGTATCTAATTATTTTTGCTTTGATTCAAGGAAACCTATATTGTGATTTTATTGTATTTCATCAATTAATTTCAGATTTTGTTCAATGATTCCACCGTGTCTGTAGTATTCTCTCTACTAGTCCTTTTACAGTTATGTATTTACGTGTAGTACCATAATGAAACATGTATCACATATTTTGTACTACAATATTTAATGATTGTACGAACAACTACACAGTGAAACTATCGGTATCTTGTGTGGGGGTGACCTAAATGAATGTTCCTATGGTATTTCATGATAAAGGAGTTACTTGAACCAATGATTCTGCAAGTGCAAGGTTTCTTTAAAGATATGAATGCACAACGCAATGTTTTGAACATTGGACAGCCGGTGCTACAAGTGACGACCGTTTTGAGTTTTGTGTCTAGAGTTTTGAAAAATGACCAAAAGGTTCGGAAATTAGTCCAAAGTGATTGTAAAAAAAAAACGGTAAAAGTATGAGGATCAAATGTGAGTCTCTTTCTGATCTCATCCAACCCCTCACTCAACACTGATGAGATACGTGCTCTTATCTGTATCCAAATGATGAAACAACACTAAATGTGTGCCTGAGACATTGTTTCTGCTGCTCTGAACTGAACTTGACTGAAACACACTCCAACTGACGTGTGTGTGTGTGCGTGTGTATACATGTGTGTGTGTGCGTGCGTGGCCGCACAGTATTTTCCATGACGAGGCTAGCCAGGTCGTTAGTCAGAAAGTTGTTGAAAAGCTCACTCATCATTACTCCACTTCAGAGGTATTGCTGTTGTAGTAACAGTCAGAGACTGTTTATGTGAATACATCACATGCCACAAACTCACAAATACCCCCGTCTTAAAAATATTGTGGAGTGATATTAGTGCCAATAGAAATTGAATTTGATTTCAAGAGATTTTGTTGCCACTGATATCTTTCTCAAAAACAGATATTAAAACCCTGTTTCTGAATATGCAAAAAAAACGATCTGCCCTGTGTCTGTCTCAGAGCCCCACCAGCACCATTCAACATGCACTGAACTAGCAGGTTATTACTGTCATCACAAACTCCAACAAGTATAACTTGTGAAGGGATAATTGGTGTGACTCGTCCATTGATGTCTGGAAGAAGGAGGGATTCTTATCCATTAATATATTCAGTCAGAAAACCAGGGGCTTTATTCTGGGATTTACACTTACTGGGTTATAGGAGCTTAAACTCACGCGCATGCCTTCATTTCAGATAGCATGTCACCTCATTGTGTGTCTAAAGACGGCGTGTTGTATTTGGTTATGTTGTGAGAATCCTCCTTAGGGAACGTCGTCACAACACATTGAATCCCGAGCTATATAATTGTAAGGAAGAATGTACAGTCACCATTATAGGAGGGAAATCCAAAGAAAGAAGGAGAACTTCAGTTAATGAAAGAATGTAATTCTGTCAGATTAGCTACAGGAATGAGGCTATGTGGATTAACAGCAGGGTGGAGGTATGTCGAGGCCTCAGAATTACCTTAAAGCAACATTTTCTCCCTACATTCAATGAGTTTGATTACTAAAAGGTGAGTTGGAGAATCACCTCACGCAAGGTTAAGATTCCTCTGGCATTGGTGTCAAACCTATGGAAGTGCCTAGGAGCGCCATCTACTGTTTATGTACATTTTCTGTCCTGTTCTCTGAGAGGCAACAAGCATGTCATTGTACAGAGGCGGGCACTCTCAAACCTTCTCAAACCAGAGACAGCAGTTGAACGTCAACCAAAGGCCAATCTGAATCTATTCCATGGCAGAACGAAGAGTTCCCAGTTCAATATTCTTCATCTCTCTGCTATGATGCTTCTGCTTATGAAGGCCACAAAGGGCCCAGCAGTGAGTTGGAGGAGAAGACAGAGCAGAGCTGGAAAGAAGGGTTGGTATGGAACAGATCAGTGTGTTTGTGTGTGTGTGTGTATGTGAACAGAGGTGGGTGGTAAACACAGTGCTCTGAGTGCAGCGGCCTCTCTCTCTTTCAGATGGCTAACTCCGATGTAGTTATTGGTCTCCACAGCGCAGCGCAGTACTATTACGGTTACACCTGATTCCAGGAAATGTACTCCATACTTTAAATATTTAATCAGTCCCTTCACCATGAAGCAAATGAGGCGTAGCTCGGAGGAAAAGCTGCAGAACACAAAGGGAGGAATTAAGGGGCTGACTTGGCTGCATTTGTACACGCACACACACACACACACACCAGTGTCGAGAGAGTTAAGTGTATCATTACCCTCTGATGATAGATTTATATGCTATGTCTCATTTGGAGGGAACCTCAGAAGTGTGTGTGTGTGTGTGTGTGTGTGTGTGTGTGTGTGTGTGTGTGTGTGTGTGTGTGTGTGTGTGTGTGTGTGTGTTGTGGTGTGAACGTGCAAGCGTGCATACGTGTGTGTGTGCGTCAAGGGGTGGTTGCACAACTGCCCAGGGTCACGGCCAGTCAGCCTAGGGGTCCTGTAGGCTCAGCCATAACAGACAAGAAGGAATTCTCCCTCACACTTAGCCAGTTTGTCAAAGCTGTTTTCAGTTAAAGGGTTACATGATAGCCTTTTCTACTGAGGCGAAACTTGATGACATGCATGAGGCCACAATACAATGAGGAGACTACAGATTGAGTGGCAAACTATGGGCCGCGGGTTGGATCCGGCGGTCCGCGAGCCCATTCAGTCTGGGTAGAGGGGATTCTTTTGGGTTAGAAAAACACTCCAGGCCACTCTTGAATGTCTAAAAKTAGATATAAAGTATGTAGAAATGATGATGGATGAATATATTTTCAAATAACTGCCCTTTTTGGCATATTTTTTTAATACATTTTGGCAAAAAAATCTGTCCCAAAAAAACATGTTCGTTTAATTTCGAAATCACAATGTGGCTCAAGGGCCAAAACGTTTGCCCACCCCTGCTACAGATGCTATGTGCAGCAGAGGAATGTGCAATGCCTGCAAATTGTGAGGTGAGATGTGTGCAAGAAATACACCAAGTGATGTTAGGTATTTGGTCATTTATTTGGTCACACTTCATATAGGGAAAATGACTAGTACCACTGTGCCTTGTAATGCCTGACTTTTGCTGGATCTCACTGACATCACCCCCCCCATGTGTGTACCGGAACACCTCAGAGTATGTGTACTTCAAGCTGATATCAACACAGATGACATCCTCACAGCTGACATAATCACAGCCAACATCATCATCATCACAGCTTCACTTCTCTGAAACATGTGATCAGGTAGCTTCTATTTTCGGTCTTTCACATTTGGTTAGGTATATGTAATATTGTCTGACTTATGAGGCGATGAGTCAGGCAGGAATGTCTGTCAGTTTGAGCACAGGGCACCAGTCAGAGTGTTGCTGATTTTACTGTACCTGAATCAAATCAAATCAAATGTATTCATATAGCCCTTCTTACATCAGCTGATATCTCAAAGTGCTGTACAGAAACCCAGCCTAAAACCCCAAACAGCAAGCAATGCAGGTGTAAGAAGCACGGTGGCTAGGAAAAACTCCCTAGAAAGGCCAAAACCTAGGAAGAAACCTAGAGAGGAACACTCCTGTACAGGACAAAGATGAAGGGAGATGGGAGGAGATGGAGAGAAGAGGAGGTGAGGGGAGAGGAGATGAAAGAGAGTTGGGCTGGTCTATGACTCACTGACACCTTTCTCGCAAAAGGTATACGGCAACCTCACAGAGAATTTCATTCAACAGGGAGAGGTGGGGTAGAAGGAGAAGAGAAGGAGGATAGGGTAAGGAGAAGGAAGGGAGAATGAGAGGCAATGGGGAGAGGAGGGGGAGGAGGGAGTGACTCAGGCTTACTGTGACAGCCCATGCAACCCCTGCTCTAGACCACGCCACACACTCAGCACTTTGGTACGGATTAATATTTGAAAGGCTAAGTGACACACCTTTTTGTTAGTTCACTTCGTTCCCTCCCTTCTCTCCCGGGAAGGGACAGCACAGCAGGACGGTGGGGGAATGTTAACTGGGACTGATCAAAGTAATACTAGGACTTCAGAGAGAGAGAGGAGAAAGAGAGAGAGAGAGAGAGAGAGAGAGAGAGAGAGAGAGAGAGAGAGAGAGAGAGAGAGAGAGAGAGAAGAGAGAGAGAGAGAGAGAGAGAGAGAGAGAGACAGAGAGAGAGAGAGAGAAACAGAGAGAGAGAGCGAGAGAGAGAGAGAGAGAGAGAGAGAGAGAGAGAGAGAGAGAGAGAGAGAGAGAGAGAGAGAGAGAGAGAGAGAGAGAGAGAGGGCAGAAACAGAGAGAGAGAGCAAGAGAGAGAGAGAGAGAGAGAGGCAGTCAGAGAGGTCAGAGGGCTGTCCTGCTCCTGCGGGCCTCTCTCTCTCCCTCGCTCTCTCTCCCCCCTCGCTCTCTCTCCCCCCTCTCGCCATGGTACCAGAGAGAACAGTCTTCAAATGGGGAGAAGTCATGACAAAGCCATAGAAAAGTTGGAATGTTGAAGAAGAGTGAGTTTCGGGGACATAAGCTTAAAATCCTAATGGTTGGGGAAAAAATAAATATATAGGAAGTCTGGACACCTTGGTTGTTCTGCACGGCAAAGACTATAAGCTTTAAAACAGATAACACAGAAGAGAAAGTAGGAAAGAGTATCTAAAAACGATGGTTGAGTGTTGTAGGCCAGACTGTAGTGCTATTTCTGGCGAAGGTATGAGGTGCACCTTTGAAACAGAATAAAAGGAAGGGAAAGAAGTTGATATTTTCGGCAATTGGCAATCTGGCGACTATTTCTGCTGTGAATCTCCTGGGGCAATTTAAGGGGGAAAGAAACAGCAGAGTGATGCAATCCCCAATGTCATCTTAACCATGCCACGATGCCTCTGGATCAGTTACCTACTGCTGTAACAGAGAGGAAATACCACTGATTGATGCTACTGGCCACTGGAGAGTTGAAGAGTTGGGTGAGAGAGGAGGAGAGAGAGGGAGAGAGAGCGAGCGAGAGAGCGAGAGAGAGGTGGGGGGCTGTAGCAGAATGATGTGATGTCTCTCAGGAGTATCTTCCATCAGGCAGAGTCCTGTTAAACCCATAGAGATTGCCAGTTAGAACGTGTCCCAAATAGCACCCTATACAGTGGACTACTTTTGACCAGGATCCACTACTTTTGACCAGGGCTTGCACTTTACAGAGAATAGCATGTAATTTGGGACACACATTAAAGAGCTGCTCATACTGATGCACTATCACTCAATGGGGAGGACAGAGACAGGGCAATAAAGTCTCTCATGATCTCCTTGAGGTCCTGTTATTGTTATGATCAAGAGTTTTTCAGTGGGGACCGTGGGCCTCTCTAACATAAGCACCTTTAACACGTTGCACTGTTTTCCTTTCTGTTTTGTTTGCATTTTTGTTTGTGGTACTGTATGTCAGAGGGAAGAAAAGGCATCGTTCTTTACAGAAATACTCTATGATTCATGTTTCCTGCGCTTTGATCTGGGAGCTCTGTTTGAAATGGCTGAGCCTCAGGATAAACTATTTCAGGTTGTCTAAACAATTTCCAATCATGGTTTCCATATTTAGGTTTTCGTAAAGAGGGAGAAAGGAAAAAGACTCACATGCGAGCGCGCCCCTTTCAAAGAAGAAGCAGGCGGAGGAAAACCTGATTCCATCCATTAAGGGTGAAAGCAGACATTGAATTGTGCAGCGTGAGATACATTGCCCCTGTTATTCTGTTCTGCATAACACACACACACACACACACACACACACACCAAGGTTCAGGTTTATCGCATCCTCCTCTATCCCCTCACACACACGAACCTACAAACACGGACACACACGCACCTATGTACACATGCGACATATGCACGCATGCACACACACATCCAAACCATTTGCTCCATAGAATCAGCTTGCAGCCCTGTTATTCTGTTCTGCATAACACACAAACACACACACACACACCACACACACACACACACCACACACACACCACACACACACACACACACACACACACACACACACACACACACACACACACACACACGAGGCTCAGGTTCATCGCATCCTCCTCTATCCCTCACACACACAAACCTACACACACGGACACACACGCACCTATGTACACATGCGGCATATGGACCCTATAAAGAGGGGTGTATTATGGCTTACTGTTGAACACAGGACAGCGGGCGGGGGGGGGGGGTGCTCTCTCCTCCCCTCTCCAACGCCTCCACCCATGCCACTCTACTCTTTCAAATTCCCAACCTTTCCACATCTTTCATTTCAACCCAATTCTCAACTATCTCTATTGTTCTCACACTCCAAAGTCCCAAAACATTGAAATGATTCAATATAATGATCCATAAATGCAGTAGTCTATGTCATTCCTAGTAAGCTGTACATTGGATGGTGCCGTGCGATATGTAACAACTGTTCAAAGTTTCTAGAATCCATTCAGTGAGCCTCAACTGAAAGTGGACAGAATTCTCTCTCCACAATACCGTTTATGACATCATGTAGCTGCTCCTCCAGTATAATTCATCAGTGTCATAAAGGAGGGAGTGGACACCACATTCCACCATCCATGAAATATTAGGCAATATTATGTCACCATATCTGTCAGCCTCTCTGTCCCTCTCCTCTCTGTCTCTCTATCTCTTTTTCTCTGTTTCTCTCTTATCTCCCTCTCGTTTCTCTCCTCTCCGCCTCTCTATTCCACTTCACACTCTCTCTCTGATTAAACAGGCAAGAAGCTGATTAAACAGGCATGATCATTACACAGGTGCTGGGGACAATAAAAGGCAACGCTAAAATGTGCAGTTTTGTCAAACAACATAATGCCACAGATGGCTCAAGTATTGAAGGAGTGTGCAATTGGGAAAGGGGGATACCTAGTCAGTTGTACAACTGAATGCATTCAACTGAAATGTGTCTTCTGCATTTAACCCAACCCCTTTGAATCGGAGAGGTGCGAGGGGCTGCCATAATCGACATCCATGTCTTTGGCACCCGTGGAACAGTAGGTTAACTGCCTTGCTCAGCGGCAGAACGACATATTTTTACCTTGTCAGCTCGGGGATTCGTTCCAGCAACCTTTCGGTTTCTGGCACAATGCTCTAACCACTATGCTACAATTGGCATGCTGACTACAGGGATGTCCAACAGAGCTGTTCCATATAATTAATTGTTAATTTCCCTACCATAAGCCGCCTCCAATGTCGTTTTAAAGAATTTGGCCAACCGGTCTAACCACGCCAGCCCAGGACCTCCACATCCGGTTTCTTCACCTGCTGGATCATCTGAGACCATCCATCCGGACAGCTGATGAAACTGTGGTTTTGGACAACCAAAGAATTTCTGCACAAACTGTCAGAAACCGTCTCATGGAAGCTCGTCGTCCTCACCAGAGTCTTGACCTGTTTGCAGTTCGGCGGAGTAACCGACTTCAGTGGGCAAATGCTCCTCACCTTCGATGGCTACTAGCAGGCTGGAGAAGTGTGCTCTTCACAGATTAACCCCGGTTTCAACTGTACCAGGCAGATGGCAGACTGTGTGTATGGTGAGCACTTTACTGATGTCAACTTTGTGAACAGAGTTCCTCATGGTGGCGGTGGGGTTATGGTATGGGCAGGCATAAGCAAAGACAACAAACAAAATTGCATTTTATCAATGGCAATTTGAATGCACAGAGATACCGTGACAAGATTCCGAGGCCCATTGTCGTGGCAATCATTCGCCATCACCTCATGTTTCAGCATGATAATCCTCGGCCCCATGTCGCAAGGATCTGTACACAATTCCTGGAAGCTGAAAATGTACCAGTTCTTCCACGGCCTGCATACTCACCAGACATATCACCCATTGAGCATGTTTGGGATGCTCTGGATCGTCGTGTACAACAGCATGTTCGAGTTCCCGCCGATATCCAGCAACTTCGCACAGCCATTGAAGAGGAGTGGGATAACATTCCACAGGCCACAATCAACAGCCTGATCAACTGTATGTGAAGGAGATGTGTCGCACTGCATGAAGCAAATGGTGGTCACACCAGATACTGACTGGTTTTCTGATCCATGCCCCTACCCATAGATTAGGGCCTAATTTATTTATTTCAATTGACTGATTTCGTCATGTGAACTGTAACTCAGTACAATCATTGAAATTGTTGCATGTTGCGTTTGTATTTTTGTTCAGTGTATATCTGTGCTAAATATGCAGCAGGTGGCTCCGAGCTGCAAAGCCGAGGAGGCCAAGGATCTGGTTTAGTCTCTCCCTCATCTCCCTCTCCGTCTCCTCCCTCCACATCCCCACGGACGCACATTAAAACATGACATCAGACTCTCTTGACAGCCGCGCACAGCTGTGGCCAGAGTTAAACCAAACGCACACACTCTCCATATTGTACACAGTATGCGATAACCACGATTCTATAGCCCATGCATCACAGTCTAGAAAAATGAGTATTATCAAGCGTATAAAGTGGATCATTATTTTAATACATTCCCGAAATGTGCATGGTCTTTTCTAGAAACAGTTATTGGTGTGAAATATGCTGTTATTCTTCTTGAGGGCTGTTTTCCGTTTTTCTGTGGAAGCAGTGAGAAATATGGACAGGTGTTGGCTTGGCTCCCCTCTCGAAACCCCCAAAGTCCTGCTAGGACAAAGAACAACTGGTGAGACTCAGCACCTGTTTATAACAGAGCTTGGAAACAACATCCCAACTTACGCCTGAGAGAGAGAGAGTCATAAAACAAAACAGCTACGGTATCCATGTTATGAAGGTTTGGTCTGTCCCAGTGCAAGAGAAGATTGATCCATTTTTCACATGCATTCAGTCATACATCTTTCTGCTGTCCGTTCAGCTGTGCTTTTGTGGACCCTCCCATACACTAATCCCCATTCCTTTGACTCAATGTAGAAAACAATTTTTGTAGTCTTTTAACACATCATCAGACTCTACCCCCTCTCTGGACAGACAGCACCACAGAGACACCCAGTGGTGACACAACAGAACCCTGAGGAACCCCAATCCTATCCCAAGTCAACCAATCCATAAGCATCATGAAAGAGCTTGGACCACATGGCTAAATTCTCAGCATTCTTTACATTATAGGAGTATTGACACCATGTACTTCTATAGTATGTTTCCAGGTGGGTTTCAAACTTAATACTAACAATTCTTCCCTGATTTCCTGACCATCTTACGGGACCATCTTGTCTCTCTTCCTTCCTTCTCCTCCCCCTCCTTCTTCCTCCTCCAGGTTGTACTCCTCTTCCTCCTCTTGTTGGGGTTGTGTCATGCTCTCTTCTCTTGATACGGATGACCCCTGAACTCTCCCCTGGTAAACATGCCTCAGACAGATGAACTCTGACCCTTGCCTTTCTTAGCTCCTCTGGGGAGGTGAAGGGTAGACACAAGGATGGGGGAGAGGCAGTAAAGAGGGAGGGAGGGTGGTTTCCTAAAAAATTCAGTGGTCCACTTTGCTGCAAGAGGCCTACCTCTCTCTCTCTCTCTGTCTTGCTCTGTCTTTTTCTGTTTCTCTCTCTCCTCCCTTACACACACCACCATCCATTTAGATGTGAAAGAATTTGCACATTTATCTAAGCATGTAAACCATGCACTAAGGCAGCACCTGTTGTTTTGGACCGTGACATTATCTATAGTTTCAGTCTTCCGCTCACTCTCCTTGCTGATAAAGCAGTAAGGCATTGCTAGATCTCAGCTATCTGTTGGTTTGCCCTTGAGTAAGGCCAGTCTCTGTGGTTACACCTCTGTGGTTACACGTGTGTGTGTGTGTGTGTGTGTGTCCGTGTGGTCATGGGATCCCATGTGCAATGACAGAAGGATTGTAATCTCTATCTCTCTCTCTCTTGCTCTCAAATGGCTTTAATGGCATAGGAAAAATATGTTTACATTTCCAAAGCAAGTAAAATAGAAAAACAAAAGTGAAATTAACAATCAGAAATCAAAAGTAAACATCACACTCAAAAAGTTTCAAAAGGGTGGAGACATTTCAAATGTTATATTATGGCATTGTTACAATGTGGAAATAGTTGAACATTTGTGGATCTGTGTAGTCTCAGGGAAATATGTGTCTCTAATATGGTCATACATTTGGCAGAAGGTTAGGAGATTCATCTCGGTTTCCACATAATTTTGTGGGCAGTGTGCACATAGTCTGTCCTCTCTCTCGGCGGCCTCTCTCAATAGCAAGGCCATGTTCACTGAGTCTGTACATAATCAAAGCTTTTCTTCATTTTGGGTCAGTCACAGTGGTTAGGTATTCTGCCACTGTGTACTCTGTTTAGGGCCAAATAGCATTCCAGTTTGCTCATTTTTTTTTGTTAATTCTTTCCAATATGTCAAGTAATTATCTTTTCGTTTTCTCATGATTTGGTTGGGAATAATTGTGTTGCTGTCCTGGTTCTTTGTGGGGTCTGTGTTTGTGAACAGAGGCCCAGAACCATTTGGCTGAGGGGGCTATTCTCTAGGTTATTCTCACTGGCTTTGTTATGGAATGTTTGGGAATCACTTATTTTTAGGTGGTTGTAGAATTTACTGTCTCTTTTCTAGATTTTGATATTATTTGCGGGAATCATCCTGATTCTGCTTTGCATGCATTATTTAGTGTTGTACGTTGTACACGGAYGATGTTWTTGCGGAATTCTGCATGCAGAGTCTCAATTTGTTGTTTGTCCCTTTTTGTGAATTCTTGGTTGGTGAGGGGCCCCAGAACTCACAACCATAGAGGGCAATGAGTTCTGATGTTGCTGATGTTTAGGCCAAGGTAGGTATAGTTTTTTGTGTGCTCTAGGGCAGTTTGCCTGGGAACTGGGGTGCAATGCCGTTGGGGGTACGCCAAATAAAAACTGATTCACATAAAGTTTAAAAAATTTAAAATCCATTTATATTTTCCAACGGGGCTATACATTTGGGTGAGTTTTTTTTTCCTCGTCTGAGTAGCCTTGTTTCACTGCCAAAAAATAAAATGTAACCGTCTAGTGTTCAGAAAAAAATAACAACACAATGTCAAAGACTGGTAGCCTAGTCAAATAATGAACATCCAATCACAAAACCGTTACTCTCTCGCGGGAATTCCACTAACGGTCTGTATGTAGCCAAATGTAGCTGCTGCTCATGTGTGTATCTGTACAGATGGCGCAAAAGCCATGACAGGGAGATATAGTGGAGTGGTAACGCGCGTGCAAGCAGTTGGGTAAGCTGCAGCATCCACCGAGAGGCTTTTGCTGCCAAGGGAATGCCTGACAGCTTGAAAGACATTTTGGACACTACAGTGAAAATGGTTAACTTTGTAAAAGCAAGTCCCCTGAACTCTCGTCTACTTTCTGCACTATGCAATGATATGGGCAGCGACCATGTAACACTTTRACAACATACAGACGTGCGCTGGTTATCAAGAGGCAAAGTATTGACACGTTTTATAAAATTGAGAGACGAGCTTAAAGTTTTCTTTACTGACCATAATTTTCACTTGTTTGACCGCTTGCATGATGACGAGTTTCTCACACGACTGGCCTATCTGGGTGATTTCTGGATTGGGCTGCGCTCAGAGTATCCTGCCTTGGCAAATCGCGCTGTTAAGACACTGATGCCCTTTGCAACCATGTACCTATGTGAGAGTGGATTCTGGGCCCTCACTAGCATGAAATCTAAATAKAGGCACAGGCTGTGTGTGGAAAATGATTTAAGACTGAGACTCTCTCCAATACAACCCAACATTGCAGAGTTATGTGCATCCTTTCAAGCACAACCTTCTCATTAACCTGTGGTGAGTTAATCACAATTTTCGATGAACAAATAAGGTTTTATATGTAAGATGGTTAAATAAAGAGCACAAATATATTATTATTTGTGCCCTGGTCCTATAAGAGCTCTTTGTCGCTCCCCACGAGCCGGGTTGTGACAAAAACTCACACTCATTCTTATGTTTAATAAATGTGTGTGTGTGTGGCAGGCTTACAATGATGGCAAAAGAAAAGAAAAACATTTCAGAGTGCGCTGACCCTGGTGCTAGAGGGAGTACGCAGCTGGAGGTTGAATATTTGAAGGGGTACGGGACTATAAAACGTTTGGGAACCACTGCTCTAGGGCAACGGTCTAGATGGAATTTGTATTTATGGTCTTGGCAACTGGACCTTTTTTGGAACACCATTAAATGTGTCTTACTGACATTCGCTGATAGGGCCCAGGTCTGATAGAGTCTGTGCAGAAGATCTAGTTGCTGCTGTAGGCCCTCCTTGGTTGGGGACAGATGCACCAGATCTCTTTCTTTCTCTTCCTCATCAAGCCGAGTCATTAGGCCATGTGGGGCCTGTCCCGGTCACAGCGTCTATATGACCAGCCATAACTGCTGACCCTCAGGGGGCCCGTAGCGGGGTTAAGGGATTGGTTTGTTTCCGTCACCCCTCCAGGCCCTAGCCTACCGTATGTCACAACTGTGTACGTGCATTCATTTGTGCGTGCATGCACTTGTATGTGTGTGTGCATGCGTGTGTACATGCGTGTGCATGTGTATTCTCCTGTGTCTGTTGAGTGTAACCTATCCCTGCTCTCCTGCTCCCTCAAAGTGTTCTGGTGGTCTTCTCTCTGTAAGGAGAGCAGAATGAGCCCTCATCCATCTGTGTGACACGGCAGATGGCACCAGATTGACAAATCAATTACAGCAGGCTGAGGCTCCACCTCAGAGATAGCCAGGTGGACCTTACTAACACAAACCTCCCCACTTATACCCCCTTCACCCTGGGCTACTGCGAGGGGACCATGCCCCCGACCCACTTCCTGACTCCAATAAACGACTTTTGACCTGGGCCCATAGTGCACCACTTTTGACCAGAGCCCTATGGGCCAGGCACTATAAAGGGAATAGAGMCCCATTTGGGACTGTCCCAGGCTTTCAACAGCTTTACATGGGCAAGGAGGGAGGGGTAGTGGGTGAGCAGAAACAGGGTGTGCTATGAGGCTATATAGTTTGGCACCACATGAATCGCCTGGCATCAATATGGATGACTGACATGTAAATGCATAGAGAGCTAGAAGAACTGGACCAAACCGCAGTGGGGGGGTGTGTTGTGTATCCACCTGGCTACAACAGAAAGGATTTAGCTTACTCTGGAGAGCAATGCTGCCAGCTCTCTCTGACTATGTCCCAAATGGCACCAATATTTTGTGCACTATTTTTGGGTTATCGGTCCAATGTAGTGCACTATATGGGGAATAGGATGCCATTTGGGATGCAGATTCTGTCTCAGTGGCGGAGGACGGAGGTTTGAGGAACTTAATCCGAGGAGAATAAACAACACCACAGCCCGAGGCAGGTACTGAGAAACAAGCATCTGGATCAACTGACTAGAGATGATGGTTAAAATGTGTTCTTCATTTCCCCCTAGTGCTGAGATTAAGACATTGCAGGGAGGAGGACCGATGATAAAAGGTGGTTTCTCTGGTAGGATTTTAGGACGAAGTTGCGACCACATCAAGTTCGTTATCATTCACAGATAAACCTACTCCCAGGCCATATTAAGTGAGAATGATGTAGTATTAAGGTTTTTCTTTCCATGCCCTTAGCAACATCCCTGAGTAAAGACACCGTCTCAGACCAGAAATGTCATGGCCTTTCTTTCCTTATTACTAGCCAATGTTAAGGTATGTTGTGCATTCAAGTTGGGAACATTCCATTTGGGATGAGAATGAGGAAGGGGGGGTGCTGAATATTTGATTCAGTGTGGATATTAACACCRCGTGGGTGATTTCATTGTGACAGTGGTGTCAGATTCTAGAAGCATAGACCTACATTTAGTGAGTCTCTCTCTCTCTCTGGGAATGAGAGGTACCCAGAAAAATGTGTGGGTGCTTTAGCTCCTATATCCCTGGATTACTCAATCCCTACCTTCCTGATCCTACTCCCTCTATTACTCATCTCTCCATCCACCTTACAGTGACAGCAGAACTGATATCCCCAGGGAGAGATAAAACCACTGACAGCACAACAAAGYAGAATTCTACCTCTTATACTGGGCCCTTCTGGTGCTGCACTGGGTTTCCACAAATTCAAATGTCATGTATAGGTTTAACTGGAGCCAAGGAGGATCAACATAATATATGATCAACCCACTTTGTCTGTGCAGTTCCCTGGCGGTGATGTAAAAGCAATTTATACCCATAAAAATGTGAGCTAATTAAGTAAGATGTTGGCACGGAAGCAAAAGGCAATGAGCTTATGAGAGAGCCGGCATGGCAAGCAGCGCAGCACTCTGCGGTCTCAGAGGAGAAGAACCTACCTGTGGCTGAGAGAGAGAGAAATGGAGTGGGAGAGAAACAGAGAGGCAGGTTAGAGGGAGAAACAGAGAGAGGAAGAGAGAAGACGGCAGGATGCAAGCCGAGGGAATTGAGAGAGAGCGCTTCTGCATTTGCTGGAATCAATATTGGCTTGAGTCTGAATCAAGGAGGGGCACAGAGGTCAGGATAGATTGAAATACAGTGCCAGGTGTAGCGGTTGTTGAAGTATTGAATTATTTTTAAATAGCTGATCTACTGAGGTTTGTTTGGGCTTTCTTTGAGGTTCCTGGCTAGCTAACACACACACACACACACACACACACACACACACACACACACACACACACACACACACACACACACACACACACACACACACACACACACACACACACACACACACACACACAGGTTTCTCTTAAACAGCATGTTCAAAATGCTCCTCAAGACGGCCTAATTAGTATCTAATTCACCATAGCCACTGACTCCATCAGGGGAATTCATGTGCTGTTAGCTAACAGGTGTTGCAAGTGTGCGTGCTTGCATGTGTGTGTGTGTGTCTGTGTGTGTGTGTATGTCTTCGCTAACATATTGTATGCTGTAGCCAACGTTAATGAGGTTGTAAAACAGCTATCTCCTCGGTCTCACAGATTAATCAGAACACCATGTTCTCCCTCAGTAATTGTCAGATAACATCTGTGCTAACATGGTACCTACATCTAACCTCAGATGGGTTTTGCTCTGTTCTCTAATGTTCCTCAGGTATACCTAATTGCAGGTGACAGAGTTTTTGGTCAAAAGAYAAATGTGACATTTTGTTGAATCCTATATCCTTATGATGGCGTTGTTTGCCTACGATCCCTCTTAAAAAGGAGGGGGAAAAGAGGAAGAAAATAAATGGAGGGCATTGATTATATAACAGTTCTAAGCAGATTCCAATAGCAGATCCATAGCATGGGGGCCGAAGGCCTTAAAGGCCTACCTTGCTTGTTCATATTTAGGTGATAAATCACGTTAAAAGGAAAGTAGTAATAGTATTAGGGTGAGTGGGGTGTGAGTGGTTGTATATGTTATGTATGCGTGGTTGTAGTTTGTACAGGTTGGGGATTGTTGAGTAAGTGTGTGTGAGGAGGGCCAAATGGCAACCTATTCCCTATATAGTGCACTACTTTTGAACAGCTCCCTCTGGGATATCATATTTTATTTGTCACATGCTCCGAATACAACAGGTACAGACTTTACTGTGAAATTATTACTTACAAGCCCTTCCCCAACAATGCAGGAGTTAAAAAGTAAGAAAACTATAAATAAAAAAGGAAATAGTAACACAATAAAACAACAATCACAAGACATGTATATATATATATTACACACACACACACACACACACACAATGAGTAAGGGTACGAGGTAGTTTAGTTAATTGCGGTATGTACATGTAGGTAGGGGTAAAAGTGACTAGGCAATCAGGATAGATAATAAACAGACTAGCAGCTGTGTGTGTGTTTGTATTTGTGTTGGAGTGTCAATGTTGTATGTGTGTGTATGGGTAGATGCTGCCAGTCAATATGCTCTCAATGGTGCAGCTGTAGAACCTTTTCCCTCTTAGGAGGCTGGTAATGATTTGGCTTGGGCCCTCAGATCCTCAAGAGACATTGTTGTGCCCTCTTCATAACTGTGTTGGTGTGTTTGGACCATGATAGGTCCTTAGTGATGTGGACACCGAGGAACTTGAAGCTCTCGATCCGCTCCACTACAYCCCKGTTGATGAGAATGGGGGCATGCTCGGCCCTCCCTTTCCTGTAGTCCGCGATCAGCTCCTTTGTCTTGCTGACATTGAGGGAGAGGTTGTTGTCCCGGCACCACACTGCCAGGTCTCTGACCTCCTCCCTATAGGCTGTCTCATCGTTGGTGATCAGGTCTACCACCGTTATGTTGTCGGCAAACGTAATGATGGTGTTCGAGTCGTGCACAGCCACACAGTCGTGGATGAACAGGGAGTACAGGAGGGTACTAAGCACGCAACCGAGGGGCCCCCATGTGTGTATGGGTGGCGGATGTGTTGTTGTCAATGAAAAGCATTCTCAAGTAGGTGTTCCTTTTGTCCAGGTGGGAAAGGGCAGTGTGAAGTGCAATAGAGATTGCATCATCTGTGGATCTGTTGGGGTGGTACGCGAATTGGAGTGGGTCCAGGGTGTCTGGGATGATGGTGTTGATGTGAGCCTTTCAAAGCTACAAGTGTGAGTGCTATGGAGCGATTGCCATTTAGGCAGGTTACCTTGGCATTCCTTGGCACAGGGACTGCTTGAAACATGTAGGTATTACAGACTGAGTCAAGGGTTGAAAATATCTGTGAAAATGTCATACTCTGAGTACGTATCCTGGTAATCCATCTGACTCTGTGGTCTTGTAAATTTTAACCTGCTTAAAGCTCTTACTCARGTCGGCTATGGAGAGCATGAACACACAGTCGTCCGGAACAGCTGGTGCTCTCATGCAAGGTTCGGTGTTGCTAGTCTCGAAGCATGCATAGAAGGGATTTAGCTCATCTGATAGGCTCGCGTCACTGGGCACTTTACAGCTGGATTTCCCTTTTTTAATCCGTAATAGTTTGCAAGCCCTGCCACATCCGACCAGCATCAGAGCCAGTGTAGTAGGATTCGATCTTAGTCCTGTATTGCCTGTTTGTTGGTTCGTCGGAAGGCGTAGCGGGATTTCTTATAAGCGTCCGGATTAGTGTACCACTCCTTGAAAGCGGCAGCTCTAGCGTTTAGCTTAGTTGTTTCCTGTAATCCATGGCTTCTAGTTGGGATATGTGCGTACGATCACTGTGGGGACGATGTCGTCAATGCACGTATTATTGAAGCCGGTGACTGATGTGGTAAAACTGCTCAATGCCATCGGATGAATCCAGGAACATATTCCAGTCTGTGCTAGCAAAACAGTAATGTAGCTTAGCTTCCGCTTCATTGAACCACGCATTGAGCACTGGTACTTCCTGTTTGAGAAGGATAGAGTTATGGTCAGATTTGCCAAAGGGAGGGAGTGCTTGTATGCGTCTGTGTTTGGAGTAAAGGTGATCCTCTTTCGCCTCCAGWTGCACAGGTGACATGCTGGTAGAAATGATGTAAAACAGATTTCAGTTTTCCTGCATTAAAATCACCGGCCTCTAGGAGAATTGCCTCTAGGTGAGCATTTCTTTGTTTACTTATGACACTATACAGCTTTTTAAGTGCGGTCTTAGCGCCAGCATCGGTTTGTGGTGGTAAATAGACCGCTACAAAAAATATAGCTGAAAACTCTTGGAAAATAGTTTAGCTTATCATGAGGTATTCTCACTCAGGCAAGCATACAATCGAGACGTCCTTAATATTAGAGATCGCTCACCAGCTGTTAACAAAACATTGCTAGATTGATATATTCTATGTCCTTGTTCAGGACATGAAACAGAGTGTGTGTTTGTGAGTGCTGGCAGGGTGAGGTGACGTGCGTACCATGGAGGAATGCGGAACAGCATGAGGTTGTCCTCTGGACCTCCTGTGCTGTCTGGGTCTGTCTGCAGTGTGTGCACGCGCAACTGCTCTGCTTGACTGTCTGCTACTCTGAGAAGCCAGAATGTCTCTCTGTTTGTCATGGCCCTGGGGTTAGTGTGACAGTGTTTGTGTGTGTGTGTGTGTGTTTCTAGTCCACCTCCTGTGATCAGAACCCCCTTCTCTTTGATGTCCATTTTAGTTGGACTCCCTCCTCCTCTTGCCTACATACCTGTTAATTTACGATCTGAGGTCTCAGGTCCGCTTAGAAWCTTGGCCCCTGCTCTGTTTTGATAAAAGGGGGACCACCTCTGATTTGGAAAACGTGTCAGAATGAGGTACCGGTAGATCCTATTGAATCATGTGCCCGTTTGAAACCAAACCACAGCACAGAGGCTGTTAAAAACTGGGGGAGAATAAAGGGCCCTGACCCCGTGAATTTCCAAATGAGAAAGAAAAAAATGCTAATTTCTATAACTAGCAGACCACAGTGAGTTAGGTTACAATCCCGGTATGTGTCCGAAATGGCACCCTATTCCCTACATAGTGCACTACTTTTGACCAGAGCCCCATTGGGCCTGGTCAAAAGTAGTGCACTATATAAGGAACAGGGTGCCATTGGGATGCAGACCCAGAGGCCCGTGAACTGCACCATATGCTGCTGGTGTTTTTCTGTCAGGTCCTGTGTGATGCCAGAGCAGCCCTTGGTCTCTTTCTCTCACAGGGTCTGTTGGGGATGAGGTGTGGGGCTGGGAGCAGGTAATGTGAACAAGTCCATTATGAAGCATGACTCTTTGACGTCACTTCAGTGTGGTCTTTATGCAGTTAGGCTGTTAGTGTCAGGACAGGAGCAGGGGGTTGGAAGAGGCTTTTCTGGGTTGCTGGAGTCTGTCAGTAACCCCTATAACGGTGTAGTGTAGTGTGGGCTTCTACCTACTGCATTTTCACTCACATTTCCTCAGTTATTAATATGGTGGATTTTTCAGACGGTGATTGATAGGCATTAATTAGCATAATGTATTTTTGAGCTCAGAAGCAGATTGGTTTCCTCCCTCCTGTTCACCGACTTCTTTTCAATAAGGAATAATTGTGTTTGATTTATACTTACTTTCAAAATTATGAATTTCAGGAATGACAGATGGCATGCTTTATGCATGTCAACCYTCCAAATTCCATGACATTTGTTTGACAAGAGCATAAAAATCACCATTTGCAAACTGAAGCAGGGGACATTTTATTTGACAAGTTAACTGCTTTAACAGACCAATATATAACAGCAAACAGAGGGCTGGTAGGACTTACTACGGCTGTATTTCCCTCCAGCTGAGCAAGTTATGTAGACAGTTACGAGGAGCGATATGCCACTGGCCCCCATCTCTGTAACATTAGTCCTGCATGGTGCTTGGAGAGAGAGAGGGAGTCAGAGAGAGAGTCAGAAAAGAAAGAGAGAGAGAGGGGGGGGGCGAAAGAAAGAGCGAAAAAGCGCGAGAGAGAGGGGGAGAAAAAGAGTGATAGGTGAATCATAGCATTGACCTTCTGTTGGACTAATGACATTTCTGACGGTCAGAAAAGAAAGAGAGAGGAGGTGGGGGCAAAAGAAAGAGCGAGAAAGGGGGAGAAAAAGAGTGATAGGTGAATCATAGCATTGACCTTCTGTCGGACTCTAATGACATTTCTAACGGTTCCTACATGGCAGACAGGGTCTTCTTACCTGTTCACCAGCTCCCTCTCACTGCATAGGTACAGAACAGGAGTGATGAACACTAATCAAATTGTATTTGTCACATGCACCGAATTCAACACGTGTAGGTAGACCTTACAGTGAAATGCTTACTTACAAGCCATCAAACAATTCAGTTAAGAKAAATTCCCCKAAAAATAAGAAATAAAAGTAACAAATAATTAAAGAGCAGCAGTAAAATAACAGCATTGTTATATACAGGGGGTACTYGTACAGAGTCAATGTGCGGMTGCACCGGTTAGTCAAGGTAATTGAGGTAATATATACGTGGGTAGAGTTATTAAAGTGACTTATGTATAGATAACAGAGTAACAACAGCATAAAGGGGGGGAGGGGACAATGCAAGTAGTCTGGGTAGTCATTTGATTAGATGTTCAGTAGTGTTATGGCTTGGGGGTAGAAGCTGTTTAGAAGCCTCTTGGACCTAGACTTGGCGCTCCAGTACCGTTTGCCGTGCAGTAGCAGAGAGAACAGTCTATGACTAGGGTGGCTGAAGTCTGACAATTTTTAGGGCCTTCCTCTGACACCGCCTGGTATAGAGGTCCTGGATGGCAGGAAGCTTGGCCCCAGTGATGTACTGGGCCGTACGCACTACCCTCTGTAGTGCCTTACGTTCAGAGGCCGAACATTTGCTATACCAGGCAGTGATGCAACCAGTCAGGATGCTCTCAATGGTGCAGTTGTAGAACCTTAAGGATCTGAGGACCCATGCCAAATATTTTCAGTCGCCTGAGAAYAAATWGGTTTTGTCGTCCCCTCTTCACGATTGTCTTGGTGTGCTTGGACCATGTTTGTTTGTTGGTGATGTGAACACCCAAGAAATTGAAGATCTCAACCTGCTCCACTACAGCCGCGTCGATGAGAATGGGGACGTGCTCGGTCCTCCTTTTCCTGTAGTCCACAATCATCTCCTTAGTCTTGATCACATTGAAGGAATGTCTCGGCCAGGTCTCTGACCTCCTCCCTATATTGTGTCTCGTCGTTGTTGGTGATCAAGCCTACCACTGTTGTATCATCGCCAAACTTAATGATGGTGTTGGAGTCGTGCCTGGCCGTGCAGTCATGAGTGAACAGGGAGTACAGGAGGGGACGTTGAGGGGCCCCAGTGTTGAGGATCAGTGTGGCGGATGTGTTGTTACCTACACTTACCACCTGGGGGCAGCCTGTCAGGAAGTCCAGTTGCAGAGGGAGGCGTTTAGTCCCAGGGTCTTTAGCTTAGTAATGAGCTTTGAGGGCACTATAGTGTTGAACACTGAGCTGTAGTCAATGAATAGCATTCTCACATAGGGGTTCCTTTTGTCCAGGTGTGAAAAGGCAGTGTGGAGTGCAATAGAGATTGCATCATCTGTGGATCTATTGGGGCGATATGCAAATTGGATGAAGCCAGTGACTGATGTGGTGTACTCCTCAATGCCATCGGAAGAATCCCGGAACATATTCCAGTCTGTGCAAGCAAAACAGTCCTGTAGCTTAGCATCTGCTTCATCTGACCACTTTTTTTATTGACCGAGTCACTGGTGCTTCCTGCTTTAATTTTTGCTTGTAAGCAGGATCAGGAGGATAGAATTATGGACAGATTTGCCAAATGAAGGGCGATGGAGAGCTTTGTATGCGTATCTGTGTGTGGAGTAAAGGTGGTCTAGAGTTTTTTTTCCCTCTAGTTGCACATTTAACATGCTGATAGAAGTTAGGTAAAACGCATTTAAGTTTCCCTGCATTAAAGTCTCCGGCCACTAGGAGCACCGCCTCTGGATTAGTGTTTTCCTGTTTGCTTATGGTGCTATACAGCTCATTGATTGCGGTCTTAGTGCCAGCATCCGTCTGTGGTGGTATACAGACAGCTACGAAAAATACAAATGAAAACTCTCGGTAGATATTGTGCTCTACAGCTTATCATGAGATACTCTACCTCAGGCTGGCAAAACCTCGAGACTTCCTTAGATATCGTGCACCAGCTGTTGTTTACAAATGTACATAGACCACCACCCATTGTCTTACCAGAGGCTGCTGTTRTATCCTGCCGATACAGTGTATAATCCACCAGCTGTATGTTATTCATGTGGTCGTTCAGCCACGACTCGGTGAAACATAAGATCTTACAGTTTTTAATGTCCCTTTGGTAGGATATATGTGATCGTAGTTAGTACAATTTATTATCCAGCAATTGTACTGTACGTTGGCCAGTAGTACGGATGGCAAGAGCAGATTAGCCACTCYTCGGCGGATCCTCACAGGGCACCTCTGATCTCTTTCCGCGATACCTCTTGCATCATTTTCTCCTGCGAATGACCGGGCTGAGGGCCTGTTCAGGTGTCTGGAGTAAATCCCTCTCGTCCGACTCATTAAAGAGAAATTCTTCGTCCAGTTCGTGAGTAATTGCTGTTCTGATTTCCAGAAGCTCTTTCCGGTCATAAGAGACGGTAGCAGCAACATTATGTACAAAATAAGTTACAAAAAATGCGGTTGGTTAAGAGCCCATGAAACGGCAGCCATCCTCTTCAGCGCCATATTACACTATTTTGGCTGACAGAGGCACCATGTTCGGGGTAGAGAAATAAGAGGGAAAGGGGGATACCTTGTCAGTTGTACAACTGAATGCCTTCAAATGAAATGTGTCTTCCGCATTTAACCCAACCCCTCTGAATCAGAGAGGTGCGGGGGGCTGCCTTAACCCACTGTTCTCCGGGCGCCATGGATGTCGATTAACTGCCTTGCTCAGGGGTAGAACGACAGATRTTTACCTTGTCAGCTCGCGGGTTCGATCCAGCAACCTTTCAGTTACTGGCCCAATGCTCTAACCACTAGGTGTGAGTCATTGTGTGTGAAGTATTGTGCATCAAAATTGCCTTTCAAATGAATCCTGGGCTAAGATCCATTAAATACTTTAAGGTACTTGGAACTCACAAACATTTGTCTGTCTACAGTAGTCACAGTGATTTAGTTCATACAGTAATTCAATGCCATTCCAATCTGACTATGCAGTCTGCAATGAGCTTATAGTCTATGAGCTAATAGAAGGTGGAATTTAAACCTATTTCCGTGATATTTGCAAGAGCCAGTGCACTCCACTTCAGGCACTCCGCATGATCAAAGATTGAGTGAGCACTTACTAGTCTAATGTCTTTTGCAGGAAAACCCATTTACTTGAAGAAATAACTCATTTGCCGGAGTACCTCATTCAAAGCTATCCTTTTTGTAAATGTGCTGTCACAGAGTGCAGCAGCAGGAGAGAGAAGTAGGAAGCGGGGTATCGTAGGAAGTGTTTGCAAGCATGGCAATGCTAAGTAAGCATGTAAGTATTCCAAATGTCATCCGGCTTGTCACCGTTATTAACGAGGTTCAAGCGGCAGTAGTGGATCATTTCCCATGGAAATTCAATGCATTTTAAATAGCAGGCAGCAGAACCATTCCAAGCACAGATTTACATAAGGTAATTGCAGAATGCTGAAAGTACCATAGTGGGGCTAGTGGCGTTAGATTTTGTTCGCTCTCTCCCTTCAGTAATACAATCAAGTCCATTAAGTAGGCAATAAATACAAGGCAGACTGTATCAGCACCCCCTGACAGATAGAAGCTGTCCAGATATCAATGTGTTTACTGCCAGCAGGCAGGCAGTGCAGTTCCTTGTAGGCCTAAGACAGTGTCTGGTAGACCTATGCTATGACAACCCATTGGTAGGTKTTTATTATAACAGCATCTTCATCCAGACCTGGGCTACTCTAGTAGGAACACGCACAATACAGTCCCAACCTAGTTACCGTCCTCTCTTCGAGCCCTCTGCCTCCCATTCATCTCACACTTCAAGCGACGTTTCACATGACGTTCTCAAAAGACCAGCAACTGGCAGCCACACTGACACATTGATGGGGCACATAAAGATAGAATGTGGAGCTGGGAAAGACAAATAAAATGGAGGAGATGGAGAGAGAGAGATGGTTGAGGAAGAAAGAGGGAGGGAAAAGCAGATTAAAGAAAATATACTATTTCCATTTTAGTGCAGACTGCTATCCTATATTCACCTCTGTGAACTGTTAACTTTTCTGACAGACAATCACTGACATGCCAGAACGCACATTGTTTAATGATAATACCTTTAAGTTATTGTCCTACACTCATAATCTATGTTATGTTTTCCATACTCCAGTGGAATGAACAGAGCTAGTTGGCCTGAGGTAATATTTAGCCTGCATGGGACAGGGAAGGGAAAGGGGGATACCTAGTCAGTTGCACAACTAAATGCATTCAACCGAAATGTGTCTTTTGCATTCAACCCAACCCCTCTGAATCAGAGAGGTGCAGGGGGCAGTTTAACGGGGGGCAGGGCTTTAACCACCTTGCCGGCTCAAACCAGCACATTTCAGTTACTGGCCCAACACTCTTAACCGCTAGGCTACTCATGTCTGCATGCCAAAATGGCACCCTATTCCCTATGTAGTGAACTACATAGGGAATAGGGTAGTGAACTACATAGAAACATTCCGTGTCCCAGATTATGGGGTAATGGGGTAATGATCAGACCAAAGTTGAGGACACACCAGTTCACCTGACACAAAACTGAATCCAAGCATTACACTGTTGATTTTATGTGCATTTTACATTTGCTGTACTTTTCACAGCATTTGTCAATAACAGAATATGAAAATACTCTGGATACATTCAGTAACATATGACATATTCATTGAAATGTTGGTGTAGGTGCAAGATGAGAAAGGGTTTGAGTGAGAGGTCTAACTGGTGTCTCCAAGTGGGCACACACCTCTCCAAACTGTGCACAGTTCCTTACACGTTTATTACTTATTTTTTTAGCTCTACTAGCTTTGCCATTGAGGACCTGATGCAAACACACTTACCGTTTTTTTTATTTGGAACACAGCCCTGCTGTCACGTCTACTCCCGCTTCTCCCCTCTGGCATTCGATTTCGCAGGTTTACTAACCACCGGTCCTGGGAACCATCKTTACGCACACCTGGCTTTCATCATTACGTGCACCTGCGCTTCATCATTAAGCACACCTGGACTCCATTACCTCACTTTTATACCTCCCCTTTATCTGGCACTTCCTTAGGTTCCTTCCCCAGGCAGTATTGTTTCTGTTGGTCATGTCTAGACACTACTCCTATGTTGTATCGTTCCATGTTTCTTGTTATATTAAACTTACCACKTGCTTCTCGACTCCCAGAGTCTACGTTACAGAACACTGCCTCACAAAATGGAAGCAGCAGGAAATCTCCCAGACGGTCGATGAGCAGGGATACCTATTTCGTCAACACCACGACCAGCTGGTGCAACTGGGGACGGCTATGGAAGAAGTTTTTCGCAGTGTTCAACGTCTCGAACATACCTGAGGCACGTTGCCTTCAACTAGCGGAGGATACTCTACTACTAGTCGAGCCAGCCCATTCAGCAACCCGCCCAGGTCAGCGATGCCGTTTGTCCCTCCCCGATAAATATGACAGCACCCCATCTAAATGCCGTGGCTTCCTGCTACAATGCTCCCTCTACTTTGCACACCAGATGGGAGCCCCCACCACAAAGGTCCAAGGCTGCCACAGTTATTTTTCTGCTGACTGGGCGGGTGTTGGAATGGACCACGGCCATCTACTCGCTCGTCTTCGTACGCTATTCAGAAGAGAACTGCGCAAGGAGGTTCAGACGGAACTGGCCTGTCGAGATGACAACCTCCCTTTAGACACACTCATCGCGATGGCCATCCTTCTGGATAACCTTCTTCGGGAGCGTTGGCATTCACATCGCTTCTCTCCCTCCCTCTGAACACTTTGGATCAGAGCCTGAACTTATGGAGGTAAAGTGGAGCGACACAGACAGCTGGAGCTTTGTCTCTATTGTGATTAATGAGGGCACTAGCTCCAGTGGTGTCCGTTATGTCCCAACTCGGGATCCACGAAAGCAGAGAGACGGTCATGTGATCTTCCACCTCCTGGGGCAGGTGTGAGTATCCTCTTCATCACTTTCTGACAAACTCCTTTTGGTGTCGATCGCACTAGTTGACTTCTCTCGTGTACTGTTTCTACAGCATTAGTGGATTCCGGTGCCGCGGGGAACTTTATTGACAAGACCCTTGCCCCCTCCCTCAACATCACCTCATACCCGCTCTCCTCTCCTTTCCCGGTTCAAGCCCTTGATAAATCGGCCAGTAGGTTCCGGGACCATCACACACATCACCAAACCACTCACCCTCACCGTGGAGTTCATCCATCAGAACATCCCCTAAATCACCAGTGCAGCAGCTCACAAGGTCGGCCTCCCTTGACTTCAACCCCACCATCTCATGGTCGATGATGAAAATCAGACTGGGCACCTGAATCCCGGAGGACCTATCCCCTGTGGTACCACATCGGTTTTAGAGTCCTGTGGTTGTCCAACTTCGCGGAGGTATACCAGGACCTGCGGGAGGAATTTTCCAAAACCTGCTCCATCTGTCTCCCTCATCGCCCCTGGGACTATGCCATCGACCTGCCTGCAGGCTCTGCGCCCCCACGCAGACGCATCTGTCACTCACCCCCTGGATTCGGTCTTATGTAGCAACATTTGAAACWGTTTTTTTTTTTTACATGGGATAAAAGTAGACTCAAAGCTACAAAATGGAATACCATCCACGTATGAGGAACAATGGGAAAGTATTTCTACTTTGAAAGTTGATACACTTAAACTCACTTTTGAGAAAAGGGCCTTTAAATATTTTGGTACCTACTGGAGAGCTCTCCTTTGTCTACACCCATTCAGCATTGTTCACATGCTCTAAACCCAGCCCCACCCATCTCTTTAAGGATTCACATGTGAGATCATGCGCTAAACAGTGAGTCGTGTAGTAAAGATTTCCACCACCATCCAGTGGTGGAAAAAGTATAAATTGTTTCCTTATTAAACCAGAGAGCACAATTATTTATTAGACAGCCAGGGGCATAATGTACTTAAGTATTAAGCAAACCAGATGGCACAATTTCATTGTTTTTATTGACGGAGAGCCAAGGGCATTTGCATTTAGTGAGTCTGCCAGATCAGAGGCAGTAGAGATGACATCTTGATAAGTGTGTGAATTGGACAATTTTTCTGTCAAAATGTAACGAGTACTTTTGGGTGTCAAGGAAAACGTATGGAGTAAAGTAAAAGTTGCCCAAAAAAATATAAAGTAATGTACAGATACCACAAAACTACTTTACCTCACTGCCCAAATGCCGTCACACGAGTACATTAGGATACTTTATATACTGTTCCACATGCACTTATCACATAGTAAGCCATATAACCCAAGTTGAAACCTGAGGTAATTTTTTTTTGCACATGTACAATACATAAACAGACGCATGCGCCATATTTGTGTGGTGGACACGTGGTATATCAATATTTTGCGAAGTGGATGGTCTCTACAGAAGGTGTAAACGGTACAGCCAAATGGTTACTTGCATAGTAGCAATATCAGAWATAGATGGTCAATATAAATAAAATATATAGTATGTACAAGAACGATATCAGTGATAGACGAGGCAGTTATATGCATACAATCAGAGGTAAAGGTGGTGCTTTTACAGGCAGACCATCTATGGGAGGAAGGATGTCAGCGCTTCGCAGCAGCTGAAACCTGGTCCCGACAGTCCAAACGCTCCTTGGAGACAACACCAGGCTCCAGAGCATCGAAGCTGTGAAACAGGGAATAACAACAATAAATTCAGAAGACAACCCTGCACAACATCAATTCACCTGCACAACATCGATTCACCTAGAGTCAGMCGTGTTCTACTGATTGATACAGAAAGACAAATTCCAGATACAAATATTTTAGCATTATTATACAATAGATGAGAAATAGCATTCMGAGATATCCCTACACAGTTCATACAGGTAATGTTAGCTACTGTAATGTAAATTCACCCCATTCCGTACAAATGTGCGCAACCGCGACATTCAAACGAGGCTACAAAGAAAGCTAATGGGACTGTAGCGACTGTGTTGACATCAAAATCTGGGGTGTGAACTACGTTTCTATTCAAGCYTTGATCGACACGGTAATGGCTGTATAGTARTGGAGAAAAGTTGAAAAAAACTGACCCTCCGTTACATCGTGACGTGTCATGCCGTAACATACTGCACGCATAAAGCAACTATTTCTGTCTTACAATCTCTCTCCACCAAGTGTAGCACTTCTCTCTCATCGTTTAAAAACAAGAAATGGACAGTGACGGGGCAAGGGGGGGATACCTAGTCATGTTTTGCGTCATCACTGTAAGCAATCATGACTTTCAAAGCCGCTGTTTACTTCTGAAGATCACTTTAGCACCGCCCTAAAAACCCGATTCAAATTCGACACAAACCTTCAAATAGGTATGTAATAACACATTATATAAACTCTTTATAGTGTGTTATTTACATTTTAGAGGCGATAAGGTGTTAAGTTGGACAGATCGAGTGAAAAAAAGCCGTTTTCCCACACATCTCCTCTCCTTCTCACTATCACGCATTAGTTTCGCTTCCACATCCGCCATTTTTAAAAAGACCCGAAGGAGCTCATTGCCTTCTTGAATTATGCAGAAACGGGCAGCGTGGAGGTCATGTCAATAATTTTGTTGGAAAGGGGAGAAATTGTGCTTTACAATGGTATTGACATTGACAAGTATTACGTTTTTGGGGCGCTAAAATAAGGTCAATTGTACGAACCAAGGCGATGTACAAAAGTGAGTGAGTTTACGTTAGCTAGCCAGCCATCTAATGTCAGCTGGCGAGCTAACAGCAAGCTTTAACTAGCTAAAGTTGACCAATAGGTTCAATGTTAGCTAGTTAGCTAGCTATCATTAGGCTATAACTAGCAATGCAAAATGGCATTCTGAGAAAACAGCACTAACGTTACACACACCTGATACACAAGTTATTGTTAACTAGCAAGCCAGCCAGTTAACCTCAGCTAAAGTTAGCTAACTAACAGCAAGCTTTAACTTGGGATCTTTTGTTTAGACATAGCAAATAACTTTACTATAATCCCAATCCAAAGAGTAACAACACTAGCAATACAAACTGATAGTCATAGCAAGCTAAAGTTTCCCAAATAACGTTAGGTTTAATGTTAGTTAGCAAGCCAGCCATCGAACTCCAGCTGGCTAGTTAACAGCAAGCTTTAGCTTGCAATGAAAACAACTTTAACAAAATTAGTAACGTATAATATCTGAACCTGTAGCTAGATTCTTACCTGTATACATGGATGAAAGCTTCACGGCAGACTGCAAGACATCATGTGTTGTTTCCGTTTAGTTTGCACAGCGTGTTTGGCCCYTTGTGTTCCACTGATTTCAAAACGTATTATTTTCAGAGTGAGCGAGGGTCAGCATTGGTCGTCCAGAAAGTAGTCCGTCACAACTTTTTCCAATGACCTTTGTRGATAGCGCCTGATAAATTCAGGGCAGCAATGTTATTGAGAGCAGTATATGAACTTATTAGCAGTTCTCCAAGGCTAACGTTATATCTTTGATAATAAAAAACTGCAGTAGAGTTATCTAGACATGATGAGCAGCTCATTTTATAGACACAAGATGCAACACCGCAGACCAATCCAAACTCATCTCTCGGTAGATCCAGCCCACTTATTATCTTAGCCTTATTATCTTGGTTTAGTCTCTGTGACTAAACCAACTAGGCTCGTAATTGTATTTGCATTTACAGATGACATACAAGTTTGATATTAAGGCACATGAAAGTTCACATTATATTAAGGCTCCCCTGTGAAGTAGTGACGCGAAACATACCGGAATCGGGTCACATCTACCCTCTGACGGTGGCTGAAACCCAGGCCATGGCGGAGTACATCCATGAGGCGCTCCAACAAGGTTGCATCTTCGAGGCCAAAAAGGATGGAGGGTTACGCCCATGTATTGATTACAGAGGACTCAATGAAATCACCAAGTACCATTACCCTCTCCAGTTGGTACCGGCAGCCATCGAACAGCTCCCGGGGCCATTTTTCTTTTACCAAGTTGGACCTGCGGAGTTCATACAATCTCATCCGCATCCGGGAGGGAGATGAATGGAAGACAGCTTAGCCAATGCTCCATCAGTGTTCCAGGCACTCGTCAATGAGGTGTTCCGGGACATGCTACTCGGCTACCTTGGAGGATCACATCGCTCACATCCGAGTAGGCCTGGAATGCCTCCTGGCTAACCAACTGTTTGTCAAGGCTGAGAAGTGCCAGTTTCATCAGGAGGCTCCTTGGCTACCAAATCAGCCCCCAAGGAATGCAGATGGATGCCAAGAAGCTGGATGCAGTCAGGTCATGGCCAGTCCCAACCACCATAAAGGGGTTACAATGTTTTTTGGGGTTTGCCAACTTCTACCGCCGTTTCATCAGGAACTTCAGCTCCATCGCCTCACCTCTCTCCTCAAGGGTGGTCCCCATAGGTTGGTGTGGAGTACAGCAGCTGACGAGGCCTTCAGCCTACTGAAAAGACGTTTCATCTCAGGCCATTGCTCAAACACCCAGATCCCACAATATATGGTGGTGGACCCTTCAGAGGTGGGCGTGGGGGCAGTTCTGTCTCAACGACAAGGTAATCCACAGAAATTGTATCTGTGTGCGTATTACTCTAAGAAACTGTCCCCTGCAGAGGAAATACGACGTCGGTGATTGAGAGCTCCTGACGGTGAAGTTGGTATTAGAGGAGTGGAGACGTTGGCTGGAGGGCGCCAAGGACCCATTTGGAACCTGGAGTACATAGAGACAGTCAGGAGACTGAATGCGCCAAGCAAGGTGGGCCCTTTTCTTTACAAGATTTGACTTCACGCTGACCTATCGCCCAGGTTCAAAGAACACCAAAGCCGATGCCCTGTCCCGGGGCTACGATTTCGGGAGAGGGTCCTGTCCAGAATGCACCCATAATCCCTTCCTCTCGAGTCGTAGCCCCTGTGGTCTGGGACGTAGATGTGGACATCCGCCAGGCTCTGGGGAGGGAGCCCGCACCCACTACCTCTCTTCCTGAGCGCATCTACCTTTTCCACGGGGATCGGCTGCCAACCTGTGCGCACACAGCTGTCATTGCTGGACATCCAGGTTTTTCTCACACTACCCAAACTATCTCCGAGAAATATTGGTGGCCTACCTTGGCGCAGGACGTTAGTCGCTATGTAAACTCCTGTTCTGTATGTGCTCAAACCAAGTCCCCCCCCGGCACGCTCCACAGGGAAACTCCTTCCCATTCCCGTGGCTCATCGTCCATGGTCTCATCTATGCATTGACTTTGTCACTGATCTCCCCTCCGATGATTTCACCACCATTTTGGTGGTTGTGGATAGATTTTCAAAATCCTGTAGTTTCATTTCTTTCTCTGGTCTCCCTACTGCTCTCCAGGTCACCGAGGCACTATTCCAGCAGGTCTTCCGGCATGATGACCTTCCAGACGACATCGTCTCCCCATGGGCCCCGATTCACAGCACGGGTATGGAGAGCCTTTATAGAATAGCTCGGGCTCACGGTCAGCCTCACTTCCGGGTATAGGCCTCAGTCCAACGGGTAGGTGGAGAGGATGAACCAGGAGCTGGAGAGGTTCCTGAGGAGTCACTGCCAGGACCGGCAGGGAAAGTGAMCCCGATTCCTTCCATAGGCGGAGTACGCCCAGAATTTGTTACGTCACTCCTCCACTGGGTTGACTCCCTTCCAGTGTGTTCTGGGTTTTCAGCCAGCTCTGGCTCCGTGGACCCCGGGCCAGACCGACGCTCCTGCGGTTGATGAGTGGTTCAGGCGCGCAGAAGTGTGGAGCAAGGCTCACGTAAGACTCCAGTGTGCCGTCCCCCGTCAGAAGGAGCAGGCAGACCGCCACTGCAGTGAGACTCCCATGAACCATCCTGGGGATCGCGTCTGGCTCTCTACCAGGAACCTCCCACTCCGCCTGGCCTGCAAGAAGCTGAGCCCCCGGTTTGTGAGGCCGTTTGAGGTTCTCTGGAGGGTCAACGAGGTAACGTATAGGTTACAGCTTCCCAGTGACTACCGTATCCCACATTCTTTTCATGTCTCCCTTCTCAGGCCGGTGATCCTGGTCCCCTGGCTGATGCTGTCACCCCACGACACCCTTCCACCCCCCTGGACATCAAGGGAGCGCCCTCCTATGCCGTCAGATTGGGAGGGGTATGGCCCAGAGGAGCGGTGTTGGGTTCCCGTGGAGGACATTCTGTATCCCAACATCATCCGTGATTTCCATCTTCGCTGCCTCTACTCCCAACCCTCCCCTCCGGTGTTCGAATTCGCAGGTTTACTAACCACCGGCCTGCTTCATTATTAAGCACACCTGGACTCCATTACCTCCCCTTTATCTAGCACTCCCTTAGGTTCCTTTCCCAGGCAGTGTTGTTTCTGTTGTTCATGTCTAGACGCTACTCKTACGTTGTATCGTTATTTGTTATCTTAAACTTACCACCTGCTTCGCGACTCCCAGCATCTACATTACACCTGTGTCCCCACCATCACACAATTAGTTGTTTACACAATCAAAAAAAATCTATTTTAGGCCTCCCAAGTGGCGCAGTGGTCTAAGGCAGTGCTAGCTGTGCCACTAGAGATTCTGGGTTRGAGTCCAGGCTCTATTTTAAATCGCAATCTGGGTCATGTGGGCATCATTTGAKAGCTTATTCCATTGCCAACATGCCTAGCTAAGTTATAAAATACAATCTTACTTCAGGCAGATTGTAATTTTGGTGTGCATAGAATGGAGTCATGAGTGCATTCAAGTGCGTGTTCTGGAGCGAATTTTCTTCACAATATGACAAACAGGCTCATTTTGTTCAGGACAACCCTGTCCCAAGGTATAACACCTTGTCATCCTTGTAACTGTGGATCAAACAGTGATGATAAACGTTGATATTGTAAATGAGAGAAGTTTCAAATATGGAAATGTGAAATGCACATTTGGACTCCCGGGTGTGTGGTTTGCTTGTATGACATCAAAGCGGTATTTATTATAATCCTCAATGTCTCATCTTTCAGAACAGACTCGATTTACAGCATTTCCCTCACTCAGACAACTACAAATGTGCAAAAGTTGCCCAATTAGCGGGAGGAATGGGCGCATCATCTTGTAGCGCTCGGTGCCCAAGTTCAGCTGTTAGTCAAAACCCATACAGTGCTGTGAAGTGGAGAACCTGAGCTCTGATGTCATTTATAGCATTTTAATGTACAGCCACTTTATTCCAATTTAGGCGCTTAACAATGACAACATCTGCCATTTTCAACCCGTATACGGGATGACTGGGGCATTGTGGAAAGGGCTACCCTTTGTGTCAACTGAAAGTGAAAATGTTTAAGTCAGTTCCATTTAGTTTTAGTTTTTTATTAGACATGTCACAAACAGCAGTTAGTCTGAAAAGTACATTCAAAATGTGCAGTTGACCATGCGTCAAAATCAAGATACCATTTCCTCTTTTGTAACAATCCATGTATTTTCTCGACAATTTACAAAATCAGTGATATTTCACTCGTTGAACCAACCACTCACCATCAAAACATACATACTTCAATAAGGAAATATTTTTTTAATGTAGGCTGCTGTACATAATATGCACAGAGGCTTTTTTGCATTGTACCTTCCATCACCATAAACTTGAATGTAATACTATTTTCCAGTTCCATTTTCTCTCCAGTCCCAGTCCCGTTGAGATTAGTTTAGGTAAGGAGAGTGATTATAAAGTTGGAACAAAGGCTTGGGCCTGCATCCCAAATGGCACCCTAAATAGGGAATAGGGTGTTATTTGGGACTTAACCAGTATTCATCTGAAATAGTCATGTTAAGACTGACTGCATCTCCATCTCTTTTCCCAGTAACTCCAGAACACGAGGGAAGAAAGGATGAGAGCAGGAAAGGGAGGAAGGTGGGGAAAAGAGGACATCTCCTTTCACTGAAAAGCCAACACTTTCACACTTATAATGAAGGCCTTTCACTAGCAGAGGCCTACCATACCAAGCACGTTAGACTAGACAATAACACACATCTGTTCTTTATCTGTACACATTAGGGAAGATCTTATGTGCATCCCAAATGGCAGGCACCCTATTTCCTATGTAGTGCACTAATTTTGACCAGGGCCTATGCATAGGGAATAGGAAACCATTTAGGATGCAGCCAGTCTTCAGATATAGCAAGTTCATGTACTGTATTATCCCCCAAACACAGGTTTGTTTTGATGCTTCCCAAAAACAGTCATGTGACATACTGACTGACCACTGTTGATGATTGCACTAGGGTCAAAGGGTATTTCTGGAAGAAGGGGCYGGGCTCCAGTTCTAGCAAGGGAGGTAGGATAGGGAGGGTGACCTGTTCACGTCCAAAATCGCACCCTATTCCCTGTATATTGCCTTACTTTTGACTGGTCAAAGACTCTGGTCAAAAGTAGTGCATTATAAAGGGAAAATAGTGCTAAAATGCAGTTCCCAGATCCGATCGTGGTGAATGTTTTCATTATGAAGTAGGGGAAATACAGCTAATACACATGACTATGTCCCATCCAGTTGATCCAGGGTTCCCCTCTGAGAGACCCCATACATCATTTTGGGGTCTCGTCAGAGAGCCCCCATATTTAATACTGATTCTGTATCCATACCACTGAGGCTTTACATTGTACTTCACAAAATTCAGAGGTCAAGTCAACAGTCAATGTTCCACAACACTGAGAATATCCAGTTCATAGGTTCAGCTTATTATTATTCCAACACAAAGCAATGAGAGTAGTCTTTATACAGACGACCAAGCATGGTCTATATTCTACCACATGGTAGTAGGATATGGGCTTCCAATGACTTGACAGAGGGAGATCAGACCACCCAGCCAGTCAGTTATTCAGTGTGTAGTTAGTTGTTGTTTGAATGATCTGGATGGAGTTGTGCTTCCTGTGTTGTGATGTCATCAGAGAAAGCCGGAAGTCACTCCAGCGGTTTCTTTAACGCCACATCAATGTATCCCACAATCCTCTTCTTCTGTTTCACTCCAGTCCAAAACAATGAAAGTCTTATTCACCAAGCTCTTGTTGTATGTAGTATGTACTTAATACTGGCCATAGGAATCCAGTGTAGAACACAGTTATACCCTGTACACTCAAATCCACTGGATCACGTCACACACGGAGAGAGATCCATCCACGCCATTCACACTGCACTCCGTCCGTCGTCAATGCCTAGATCCAGCCAGCTCACCAACAAACAAACCAACCAACCCTCTCCCCTGAAGCAACTGCACCGCCCTGCTACTCACAGCAGGAATGGCAACCAAAGTGAATGAAATCTGTATTTATTTACATCATACTCATCTCTCTCAAAATGTTAAGTGCAAAGTCATTCACTAGTTTCCTTTATTAATCTTATTATCAAATGAACAATAATTACATTTTGTTTTTCTTTCTTTAAATTGCTGGGTCCACAGCAGCAATGTTTTCAGTCACAAAAATAAGCGTAATTGGGTGAGTCCGACCAGTCACCAGACCATCCTCTTCCTCTTCCACAGGAGTTTACCTCAGGTGTCATTCTTAGGTGTTTATTTTCTACCTGCCGAATATGTTCTCATACTCCAGTAAGATGAGCTCAACAATCTGGTTCTGATAGACCATGTGAACAGCGATGTTTCCCGTCTCCGTCTCAGGTCTGAGCAGGGTGGGGCCGAAAACGATCGCTACGCTCTGGGTCGTCATACGGTTGGCCTCTCCATGATCAATCACCCTGGAGAGAGACAGGAAGGCGAGAGGAGGAGAGAGTGGGATACAGGGAGGGACTACGAGCAGAAATCTGCCAGGCAGTTCCAACACAAAGGCACATTTTTCCCTTGAGGCCCCCATTATTAGCCAAATAATGATCATTATGCGCAAAACCCCCAATTTAGACAGGCCCACTGTGCTAAAGATGGACCAGAACCATCTGGCATTTTCCCGAACTGCCCTATGGTCAGTCCGTTTTGGTGAAATAGGCATATCATTTAGAAAACACATTACAGATGTTGGTTGGTCAACAAAGGGATCAGGTATACGCTGGAGACAAAACGTATATAACATTTATTAAGTAAGCTACTGCTAGTATTCAAAAAACATAAGATGCAAAATACAATATTAAACAACGTCAGGTAATATCGCTGCTTTTAAATGGAAATCAAAATCCTTGCATACAGAAACGCTGCTCCACAGTAACATTATTCATTGGAAAACCCAATTAAATCCCCTTGTCTCATATACATGGGTAGCATCCCAAATGGCACCCTATTCCCCATATAGTGCACTACTTTTGACCAGAGCCCTGGTGAAAAGTAGAGCACTATGTAGGGAATAGGGTGTCATTTGGGATAGACTTCCATATAGACAAAATGTCACACAATACATTTCCTAGAAGAAACACCAGATCTAAAAGGTATTGCATTATGGCAAACACAGGGCCATATAAATGCAAATAGTGCTTAGGCAAATGTCATTCTGAACATACTGTATGATATAGCCCCGAGCTCCAATGGGCTGAGAATCTACCCCGAACCCTACTTATAGGTCCCCTGGTCCTCTGTACCTCAGACACATCAATCTGAGAATAAGTCAACAAACTAAGATAGTAGTGAGGACTGACAGGCTACTGTGGGTTATTGACAGAAAAAGAGCAGACAAACAATACAGAGTCCCAAGCAAAAGGGACAATATGTGGTAAATAAACATAATATATTATATTACCCAGAAGAAGACACTGTATGCTCAAACGTTGGTGCTTACCTATTCAATCCATGGGAGCATATGCAACTTCTTACATTTTTTTCATAGGTAAATAGGTAAAGATCTTCTTAAACTAGCCTGATCTCCGCTTTTGTCTGGGCTTGATGTGAATAGCCAGTAATACACGCGTTAGCCACTCTAGCATGGCGGTGAAACATTGTGTTTCATAAAGAAAGTATGCAAGTCCAAAATGCAAGACTTATTAAAGACCAAAAATTGTAATAAAAAAATAAATATATATCAGTTTTACTTGAGGACCAAAATATTGGCTGCGGAACCATACAGATTGAAAATCTCTTCTCATAGTTGAGATGTGCCGATTCCGTGGCACATGGTTTATGAACGGATACGCAAACAACTCTTGATTCAAAACTTTTGATTCAAAAAAAATAATTATACAAAATTCTTGCCACAAACAGAATGTTATGTATATGGGGCATATAACCATCTCAGCTCTGCAGATTTTGCGACAAGTAGACAGAATCACTAGATCACTTATTTTGGTATTGCCCCTGAGAGTAGCTGAGTGGTYGGTTTAAAAGCTCATGTTCTATAATAGTTATGACTGAAAACACAATGTATAAGTACTATCTACAGTTGAAGTCGGAAGTTCACATACACCTTAGCCAAATACATTTAAACTCAGTTTTTCACAATTCCTGACATTTAATCCTAGTAAAAATTCCCTGTCGTAGGTCAGTTAGGATCACTACTTTATTTTAAGGATGTGAAATGTCAGATTAATAGTAGAATTATTTATTTCAGGTGGGTCAGAAGTTTACATACACTCAATTAGTATTTGGTAGCATTGCCTTTAAATTGTTTAACTTGGGTCAAACGTTTCAGCTAGCCTTCCACAAGCTTCCCACAATAAGTTGGGTGAATTTTGGCCCATTCCTGCTGACTGATGTCTTGAGATGTTGCTTCAATATATGAACATKATTTTCCTACCTCATGATGCCATCTATTTTGTGAAGTGCACCAGTCCCTCCTGCAGCAAAGCACCCCCACAACATGATGCTGCCACCCCTGTGCTTCACGGATGGGATGGTGTTCTTCGGKTTGCAAGCTTCCCCCTTTTCCCTCCAATCATAATGATGGTCATTATGGCCAAACAGTTCTATTCTTGTTTCATTAGACCAGAGGACATTTCTCCAAAAAGTATGATCTTTGTCCCCATGTGCAGTTGCAAACCGTAGTATGGCTTTTTTTAATGGCGGTTTTGGAGCAGTGGCTTCTTCCTTGCTGAGCGGCCTTTCAGGTTATGTCGATATAGGGATCGTTTTACTGTGGATATAGATACTTTTGTACCTGTTTCCTCCAGCATCTTCACAAGGTCCGTTGCTGTTGTTCTGGGATTGATTTGCACTTTTCGCACCGAAGTGCGTTCATCTCTGGGAGACAGAACGCGTCTCCTTCCTGAGCGGTATGACGGCTGCGTGCTCCCATGGTGTTTATACTTGCGTACTATTGTTTGTACAGATGAACGTGGTACCTTAAGGCTTTTGGAAATTGCTCCCAAGGATGAACCAGACTTGTGGAGGTCTACAATTTCTTTTCTGAGGTCTTGGCTGATTTATTTTAATTTTCCCATGATGTCAAGCAAAGAGGCACTGAGTTTGAAGGTAGGCCTTAAAATACATCCACAGGTACACCTCCAATTGACTCGAATGATGTCAATTAGGCGACTTCAACTGTATTTAGATGTAATGTGTATAAAAAGATCAAATTACTTTATTACTTTACAAGTGTAAAAATAAATAAAATAAAATGCCATGTATGTAAAATGTGTGTAGAATGTACAAAACAAAGTTTATGGGGAAAAGAGAGGGCGGATGGGCAATTATTTATTTTTTCTTAAACGATGAACGTTTTCTTTCTCCCTCCTTCTCGTCTCTAGTTTAGGAGGAAATCAAAGTCTTTGCAGCTTGAATGGAGAATGCTTCATGTACGAACCGGTCACAGGGGGACATGAGTGTATTACCGACTGTGCACATCAAGCCCAGACAATAGTGGAGATCCATAAAGCCCGCTAGCGGCTTCCCAGGCTACTCTTAAACAGACTAGCACAATGAATTATGAGCTGGGTCTTGTCATCCATCAGAGAGTATTGACTTTAGCTTAGCAGAAATGTAGGATGCTTTTTGCTTACCTTCTGAGATGCTTGAAGAGGCATTGCATTGTGTCGTGATTCGGTTTTGGCAAATGCTTGATTAAGTCTTTTATCAAATTCACTCGCTGCTTGTAGTCTGAGCATTCTGGAACAGAGGGAAAAATGTAAAACCATTAGTTTCATTGCATATGTAGAAACACAGCATTTACATGATCCTGATTAGGGTTGCAAATGAAGGGTATATTACTTTCTAAGTTTACCAGTAAACTATTAGAATGTTGGTAACTTTCAAGGATTTTATGTAATTTATCACAAGACATCTAGTGGACTTTTTGGGTACTTCAGATTATCACAAGCGTCTATAATTATCCCTGGCCCACTTTGTGGCCTTATCACATGTAAAATATCTAAAATAATCAAACAAGATTATTTTCAAATAGAAAATAGAATGACAAAGCTGTAAAAAATTATCCTAAATATAAACCATCAATTTAGTGAATACCGTCGGTGCCTAAAATGAGGGTTTCAGCATTAAATAGCTTTTATTTATTTATTTAATGTCAATTTGTCTTTGTTGTAAATGTTTCGGAGCCAAACTAGTGGCAGTTGTAAAAAAAAAAGTCAATAGTTGGAAGAGTTCATTGAAAATAATTCCATTGTTGATTATATGCTTATTTCATTAATTAGACTATTTTCTCTTGAACCATATAGAAACTCCAATAGAAACTCATGGACAATATATATAAAGATATAAAAAATGAATATTATACTGTATATGAATACATTAAATGACCAAAGTTACCATTGATTGCCATAAATTACCTGTTAATTACCAAAATTATAGAAGATTCCGGTAACTTTGGTAAATTACCGTAGTTTTGCAACCCTTAATCCTAATACATTTTTGTGAATTTAAATGATAAGGGTGCCATCTTGTGGATACATTTAAAATAGCACACATTTGGAATCACCAAACCAAGTGGTAAAGCATATGAAGTCAATTATGTCTTAATAGGCATCGTCTTTAAGCAAACCATCAAACCTTGATTTTACCATTATAAATAGTGGCTCAGTAGACAGACATATAATGTATACGTTATAGAATTAGGAATTAGAATAGGAATTCGTAATTTAATAGGATCTCTATGTTATATGTGTTGTACAGTACAGTGTTTGTTATACAGCAAAGTGAAGTCTAACAGTGTAGTCAAGTGTGTTACTACTCACTGATGGCGTTGATAAAATCGTTGAAAGAGTCGTAGGTGAAAAGGGGCTCAGGCAGCTCTCTGAATAACATCTTCAGGGCTCCTGTAGTCACGTGGATGTCTTCCCACTTACTGTCATCCAGCTCTACCTTCTCATCTGGAACACACAAACAAACAAGGTTTGCTCTTTTAGTACTATTCCATTGGTTCCATGGACAATTCCACTGGTTCCAAAAGAAAACAAAAACTATTTTTGACCTACCGTGATTGACAGCATAGCGCAGCTTCTGTATCACGGCTAGGTTCCCACTCACTCTGTATATCCCATCTATACTCAGACCTGCAGAAGAGAGGACATGGTCAGAGACACAAAGACAAGAGGACAGAGACATAGAGGAGGGTGAAAGAGAAAGATACAGAGACAGCATTATAACTCATTCAGTACACATAATGGAAACAAAATGGCTAATTTTAAAAGGCAGAAAGAGGGAACAGAAACAGAGAGGTCATACCTGTGTTTTCCACGTGGTCGATGCACATGGTGACAAAAGTGGGCACCGAAGTGTTCTCCCTCTGACACAGGCTGCTGAGGCTGCAGCCAAACACCTGGTCTGTGGCGCAACACAAAGCAAGAGAAGTATATTTTAATTAACAAATAAAGAGAGAGACAGGCATGTCAAATGTCACCTTTATAGGAACTGGCTTGCAGTGAGGCCATCCGTACCTTTAATGTAGCCCTTGTCTCTGACGGCCTGGTAGGTGGGTCGGCGAGTCAGGAACTTCTTCAGCTTTACTCTGGTCTTCTTCTGGTCCGAAGAGTCTATACTCACAGACGTCTTCATCGCTGAAAGCATATGGAGGAAAATGACAAAACCTTTTCAGATCACTGACACGCAAACAAATACGCAAACATTCTCACACGCACGCAAGCGCGCCAGTGTTAATTCAGATTTAGTCTAGTCTTTGTCATTTTGACTAAAATATCATTAAGTCGTAGTCACATTTTTTGTAATTTCAATAATGATTTAGTCTAGATATTTTCAAAATAATAAAAACAGTGGGCCATTTTAGTTAACTAAATGTCCTTTCATTTTAGTCACATTTCAGTCACATCACATTTGTATTGCCTCATTAACCTATAGTAAACATAAATCACTGACTTCCATGTGCACAAACATACATAGCCTGGTCCTACCAACATATGTTTCTATTCTCTTCCCAAAAGCAGAAAAATGTAAAACATACAGTATCAGTCAAAAGTTTGGACACCTGCTTATTCAAGGTTTTTTTTTCTTCACAATTTTCTACATTTTGGAATTATAATGAAGACTTCAAAACTATGAAATAACATCATCATCATGTAGTAACCAAAAAAGTGTTAAATCAAAATATATTTTAGATTCTTCAAAGTAGCCACCCTTTGCCTTGATGACAGTTTTGCACACTCATGGCATTCTCTCAGCCAGCTTGACCTGGAATGCTTTTCCAACAGTCTTGAAGGAGTTCCCACATATGCTGAGCACTTGTTGGCTGCTTTCCCTTCACTCTGCGGTCCAACTCATCTCAAACCATCTCAACTGGGTTGAGGTCGGGTGATTGTGGAGGCCAGGTCATCAGATGCAGCAGTCCWTCACTCTTCTTCTTGGTCAAATTACACAGCTTGGAGGTGTGTTGGGTCATTGTCATGTTGAAAAACAAATGATAGTCCCACTAAATGCAAACCAGATGGGATGGCGTATCGCTGCAGAATGCTGTGGTAGCCATGCAGGTTAAGTGTGCCTTGAATTCTAAATAAATCACTGACAGTGGCACCAGCAAAGCACCCCAACACCATCACACCTCCTCCATGCTTCATGGTGGGAACCTCACATGCAGAGATAATCTGTATGCCTACTCTGCGTCTCACAAAGACATGGCGGTTGGAACCAAAAATCTCATATTTGGACTCATCAGACGGAAGGACAGATTTCCACTGGTCTAATGTCCATTGCTCTAACGTCCAAGTCTTTGGGTCTTTGGGTCTTCRTTTGGGTCTTCCTTTCCTGTGGCGGTCCTCATGAGAGCCAGTTTCATCATAGCGCTTGATGGTTTTTGCCACTGCACTTGAAGAAACTTWAAAAGTTCTTGAAATGTTCCATATTGACTGATCGTCATGTCTTAAAGTAAAAATGGATTGTCGTTCTATTTGCTTATTTGAGCTGTTCTTGCCATAATATGTACTTGTTCTTTTACCAAATAGGGCTATATTCTGTATACCACTCCTACCTTGTCACAACACAACTGACTGGTTCAAACACATTAAGGAAATAAATTACACAAATTAACTTTTATCAAGGCACACATGTTAATTGAAATGTATTCCAGGTGACTACCTCATAAAGCTGGTTGAGAGAATACCAAAAGTGTGCAAAGCTGTAATCAAGGCAAAGGTTGGCTACTTTGAAGAATCTCAAACATATCGTTTGATTTGTTTAACACTTTTTTGGTTACTACATGATTCCAGATGTGTTATTTCATAGTTTTGATAAAGAAAAACCCTGGAATGAGTAGGTGTGTCCAAACTTTTGACTGGTACTGTATATAAGAATAATATTATATAAGAATTATTTGTCCATGCAAATTCCTAATTCAGCCTACACAGATATTGCACATTACATACAAAACAAACAGACACACACAATCAGAGAGAGCGACTAGATGGTGCCGCAAAGTATTGGCAAAGTAGTATAGGTTGCACCTCCATTACTTGGTCACGTCATTGCCATTGTTATCAACGTTCCACAGACGCCGCAGCCACATTAATGTCCAAAAGTAGAACAGGGGCTAATGACTGTTTCGCCCAGTGATGTAGTTGAGTCACTAAACCTTGATTCCCCTGTGCTCGAGTCCAAGTCAGAATCACCAATGCTCAAGTCACGAATCGAGTCACGAGTCCCAATTTCTAAAGTCCGCGTCCCAGTGCTCGAGTCCTGGTCCAAGTGCTCAAGTCTGATCCACATTAACTCAAAATAAAGTTATTTACCCAGATATAGCATAGTGGCAAGAGGAATTTAGTCAATAAATGTTTTGCTCTCTCCTTTCCTTAGTTTCTGTGCCACCAAATGTTTGCATATAGGCTACTGGTAATGTTACCATGGCCACATTCAGTTAAAAAACATTCTTGAACGTTGCAGATAGGAATTCCATGAACAGAGKCAACATTATTCCTTATTCAACGTATCAGAGAGGCATGTTTGTTCTACATAGCCTATTTCTTTCTGAACATTCCATAATGTTGCAGCCAGCTGAACGCGCCCCAGGTTGTTAGCTTTCGGTAGCTAATGAGGTAACATGACTGAACAAGGTGTAGCCTAAACAATGGTTAACGGTCAGGTCCGCAAGTAGCCTAGTTTTAGAACGGCCTGTGATATGCTTTATGAATGTAAAATCCGCCAATGCACGATAGAAAGAAAAAACCTTAGCGCCATGGGTCATGTCTTTGCAACGATAGCCTAAGGGCTAGAATCAAGCCATTTTCTCTGAGGAAAAGAGGGAGAAGTGGGAATTGAAGTGGGAAAAGTGGGAGGGTTYAGTGAGACTACAAATTCAAAGACAGCCTACTTTTCCAGAGCCTAATCATGGGAGAGAAAAACATAGCTAGACTGTTGTTTTACTATTAAACTCAATGCTGCTATTGTTTTTAATTTTGTTAAGCAGCTTGTGTTTCTTAACCAGGCACAGGGTAGCTAACTAGAAGGCTGGTAGTGACTGGTTAGCTACAGGGAAGCAAGAGAGTTGCCTGCGCAATGTGTATAATCTGAGGCGGAGCCGGTCTGCCCACACTCATCGGTTGCTCCCCTGCAACTCACCAGCTGTGACCTTTCCTTCCCAATGCTGAACAGAATTGCGCTGCACATCTATGCTGCTAATATTAATTGTGCCTTTCACTGAAAAGCTCTCAATCTCTCTAAAAACTATTGTCCAGTCCATTTAGTAGTCAGAGGTAATTTTGTCTCATCTCGTTTTAGTCAACTGAAATGAAAATACATTTTTGTTTGGTTATAGTTCTTCCTGTGTCTATTTTGCCACTGAAAAATTATGAATATTTCAGTCACTTTTTGTTGACAAAACTAACACTGACACATGCGTGAGCGCGACACACACACACACACACACACACACACACACACACACACACACACACACACACACAACACACCCACACACACACACACACACACACACACACACACACACACACACACAGTGTATTTAGTCAAGGAACCTCTGTTTTTCTTGGAGTCTCTGTGGTCTTTCTCCTTGTCTTGTTTTTCTGCACCGGGGGACTCAGGCATGTCCTCCTCTAAGGCTTCATCTGACTCCCATGCCTGTCCACACACACAAACACCACAAGTTATTCAAATCAACCTGGATCACCTCTGCTGTGAAAGGGAGTGGTACTGAACAGATTACAGATAAATGCATACATTTCAGAAGCCTCTCGTTGTGGATGTTGACAAACCTGACTTGTACTTTACAGAGGTGTGGTACCGTAACTACTATGTTGAGAACTGAGAAGATAGATAGGCTGAGAAGAGTGGTCCACTCACATGTGTACTGATGGTGTCCGTCAGGACTCGGTACCAGTCGTTGATGACGCTGTCGATCTCTGATTGGATCAGCAGCTCCGTCCCCTGACGGGTCTTCAGCTCAATGACGTGCTTCTTGCTGGACTTATCCTTCGAGGCCCAATCAACTGAGCCCCCTCTGAGATCCACAGTGAATTCCGGCTTCGACTGGTTACCCCCAAACTTCTACAAGGAAATCAACATTCAGACAATCAATCAGATAAGAGCTGGTTTTCCATCTCAAAGATAGTAATAGTGGTAAATCTTTCATGAGTACTTTTCCCACCGCTATTATTACAAGTTGCATTAAAAACAACAAAAGCAGTGTTAGGTTACACGTTACTGTGTTATAGTTATACATGAGTTATTAAGTGCTAGGTTTACTTGAAGATAAACACAGATGATCATATTCACACCACTGTGTTACAAGCTGGATATTTAGTACTGTATTATTATGAAGTTAAATTGTTATCACATTTTTTAAAGCACTGTATTATTGTACGCATTTTTACACCACCTTTATCTAAGAAACAGCTCCTCTATTTTCTTTTTCATATATTGTTTTAAAAATAGAAACTCAATCATGTATTGTTCATTCTTTGGAACACTCTTTTAGTTTTTACAAACATCCCCTCTCAGGCAAACTGGGGAAACCAATCAAGACGATTCAATCTTCATATCATGATATCAGGAAAAATAATCCAGAGGGAGCGCATGCCTGAAACTCAAAGTTCCCTCCTCCCCCTTGGTCACCCAATCAGATGAGGTTATGGGCAGCAGGCAGGGGATAGGACAATGTGAGTATGATGGAGAGGCAGAGGGACAAATGGGAGACATGCACAGGGGCAGAGGAGACATACAGTGGCAGCCTTGGAACGCTCATGGACAGAGTGGTCATAGGAGACAGCTGGGCGAGGCTTGACCGAACGCTTCCAGTTGGCCAGCAGAGTGAGCAGCAGCTCAGGGATGGAGCCACTACGGTAGTAGGACTTTGGACGAGGAGAGGAAAGAGGAGAGGAGGAAGGAGAAGTAAGAGGGAGGGAAGGATGGCAAATGAGAAATAAAGAGTCACAGACTGATGAAAGAGAAAACAGGAAGAGGTATGGTGTACTACTACTAAATGGAGATAGACAGCCAGCCAGGTAGTTCTTAGGCACTACCACCCTCCTTTTGAGGTAAAAAGAATCCTGCAGGTTATTGGAAAAGTAGGGGAGGCAATTAGCTCAAATGTATTTATTTTTTAATCCAAAAATGTACTTCAACTGTACAAACTCTGCCACATTCTGTCACCCAAGATGGTTCTTAGTACGTACCCAGCTGGTCCCACTCCCCTGTCCTTTAGTGAAGAGCAGCGAGGAGCCCTGTAGCACCGTCCACGACGACGTCCAGTTCTTTCTGTTTGAACCATTTCACAACACAACCATTTATCAAGCATCAACTACTTCACAACACAGCCCTTTATTAACCATCAACCAAGTCAGAACACAACTATTTATCAACCACGTCCCAACACAACCATTTATCAACCATCAGTCTGTCCATTATTTCAACAAAGAATCAATAAAAAAAAWATATATTTATTGTTTTGTTTGTATGATTCTGTATTATCCTCCAATTTCCTCATAAGAGAATGATAACATTTTCTAATCTAATCTACAAGATCTTTATAATGTATCTTCTCTACCTGACTTTTTTGCCATTCTCAGTTATTTTGGTGACGTTGAGGACTCCACACTTCTCAGAGGGCTGTGGAGAGAAATAGACAGGAGACAAACACAGTCAGACCCAGGTAGTACAAACACACCACACACATACTGCAAAAAAAGGTGAAATCTAAGCAAGTCTAAATATCGTATTTTATATTAATTCACTTAATTTTGTTTTTTCGTACCAAGCTAATTTATCTAATGTCATTGGCAGATCATTTTGCTTATTTTAACATAACAAATATTTAATAAAAGTAATTTATCTTATTTCAAGATATTTGTCATCTTAAGGTAAAATATCTTGAAATAAGAATAAAATAAACGTATTAAGATTTTTTGTAGGTAAATACATATAGATTTTTATTTATTTAACTAGGCAAGTCAGTAAGAACTTATGAACAAACTCTTGTTTACAATGACGGCCTACCCCGGCCAAACCCAGACAACGCTGGGTCAATTGAGTGCCGCTCAATCACGGCCGGATGTGATACAGCCTGGATTCGAACCAGGCTTGTGACACCTCTTGCACTGAGATGCAGTGTCTTATACCGCTGCGCCACCCGGGAGCCCAAATCTGCCAATATCTGCCAATGACGTTACATAATTTAGCTTGGTTTAAAAAAAAGACATATATACACACACACATACATACAAATTATAATAATAATAATCTTAAGTGAATTATCACTCAATATAAGATATTTTTTTAGGCTTACTTGCATTTCAGTTTTTGCAGTGCGCACACACACACACACACACACACACACACACACACACACACACACACACACACACACACACACACACACACACACAGCAGGGGAGAGGGAAAACAGCCAGCGGCGGGTGAGATACAGAAAAAGAATAACAATATAATAAGGCTCGTGCCTTGAGCACACACTAACACAAACATACACTGAGTGTACAAAACATTAGGAACACCTTCCTCATATTGAGTTACAGCCCCTTTTGTCATCAGAACATCCTCAATTCGTTGGGGCATGGACTCTACAAGGTGTCGATAGCGTTCCACAGTTGTGTCAAGTTAGCTGGATGTCCTTTAGGTAGTGGACCACTCTTGATACACAAGGAAAACTGTTGAGCGTGAAAAACCCAGCTGCGTTGCCGTTCTTGGCACACTCAAACCGGTGCACCTGGCACCTACTACCATACCCAATTCAAAAGGCACTTCAATCTTTTGTCTTGCCCATTCACCCTCTGAATGGCACACATACACAATCCATGTCTCAATTGTCTTTAACCTGTCTCCTACCCTTCATCTACACTGATTGAAGTGGATTTAACAAGTGACATCAATAAAGGACACCTGGTCAGTCTGTCATGGAAAGAGTGGGTGTTCCTAATGTTTTGCACATTCAGTGTATGTACTCGCACACACAAAAAGTGCTAGAGGAAATGGGGTAGGGAAAGGGGTGACAGACGTCGTTCCTTCTACCGGCAGTAGAGAGTGGTATGACACAGACACAAACTACTGATTCAAACAGTCTGTGATCAGTGGTCCCACAAGGTGAACGACATTACCCTAACAGAGAAACATTCACCATAAACTAAACTATTGGACAGTAGAATGGACATTGGCTATGGTAGCAGARAGGAGAAACAGAAAGGACACATGCAGGAGAGAAAGAAAGAGAGATGCAGAGGATAGAGGATGATGGGTAAAAGCAATGCATAGTGGGAGAGGCGATGGATGTTGCATGTTGTGGAGCGAAAGCTTGGGAATACTGACGATTGAGGGGTGCTTGGGAGATGAGGGGCAGGAGTCAAAGTCAGGAGAACTCGGCTTGGGGACTGTAGGCCCACACTCCTACACAATGATACAGACACAATGATAAAGAACAAGGTCAACATGATGATGATGGAAACTAGAGAAGATAAGCGGAAGATTATGGTTAGATTTATGGTTAGTTAAGTCAGGAAGAGAAAATTAATCAAGGATCTGGAGCAGAAATCCTTCATAGTACTTGGGTACTTAAGGCGGGGTATCTGACTTCAAATTGCCAATACAACTACTGTAGGTTATTGTGAAGTGGTCATGTCAACTAATAACTAAAAAGAGGTGTGTTCGTTTAAAGGCTTTGTTGCACTTTCAGATAATAGGCCAAGGTATTCTCTAAAAAATTTGGTTTGACACACACAGACAGCGAACAACAGAGCACATTTGATTGAGTAAGGGAAATTTAATTTTGTGAGAACCTCATACTCTGCATTTCTGGTTTAAATCAGCAATGGGTAGGTATCTGATCGTTTACGCTCTGGATTGGTGGAGGCGGGGTAAGGGGGGAGGCGTGAGAGCGGGGGATACTGACTTTACTCCGGAAAAGAGAGTGACAAACTCTCCCCATGTGATGGCCAGAGCCAAAGTGCCTGAGTTTTTWAAAAAGAGAACTGTAACAGAAATAAGTTCAAATACTAAGGCTGCATCTGATTCACTTATCCAGGTACAATTGAATCAACGGACTAGTCCCAAAGACAATGCTTTAAACGCATGGTTTAGCCCACATCGCGTGTGACAGGGATTTGTCWATGAGAGGAGTAGCTAGTGGATTACCTCGTATGACTCTTATCCTCTTCACGCCCACACAGAATTAATATAACTCACTGAGACCCAAGCAAGGCCAAGAGCATGCAAAGGGACAACATACTGGCCAGACTGACCACCTGTTGTGCTGACCAGACAAACTACTGACCAGATGGCTAAGATAGGGTTCAAGAACACTCTTACAGAGCAGCGTCAAACTTATTTACAGCATCAAAACAAGTTGTAACTGGTGACAACCTGGGATGGTGTCAGTTACATTCAATTCGGTCAATTAATTGAAAAGCATTGGAATTTCAGTTTACTTCTGTAATTGACTAAATTAAAATGGAATTGACCCGAACCCTAGTGTTGACAGGAGTAAACACTGCCTGCATGTAAACAGAGTTGCCGATATAACTGGAATGTAGGATACACACAGACAAGACAGAGCATGTGGTCTTACAGTACCTTGTCGTTGAGGTCTAGTACGTAGGTGCTGTGTCTCCACTTGGTCAGGACAATGGGGTCTGACTGTTTCCTCTCCAGGCTACGACTCTTGGGGGGATCACCTGGCTGAGGGGACACATTGTACTGGATGGAGGGAGGGAGGGAGCAAGGGTGTGAGAGGGAGGGTGAGAGAAAGGGAGTGAGGAAAAGAGAGCGAAGGGGAGGGCAGTGAAGAAAGTCAGAGGAGGGGAGAGAGAAAGAGGGTGGGCGAGGGGGACAGAAAGAGGTCCAGGTTTAACTCGTTATCCACTGATAACAACACCAACAGAGTAAAGGTCCTAGAAGAGGCGTGGCTTGGCATGTATCCAGTATCTCTTATTCATACCGCTCCTCTGATGGCCCAGCGTATCATCAGTCACCCATCAGTAGGACCCCTTTCAGAGAGAAGGAGCCCCCCACTGGTGTCTTCTTCCAGGGTTGCTAAAGGATACCACCACACCAAGCCTATCTACGTGTATGTCTGCCTGCATCCCTGCGTGTGTCCACTCAGCCCGCCGGTTGGCCAGCCAAATGAAAGCTAATGCCTATTCTCTACCCGTCTGATCTCCGCTTAACCAACAAGATTACAGTATAGAAACTAGCCACTAAGTCACTTTCAGGTCCATTAGGGCACAAACTCCAGACCAGTTAAGGTGAAAAGACAAAGACGGATGATTAGATCGCAGAGGAGGAAATAGACTGACGCACCAAGAAGTGTGCTACAAGGTAGTGGTGTCATACGAGGCAAAACCAAAATCAAGGAAGAATCTCAATTGCATAGTCCTAGCGTCCTCTCTCCTCACCTCTTTCTCAAAACCCATCCAATGAGAAAGCCAGAGGTCCCTCCCCTCTGACCTTCTCCTCCAATGGGTTTTGAGAAGGAGGCGAGGAGAAAGGACGTGAGGAGTATGCAATTGAGATTCTCCCCAATTGGATGATCTCTAGTAGAAGTAATTCTAGGACGAATCCTCACTTACACTTGAGTAAAAAAAAATCTTAGTCATGCATTGATGTCAATGATTCAATGTATGTGGAAGTTAGGAATTGGCCCATACAAATAAATGAAAGACATTAAAATGTGTTGACTTACTTTGGGTAGTTCCCATTCAGACCTGGAGCCGTCTGAGCTGTAGTAGTACGGCCTCCCCTGCTTGTCCACGTGCTTTATCCACTGCAAACACAAACTCTAATGAGCACTGAACACAGTATCACAAACTCACATGGACAATAATACACCGTAAAATACAGAGCAATGATGACCGGAAAATMGATTATAGATGGTAGAAAGTTTCAAATAAAGTAGTAAAGAAATGTTCTCTCGGTCAAGTAGGAGAAAACAACCCAACATCCCCACAGTCAGTCCTCCCATTGGTATGTGTGGGATAACGCACAGTATTAAATAGAGCCAAAATGACATGGAGCTCTCTGCAACACCAAATAACTCAAGCTCGCAATAAAACCAGATTTTTTTTAAATGATAAAAGAACACCACACAAAGCGGACTGTGAAGAGACAACAATTATATATAGTACCAGTCAAAAGTTTGGACACACCTACTCATTCAAGGGTTTTTCTTTATTTTTACATTGTAGAATAATAGTGAAGACATCAAAATTATGAAATAACATATGGAATCATGTAGTAACCAAAAAAGTGTTCAACAAATCAAAATACATTTTAGATTTTTCAAAGTAGCCACCCTTTGCCTTGATGACAGCTTTGCACACTCTTGAAATTCTCTCAACCAGCTTCATGAGGAATGTAGTCTTGAAGGAGTTCCCACATATGCTGAGGACTTGTTGGCTGCTTTTCCTTCACTCTGCGGTCCAACTRATCCCAAACCACCTCAATTGGGTTGAGGTCGGGTGAGTGTGGAGGCCAGGTCATCTGACGCAGCACTRCATCACTCTCCTTGGTCGAATAGCCCTTACACAGCCTGGAGGTGTGTTATGGGTCATTGTCCTGTTGAAAAACAAWTTATAGTCCCACTAAACCCAAACCAGATGGGATGGTGTATCGCTGAAGAATGCTGTGGTAGCCATGATGGTTAAGTGTGCCTTGAATTCATGCTTCACGGTGGGAACCACACATGCGCAGATCATCCGTTCACCTACTCTGCGTCTCACAAAGATACAGAGGTTGGAACCAAAAATCTTACATTTGGACTCAGACCAAAGGACAGATTTCCACTGGTGTAATGTCCATTGCTCAAGTTTCTTGGCCCAAGCAAGTCTCTTCTTCTTATTGATGTCTTTTAGTATTGGTTTCTTTGCAGAAATTCGGGCTCCCGAGTGGCGCAATGGTCTATGSCACTGCATCTCAGTGCAAGAGGTACCTGGTTCGAATCCAAGCTGCATCATATCCTGCCGTGATTGGGAGTCCCATAGGGTGGCGCACAATTGGCCCAGCGTCATCCGGGTATGGCCGGGGTAGGCCGTCATTGTAAATAAGAATTTGTTCTTAACTGACTTGCCTGGTTAAATAAAAACAAAATACAATTTGACCATGAAGACCTGAATCAAAAGGTCTCCTCTGAACAGTTGATGTTGAGATGTGTATGTTACCTGAACTGTATGAAGCATTTATTTGGGCTGCAATCTGAGTTGCAGTTAACTCTAATGAACGTATCTCTGGGTCTTCCTTTCCTGTGGCAGTCCTCATGAGAGCCAATTTCATCATAGCGCTTGATGGTTTTTGCGACTGCACTTGAAAATGTTCAAAGTTCTTTCAATTTTCTGGATTGACTGTCATTACTTATTTGAGCTGTTCTTGCTATAATATGGACTTGGTCTTTTACCAGATAGGGGGTATACAGAAGATTGCCCTACCATGTCACAACACAACCTGATTTTGCTCAAACAGTATTAAAGGACAGAAATTCCACAAATGAACAAGGCACATCTGTTAATTGAAATGCATTCCAGGTGTAAGAATATTTTAAGATAATACACAACGCAGAGGACGACAGGTCAATAGGGAATTAACAATCAATGGAAATTGTGGTTTTTCAGTTCAACATCTGGTTAGAATCTGTGTAGGAGTTTCAGTCCTTGTGTGGCAAGATCTCATTGGTCTGAATCATCTATCCAAAAACAGGATACTTGTTATTTGGCCATTGGCACAATTTTACTGCAAGAAATTGTAATTGGTCAACCACAGGCTAGGTTTGAGGGTTATAAATTACATCRTGTCATTTTGTTCTGTGGAGAATCACTGAGGACAGGGAAGAATGAACATCTACGTTCCAGCATAACATCTATGATTTGTTCTCTTCGAATAAACCTATTTTTATCCCCCTGATTTGCTTTGGGGTCTGTGTTATTGAAAAATAACATCAACTGCTAACACAGGTGACTACCTCATGAAGCTGGTTGAGAGAATGACAAGAGTGTGCAAAGCTGTCATTAAGGCAAAGGGTGGCTACTTTGAATAATCTCAAAAATAACACAGTTCAAGTCGGAAGTTTACATACACTTAGGTTGGAGTCATTAAAACTCGTTTTTCAACCACTCCACACATTTCTTGTTAACAAACTATAGTTTTGGCAAGTCGGTTAGGACATCTACTTTGTGCATGACAAGTACTTTTTCCAACAATTGTTTACAGACAGATTATTTCACTTATAATTCACTGTATCACAATTCCAGTGGGTCAGAAGTTTACATACACTAAGTTGACTGTGCCTTTAAACAGCTTGGAAAATTCCAGAAAATTATGTCATGGCTTTAGAAGCTTCTGATAGGCTAATTGACATCATTTGAGTCAATTTGAGGTGTACCTGTGGATGCATTTCAAGGCCTACCTCCAACCCAGTGCCTATTTGCTTGACATCATGAGAAAATCAAAAGAAATCAGCCAAGACCTCAGAAAAAGAAATTGTAGACCTCCACAAGTCTGGTTCATCCTTGGGAGTAATTTCCAAATGCCTGAAGACACCACGTTCATCTGTACAAACAATAGTATGCAAGTATAAACACCATGGGACCACGCAGCCGTCATACCAATCAGGAAGGAGACGTGTTCTGTCTCCTAGAGATGAACGTACTTTGGTGTGAAAAGTGCAAATCAATCCCAGAACAAAAGCAAAGGAACTTGTGAAGATGCTGGAGGAAACGGGTACAAAAGTATCTATATCCACAGTATCTATATCCACGAGTCCCATATCAACATAACCTGAAAGGCCGCTCAGCAAGGAAGAAGCCACTGCTCCAAAACCACCATAAAAAAGCCAGACTACGGTTTGCAACTGCACATGGGGACAAAAACTGTACTTTTTGAAGAAATGTCCTCTGGTCTGATGAAACAAAAATTGAACTATTTGGCCATATTGACCATTGTTATGTTAGGATGAAAAAGTGGGAGGCTAGCAAGCCGAAGAACACCATCCCAACCGTGAAGCACGGGGGTGGCAGCATCATGTTGTGGGGTTTCTGGTGCACTTCACAAAATAGATGGCATCATGAGGCAGGAAAATTATGTGTATATATTGAAGCAACATCTTAAGACATCAGTCAAGAAGTTAAAGCTTGGTCGCAAATGGGTCTTCCAAATGGACAATGACCCCAAGCATACTTCCAAAGTTGTGGCAAAATGGCTTAATAAGGACAACATTGTCAAGCTATTGGCGTGGCCATCACAAAGCCCTGACCTCAATCCTATAGAACATTTGTGGGCAGAACTGAAAAAGCGTGTGCGTGCAAGGAGGCCTACAAACCTGACTCCGTTACACCAGCTCTGTCAGGAGGAATGGGAATGGGCCAAAATTCAAGCAACTTATTGTGGGAAGCTTGTGGAAGGTTAAACAATTTAAAGGCAATGCTACCAAATACGCTGGGAATGTGATGAAAGAAATAAAAGCTGAAATATTGTATTTATTTATTTTATTTTAGGGAATTCTTACTAGGATTAAATGTCAGGAATTGTGAAAAACTGAGTTTGAAATGTATTTGGCTAAGGTGTATGTAAACCTCCAACTTCAAATTTATATTTTGATTTGTTTAACACTTTTTTGGTTACCACATTCCATTTGTGTTATTTAATAGTTTTGATGTCTTCACTATACACTACAATGTATAAAATAAAGAACACTCTGGAATGAGTAGGTGTGTCCAAACTTTTGACTGGTACTGTATAACTTCTATTGTAATTTGCACTGTACTATATATTAGACTTAGATTGTGTGTATGTACTGATATGTAGGCTATGTGTGATGTTTTAAATGTATGCATTTCAGTCCTTGACTAATAATGTCCTGTACTATGTATTACGTCATGTTTCATGTGGACCTCAGGAAGAGTAGCTGATGCTTTTGCAGCAGCTAATGGGGATCCTTATAAATACCAAATACCCTCCCCCATTAACCCATGATAACAACCTTAGCCTTGGAAGGAGTGACAGAGAAATGGAGAGAGTGAAACCAAAAGGAGGAGAGGAGAGCCCCAGTACCTTCTCATGAGTGTGTTCACAGACATAGAGGGTGTGTCCGTGTTCATCCAGTTCCTCTGACCAGCCTCTAGGGGGAGATCCAGACTGACTGTCTGACTGACTGGAGTATGTGCTGCTGTGACAGTTCTCCTCGGAAGACAGGGGCTGCATGGGGGGGGGGGGGGGGGCAGCAGGGAGGGGGGAGAAAAGGGTGAGAAAGAGAGAGAAAGAGACCATTGTGATTTTGGGAGAGCAGAGAGGTTTTTTCAGAGTCATATTTAGATCGATGGATTGATTGAAAGGAGGGGGGGGATACCTAGTCAGTTGTCCAACAATGTATGCAACTGAAATGTGTCTTCCGCATTTAACCCAACCCCTCTGAATCAGAGAGGTGCGGGGGGCTGCCTTAATCATCCATGTCTTCGGCCCCCCGGGGAACAGTGGGTTAACTGCATTGCTCAGGGGCAGAACGACCTATTTTTACCTTGTCAGCTCTGGGATTCAATCCAGCAACCTTCCGGTTACTGGCCCGACGCTCAATTGCTCGTTTTGCCTTTAGAATAGTAAGTAGTGAATGATCAATGATGCAGCTGTAGAGTGGCCAAGTATCTATAATAACAACCTTAATTGAAAAAGGAAAATGCCTTCCCAGGAAAAGGAGTAATTGGTCAACTATGGATATTTGTGTTTATTTCCCAGCATTTCATGTGGCAAGTTGGAAACAAAGTCCTCAATCTGATAGTTCCTCCCTGGTTGCAATACACAACCACCTCATGGGGGCAGTGTTGTAGCACTAACACTTCATGAAATCCAAACTAAGGACACTCTTACGGACTTCGGTCTCATTTTACTACCTGACCAGGAAATATTTCCATTCATCAAAATAACATCAACTTGTTTCCTCCCTGCCCTCAGTTACCACAACACAACTTTTACAGTTATATGGAAATCGACTATTCCTCTATATGCCTCTACAAATACAGTACTTAATGCTTCCCATGGTAGTAAAGACGTAACTACTGCCATGCAGAGTAGATACAGGATGCGTTTCAAATGGCATCCTATTCCCTATTTAGTGCACTACTTTTAAAACGGCCCTGGTCAAAAGTCGTGCACTATATATAAGGAATAGGGTGCCATTTGGGACGTACACCCTCTTTGCTTCAGTCAGCCGTGGCATTACATCTGATGAATCATAAATATTTGGTCTAACTGGTACTTAAATATAGTACAGCTACAGCCTGAAACCTACTTCAGTCCTGGCCTGGTTTCATTTAACACAGTCACACTCTCACCTGTTACAGAAACACAGGGAGAGAGATGTAATAGGATCTGGACTACCACTGGGCCAGACCAGACCAATGACCAGACCACTACCTTGACCCTCAACACCTGAACCCGGGACCCACAGCCACCTTTCAGAGCAGTTGGTTTGTTTTCATATTGAATTTTAAAAGCCTGTTATTAAATGAAGTGCACTCTAATATAGACCATATGGAGAATTCAGTAAATCAGAATTTTTATATGAATAAAGGTTTGCTAAAGTGCCAAAATTTAGCATTTTGACATGTCCCTGTCAACCTTTTGTAAATTCTAGGGAGATTTCAACCCACTTAATCCAAATTTCTCCAAGTTTCACCATTATTGTAAAAGCCTAGTCATTACTGAAGATGATTACTTATATTGATGTGATTAGTGATGCACTTACGTCTGTCCATCATTTTAAAGCCAACCCTGTTAGGCAAACAACTTACCCCTTTAAGATAATGGACCATTACACCAAGTTAAATTATTCACAGCAGGTGACATCGTTTGGGTCTTCTGAACAGCATGGTGGAAAAGGAATTAAGTCTTCTCTGTCTTTTTGGCCTACAGTACAGTGCCTTCAGAAAGTATTTACACCCCTCGACTTTTGCCACATTTTGTTGAGTTACAGCCTGAAATGAAATTGAGATTTTGTGACACTGGCCTACACACAATACCCCATAATGTCAAAGTGGAATCATGTTTTATGGCAAGCTTAAATAAGTTCAGGATTCAAGATTTTAATAAAAAGTTACAAAATAAATTCCATGGACTCACTATGTATGCAATAATAGTGTTTACAATTATTTTTGAATGACTACCTCATCTCTGTACCCCACACATACAATTATCTGTAAGGTCCCTCAGTTGAGCAGTGAATTTCAAACACAGATTCAAARACAAAGACCAGGGAGGTTTTTCAATGCCTTGCAAAGAAGGGCACCTATTGGTAGAAGGTTAAAAAAAGAAGCAGACATTGAATATCCCTTTGAGCATGGTGAAGTTATTAATTACACTTGGTGTATCAATGGTGTATCAATACACCCATTCACTACAAAGATACAGGCATCCTTCCTAACTCAGTTGCCGGAGAGGAAGGAAACAGCTCAGGGATTTCACCATGAGGCCAATGGTGACTTTAAAACAGTTACAGAGTTTAATGACTGTGATAGAAGAAAACTGATGATGGATCAACAACATAGTAGTTACTCCACAATACTTACCTAAATTAAAGTGTAAAAAAGCAAAAAAAGTACATCTGCAAAAAATGTGGCAAAGAAATTAACTTTGTCCTGAACACAAAGCGTTGTGTTTTGTTGGATTTCCCCCTAACATATCACTGAGAACCACTTTTCATATTTTCAATAATGGTGGTGGCTGCATCATGTTAAAGGTATGCTTGTCATCGGCAAGGACTAGGGAGTTTTTCTTGGGATAAAACGAAACAATAGAGCTGAGCACAGGCAAAATCCTAGAGGAGAATCTGGTTCAGTCTGCTTTCCACCAGACACTAGGAGACAAATTCACCTTTCAGCAGGACTATAACCTAAAACACAAGGCCAAATATACACTGGAGTTGCTTACCAAGATGACATAGAATGTTCCTGAGTGGCCTAGTTACAGTTTTGACTTTAATCTGCCTAAATAAATCTGTTAGCAAGACCTGAAAATGGCTGTCTGGGAATGATCAACAACCAACTTGAAAGAGCTTGAAGAACTTTAAAAAGAATAATATGCAAATATTGTACAATCCAGGTGTGCAAAGCTCTTAGAGACCTACCCAGAAAGACTCACAGCTGTAATCGATGCCAAAGGTGATTCTAACATGTATTGACTCAGCGGGTGAAATACTTATGTAATGAAGATGTTTTTTTATTTATTTTATTTTATTTTTTACAAATGTTTAGATTTTTATTGTGTAGATCATTGACAAAAACMTACAATTAAATCCATTTTAATCCCACCTTGTAACACAACAAATGGTGGAACAAGTCTCTTTCTGAAGGCACTGTAATTTATAATTGTTTTATCATCTTTGACTGATGTGGTCGAGCTCAACATGTCAACCCTGTTTGCTCAATTAATGTTATAAACATTTTTATTTGATTGAACTTTCATTATGTGTGGAACATATGTATAATTCTTAATTTCATGAACACCAGGGGATGACATGCGCTTCACCACATGAGGAGTAATGTTCGATCTTCACCTAAAACCTCAACTCTGTTAGCATCAACCCTGTTCGTAACTTCATCAGTTTGATATTATACTGTATGAGTTTACTGAACAAAGGATACTTGCTCAATGAGAAAATTTTGGATTTATCTCATCCTTTTAAATAATAATTAGGTTACATACAGTAAGTGTCCGTAACAGGGTTGACAGACAGTGTGGTACAAGTGCAGATAAAATGCTCTTAGTTCACAAGATTTTATTGCCTGAGATGGGGAAAAGGTGTTTTTCCATAGGCTAAACATATCCTCCATGCAATTGAATGTTATTTTAAAGTTAATTTCTTAAAAGTTTGCATGTACAAAAGGTACCCATTGCGTGGAACGACCCAGATGTTGTCACATTAGGATACAGATAGATTAGGTAGACTGTAAATCAGTGGCAGGGGTCAACATGCTGGGTTAAACTTTCTCAGTTGGATCCAAACCAAACTATCTTTACTTTACTTACAGCTCAGCTTCTGCTCAGACTGTATCTACAACATGACGGTCAATGGAATATGGAGCTGTTTTGTTGGAGTGCACAGGGGGTGTGTTACCTACCTCCATCTCTCCCATACCATGGGGGTCTCCTCGACTACTACTGGTACTGCCACTAGCATCCCGTGCACGGGGCGGTTTCCACGTGCGCTCCCCGGTGGCTCTGTTATAGTAGAAGTGTCTACCGGTGAGGTCCTTGTGGGTCTCCCAGTCCCCAAGGATGTYCAGTGGGGTGCCGGAGGGGAGGGGGGGCAGGCTGGACTGGGAGATCTTCAGCTCCTGGAGGTTGGTGTAGATAGGGGACTCGGGCCGGCCTTGCACTATCGGAGACGTCGTCTGGAGAGGGGGGAGAGAGGGGAGAGGTTAGTCTCTTGTGAAAAACTAACAGAGTAGCATGGCCAGCATCCACTGACCAGAGAGGTTACATTTATGGAGAACTATGGAGGTACATTACAGAGCGGAGAAAGAGAGGGCAGTTTTAGATGAGGGATACAGAATAAATAGAGAGAAGGAGAGGTTAACCCTGAGATAACTATGGAGTACAGAAAGAGGAAGGAGCGGAGAGGGTAGATTCAGAGCACAGATACAGTGATGTAAGTCTGCAAGGCAGGAAGGAGAAGGAGGATGGGTAGCTTTGGCAATCAGACACATGTGGTAAGGATGGATGTTGCAACATGCTGTATCCATCTGTTTCTAGCCCAGTGTCAGAACAAAAGATGCTGCATGGTATCCTATATACTTCAACTGTTGTCAAGCTAACCTTTTTCTGAGGCCGGTCAAATGCGTTATTTTGTTGCAAAATCCATACAAACACTGTGCATCAACATTACTTTTTCATCACATTCAAAATAAAAACAGAATAAGATGAAATATTTCGCATTATTGGACATTGATTGCCCATAATTGGGTTAAATACAATGCTCACATTAGGAGAGAATGATTTATAGAAGAGAAAGCAGAGGATAATGATCATAGGAACTGGAAATGAAGGGGTGTTGAAAAGAGGAAGTGTTTAGACAGATAGGAAACCCTCCTAGTGCTCTGTGTCTTATCACTCAAGTAGCCAAGAGTCTGCGGTGATATCAACTGTCAATCTCTAAACCAAAGTACCTACTGATAACGGAGTAGAGACAAACAAACCTCTCAGCCAGCAAGTTCTACAAAAAGTTCTAACCTGGAATTTAAAAAGTTTAAACAATAACGAAACAGGGGATTCCAGGCTACAAAACTTTAACTACCTCAGACTGTAAAAATTGGACACACAAATGAGGCTATAGTTCATGCCAAGAAATGATAAGAAGAAACGAAAAGACAGCATAACAGTGCTGGTGACCCTGTATTTTGAAAAAACGTGCAGAAAGCAAAATGCCAGTGTATTTAGTGTGAGTGGGAAACAGAGTTGGTTTTGTAAACAGTTTAACATGCCACTCTGTCTGGCCCATACATCAAACACAGTCAGCGAGTTTTGGTTTCCATGACTACGGAGAATCCAAATGTACCACTGCAGAATAATATTTAGATTTTGGAGTTCGATAGTGAGGTGGAGGTACAGTAGTGGTAGCCAGACTGTTGTCTCTGTTTTGGGCCCAGGGTCAAACTAACATTGTGTAAAGTGGTATTCACAGAAGTCGTCGCTAGACCTCGATAGAAAACCACCTGAAAACTTGAGCTGCATTTGATTTAGTATGTACTGCACAATGGAACCAATAGAATAATCCCAAAAGTGCAAACTCCAAGATAAATCAAGCACACCTCAAATACATACAATAGGCCAACAGACTATCACAGCTTATTGTGAAATAGACACAAATTACTTATTCGAAATAAATTCGTGACAGGCACACGAAAAAGTAGTACACGATTTTCATCACAACGCATTTCATGTTTATTACACGATTTTCTTTCTTCATAACACATTTGTGAGTGGGAAAGCTGCCATTACCGTCAACATCACTCGCCAACGTACAATCATTTGACATTAAATTAGACGAGGTACGATGACGAATATCTTACCAACGGGACCTCAAAAACTGTCACATCTTATGTTTCACGGAATCGTGGCTGAATGATGACATGGATATTCAGCTAGCAGGATATACGCTGCAACGGCAAGATAGAACAGCACACTCCAGTAAGACGACGGGGGGGGGGGTCTGTGCATATTTGTAAACAGCAGCTGGTGCACAAAATCGAAGGAAGTCTCTAGATTTTGCTCGCCTAAAGTGGAGTATCTTATGATAAACTGTAGACCACACTATTTGCCAAGAGAGTTTTCATCTATACTTTTCGTGGCTGTTTATCTACCACCAGACAGACAGACGCTGGCACTAAGACCGCACTCAGTCAGCTGTATAAGGAAATAAGCAAACAGCAAACCGCTCACCGAGAGGCGGCACTCCTAGTGGCAGGAGAATTTAATGCAGGGAAACTTAAATCAGTTCTACCTAATTTCTATCAACATGTTAAATGCGCAACCAGAGGGGGAAAAKAATTCTAGATCACCTTTACTCCACACACAGAGACGCGTACAAAGCTCTCCCTTGCCCTCCATTTGGCAAATCTGACCACAATTCTATCCTCCTGCTTACAAGCAAAAATGAAAGCAGGAAGCACCAGTGACTCGATCTATAAAAAAGTGGTCAGATGAAGCAGAGGCTAAACTACAGGACTGTTTTGCTATCACAGACTGGAACATGTTCTGGGATTCTTCCGATTGCATTGAGGAGTACACCACATCAGTCACTGGCTTCATCAATAAGTGCATCGAGGACGTCGTCCCCACAGTGACTGTACGTACATACCCCAACCAGAAGCCATGGATTACAGGCAACAATCGCACTGAGCTAAAGGGTAGAGCTGCCGCTTTCAAGGTGCGAGACTCTAACCTGGAAGCTTATAAGAAATCCTGCGATGCCCTCCAATGAAACATCAAACAGGCAAAGCGCCAATACAGGGCTAAGATTGAATCGTACTACACCGGCTCCGACGCTTATCTTATGTAGCAGTGCTTGCAAACTATTACAGACTTTGAGGCAAGCAACACTGAGGCATGCACGAGAGCATCAGCTGTTCCGGACGACTGTGTGATCACACTCTCCGCAGCAGACGTGAGTAAGACCTTTAAACAGGTCAACATTCACAAGGCCGCGGGGCCAGATGGATTACCAGGACGTGTGCTCCGGGCATGTGCTGACTAACTGGCAGGTGTCTTCACTGACATTTTCAACATGTCCCTGATTGAGTCTGTAATACCAACATGTTTCAAGCAGACCATCATAGTCCCTGTGCCCAAGAACACTAAGGCTACCTGCCTAAATGACTACAGAACCGAAGCACTCACATCCGTAGTCATGAAGTTCTTTGAAAGGCTCACAACACCATAATCCCAGAAACCCTAAACCCACTCCAATTTGCATACCGCCCCAACAGATCCAGATGATGCAATCTATTGGACTCCACACTGCCCTTTCCAACATGGACAAAAGGGACACCTACATGAGAATGCTATTCATTGACTACAGCTCAGCGTTCAACACCATAGTACCCCCAAAGCTCATCACTAAGCTAAGGATCCTGGGACTAAACACCTCCCACTGCAACGGGATCCTGGACTTCCTGACGGGCCACCCCAGCTGTTGAGGGTAGGTAGCAACACATCTGCCACGCTGATCCTCAACAGTGGAGCGTGCTCAGTCCCCTCCTGTACTCCCTGTTCACCCATGACTGCATGGCCAGGCACAAGTCCAACACCATCATTAAGTTTGCAGACGACACAACAGTGGTAGGCCTGATCACTGACAACGACGAGACAGCCTATAGGGAGGAGGTCAGAGACCTGGCCGGGTGGTGCCAGAATAACAACCTATCCCTCAACATAACCAAGACTAAGAAAGATGATTGTGGACTACAGGAAAAGGAGGACCGAGCACACCCCCCATTCTCATCGACAGGGCTGTAGTGGAGCAGGTTGAGAGCTTCAAGTTCCTTGGTCTCTACATCACCAACAAACTAGAATGGTCCAAACACACCAAGACAGTCGGTGAAGAGGGCACGACAAAGCCTATTCCACCTCAGGAAATGAAAAGATTTGGCATGGGTCCTCAGAAGGTGCTACAGCTGCAACATCGAGAGCATCCTGACTGGTTGCATCACTGCCTGGTACGGCAACTGCTCGGCCTCCAACCGCAAGGCACTACATAGGGTAGTGTGTACGACCCAGTACATCACTGGGGCTAAGCTGCCTGCCATCCAGGACCTCTATACCAGGCGGTGTCAGAGGAAGGCCCTAAAAATTGTCAAAGACACCAGTCACCCCAGTCATAGACTGTTCTCTCTACTACCGCATGGCAAGAGGTACCAGAGCTTTTACCTCCAAGCCATAAGACTCCTGAACAGGTAATCAAATTTCTACCCAGACTATTTGCATTGTCCCCACCAACCCCTCTTTTACGCTACTGCTACTCTCTGTTTATCATAAATGCAGTCACTTTAACCATACCTACATGTACATACTACCTCAATTAGCCCGACTAACCGGTGCCTGTTTATAGCCTCGCTACTGTATATAGCCACGCTACTGTTATTTTTCACTGTGTTTTATTTCTTTACTATTGTTCACCTAATCCCTATTTTTTACTTAAAAATTGCACTGTTGGTTAGGGCCTGTAAGTAAGCACTGTTGTATTCGGCGCACGTGACAAATAAACTTCGATTTGATTTAAATTCCAAGTTGTCGTGGCTAACGTTAGCTATGCTAGCTAGATGGCTAACCGTTAGCTACGCTAGAGGTTAAGGTTAGGGGTTAAGGTTAGGGGTAGTTAACATGCTAGCTAAGTAGTTCAAGGGTTAGGAGTTAGGTTAAAGGGTTAAGGTTAGGGTAAGAGTTACTTAACATGCAAAGTTGCAAAGTGTCTCAAAAGTACTAAGTAGTTGCAAAGTAGCTAATTAGCAAAAATGATAAAGCTATCCATGATGAGATTCGAACACATTCACATTATACACCCACCTATCCTCCCCGACCAACCAACATCCCTCCCTCCTATCGTTTCTGTCTGAAGTAACCTACTGTCTTTATCTGTAATTGAAATGCACTGTATACAAAATTGTGTACTGGTCACGAAAAAAAGAAATTTTTCTTGTGCCTGTCACAAATTTCCAATAAGCAATTTGTGTCTATTTCACAATAATCTGTGATACTGGGTTGAATAGGCCTATGTATTTGGACCCAGGTCTGCACCTAGCCATTGCTGATTCACCATATAGCTCTCAGTGTCATAGGCTGTCTGCCTAGTTCTGTATTCTCTTTGTATGGAAGACAAGACAAGCGGAGCCGGGCAGGTGAGGAATTCTAGAGGAAATGCAACAGAACAGTGGGGGGAGGCAGTTTGAGTAAAACACCAGACAGTACAGCCAGACAGACATTCTCTAGCATGGAAACAGATGGGGATTCCTGCTGGGCCTGGAATAATAGTAATATACTCCAAAATAATGATTTAATATCCTGTAGAGCTGTGTTGGAATAGAGTGAAGTTTGCAGTGCATGTGAGTGTCTGTTTGCGTGTGTGTGTGTGTGTGTGTGTGTGTGTGTGCAGCAGGAAAGGCACTGTTGTTTGTCCATGGTTATCAAGTGTTCTGACTGTGGCTTTGGTAAAAGACATGGGCAGCTGGGAGTGAATACACTGAAAGCGGCTCTTAAGGCAAAATGCCTGTGTATGATTCTAGTGAAGTACGGTGAAAATCATTTACAAATCGAAAAATGAATCTTTTGTGTGGGGACCAACTATATTTTCTACAGCTGGGTGTCAATCACAGAGCCCTAAGGCTCAGATAAAAGTAAGGCAACTTGTACATGGAAGCTCAGCTGTCAATGGCTAAACTCAGCAGGGGAACTGAGAATGAGAATTGGCATGATCTGTTATAAATGATAAGAAGAGCGTATGTAAATCTGTGACAAAAGTGATATGCCATACTCAAAGGAAAGGTTAGACGGTCAAAATGACTGGCAACACAAACTGTAGTGTTTCCTGAGAAGGCAATTGTTTTAGTGCTCACTGGCATCTATCATATCATTGTGATTCCTATAAGCAGTGTATTGCTCTCCTCCTCAACATTTTGAGTTTATATGATCCAGTCCACATCAGCAGGGAACGACTCCAGAAATGTACTTAACAGTACACACACACACACACACACACACACACACACAGAGAAGAGGTTTCTTTCTAGTGCCTTAAAGCTTAGCAGTACACTCAGAAATAGACTGACTACAGTGAGAGCCAAGAGAAACGAGGTGCCCTCATTTGCTAAATGGGATGGACTGTATGAAATAAGAGTTAAATAAAGTTTTGTTTGACGTTTTTAGCTCCCCTACGCAGTGCTGAAACAGGCCATTTAAGACAAAGTCAAGAAGATACTTTATGAAGCAACAGCCTATTTAGTTTACTTATAAACAGGCAAACATTTTCAACATACATTTTAAAGAATAAGCTGAAAGTATAGATAGATATCAAGTACAAGTATCACCTACTATGTCACTACTAAGTCAAACTAAAGACATCCCACATTGTCAGATAGCTAAATCTGCTTCAGTCCGTCACCTTATATCCCGGGCTAGAGACAAACACATCATCATCCTCCTCCTCTCTCCTGCCGTAGCCTTTAAACGTACTGAAGCGGCTCATGGCTGACGGATTGCAGCGTTAGATATCCCAAAAGAGTGATCCCCTGGGTTATCCCTCTCTTTTCCTGGACTACTCCTCTCGTCTTATCTGTCTGTCCCTATCCCACTCGTTCTCTACTTCAGTCTCTCTCTATCAGTCTATTCCCAAAAGGTAGAGAGAAACTTGAGATACTGGCTATGGGTCAGAGAGCCAGAGGAAATAAGATATCACTCCCTCTGCCAGACGAATATACATGATCGCACGCACGCACGTGCGCACACACACACACACACACACAACAGGAAGTGGTAGTGAGTGGTCCCTCCCCCAGGGTTTTCACTGTCACAGACAGCGATTGTGTGTGTGTGTGTGTGTGTGTGTGTACGCACACACGCATGTGTATGCCTGTGTGTGTGCCTCTGTGTGTGTGTGTGTGCATGCATGCTTGCTCCTCTGTCTTTGTGTATGGGTGCGCCTGTGTGTGTGTGTGTGTGTGTGTGTGTGTGTGTGTGTGTGTGTGTGTGTGTGTGTGTGTGTGTGTCTGCGCGTGACCATGACCGCATGTGCATGGTGTTTGTGTGTAAAGTCAAACAGGGACTCTTTACCCTGACGTTGGGTCACAATGAGCCCAGAGCAGTCACAATGTGGAGTGTTGACAGGTGAACTAGCCGCAAGGGGAGTGCTAAGGACAGACGGGAGTGTGAGCCATGCATAGATCCTATATTTATACTGCTCTATACATTCACAGAACTGTGATAGAAACAACACAGAGCTGCTATTGCCCAGTCAGCCACTCAGTCAGCCCAGCATGATCTCATCTATAGAGCTACTACTAGTAGTTCATTCCATTAAGAGAGAAACTTGACAACATTCAGTCAGTTAACCTGAAGTAGCCGAACTGTTCAGTCCCTGGTGTATAGTAAGATTATGCCCCCTAGTGACGGGATCAAGGCAACTACAATAATTGATGAACACCACCAGACATCAGAATCTCTATCATCTATGAGGAAGACAATCCACCCATTTCCTCATGAACCACATTCAAGGTAGCCAAGCCAAGTGTCACTGTTGTGTTCTGCATGTGGACTACCAATCTAAAGTTTTAGAACACCTACTCATTCAAGGGTTTTGCTTTATTTTATATATTGTAGAATAATAGTGAAGACCTCAAAACGTTGAAATAACACATATTGAATCATGTAGCAGACAAAACAGTGTTAAACATTCAAAATATATGTTATATGTGAGATTCTTCAAATAGCCACCCTTTGACTTGATGACAGCTTTGCACACTCTTGGCATTCTCTCAACCGGCTTCAATTAAGGTGTGCCTTGTTAAAAGTTAATTTGTGGAATTTCTTTCCTTGTTAATGGGTTTGAGCCAATCAGTTGTGTTGAGACAGGGTAGGGGTGGTATACAGAAGATAGCCCTATTTGGTAAAATACCAAGTCCATATTATGGCAAGAACAGCTCAAATAAGGAAAGAGAAACGAAAGTCCATCATCACTTTAAGACATGAAGGTCAGTCAATGCGGAAAATTTCAAGAACTTTGAAAGTTTCTTCAAGTGCAGTTGCAAAAACCATCAAGCGCTATGATGAAACTGGCTCTCATGAGGACGGCCACAGGACTGGAAGACCCAGAGTTGCCTCTTCTGCAGAGGATAAGTTCATTAGAGTTACCAGCCTCAGAAATTGCAGCCCAAATAAATGCTTCACAGAGTTCAAGTAACAGACACATCTCAACATCAACTGTTCAGAGGAGACTGTGTGAATCAGGCCTTCATGGTCGACTTGCTGCAAAGAAAACACTACTAAAGGACACCAATAACAAGAAGAGACTTGCTTGGGCCAAGAAACACGAGCAATGGACATTAGACCAGTGGAAATTTGTCCTTTGGTCTGGAGTCAAAACTGGAGATTTTGGGTTCCAACCGCCGTGTCTTTGTGAGACATGGTGCGGATGATCTCCGCATGTGTATTTCCCACCGTAAAGCATGGAGGAGGAGGTGTTATGCTGTGGGGGTGCTTTGCTGGTGACACTGATTTATTTAGAATTCAAGGCACACTTAACCAGCACGGCAACCACTGCATTCTGCAGTGATACGCCATCCCATCTGGTTTGGGCTTAGTGGGACTATCATTTTTTTCCCAACAGGACAATGACCCCACACACCTCCAGGCTGTGTAAGGAATATTTGACCAAGAAGAAGAGTGATGGTGCTGCATCAGATGACCTGGCCTCCACAATCCCCCGACCTCAATCAAATTGAGATTGTTTGGGACGAGTTGGACCGCAGAGAGAAGGAAAAGCAGCCAACAAGTGCTCAACATATGTGGGAACCCCTTCAAGATTGTTGGAAAAGCATTCCAGTTGAAGCTGGTTGAGAGAATACCAGGAGTGTACAAAGCTGTCATCAAGGAAAAGGGTGGCTATTTGAAGAATCTCAAATATAAAATATATTTTGATTTGTTGAACACTTTTTCGGTTACTACATAATTCCATATGTGTTATTTCATAGTTTTTATGTCTTCACTATTATTCTACAATGTAGAAAAAAGTACAAATAAAGAAAAACCTTTGACTGGTAGTGTACATATTCAGAGTTAGCTTCTCTAACAGCTTTTTTGAGACCTGGCTACCTCCAAGCTAGATGAATATAGAATGTATGAGATGTGTCAGACAGCAGGTGTGGAAATAGAATGGGGTCCACGGCAGTAAGGTAATTACTGCTCAAGAGACCTGGTTGGGGGGGGGGGGGGGGTAAGAAAAAACTGGAAGGGTGGGTTGACTGTTGGAGAGTTGAGCTATTGAATGCAGAGTGGTCTTGCCTCATCTGTCCACCAGCCCAGGCAGACCCTGATTAAATGAGTTCTCCACTCAGGGTGAGTAACAGTAACGGCCCAGTAGCAGATTAGAATGCATTTATGCATCCCTATAGCAGACTGTTGTTGCATTCCAAATTGTACCCTATTTCTTTTACAGTGCACTACTTTTGAGCAGGTCCTTTTGTGCTGTGGTCAAAAGTAGTGCACTATGTAGGGAATATGGTGCCATTTGTGACTTTAGCTAGGTGCACCTGGGAGGAGATATGGGGATAGTTAAATAATTCTGAGTTAGGGGGTTAATTGAGAATTTGGCAGAGGTTAAACATAGGTAATTGCCTTGCATGTTGCAATATGGTACACTACATGACCAAAAGTATGTGGACACCTGCTTGCCGAACACCGCATTCCAAAATCATGGGTATTAATATTGAGTTGGTCCCCCCTCTGCTGCTACAACAGCCTCCACTCTTCTGGGAAGGCTTTCCACTAGATGTTGGAACATTGCTGCGGGGACTTGCTTCTATTCAGCCACAAGAGCATTACTGAGGTTGGGCACTGATGTTGGGCGATTAGGCCTGGCTCGCAGTCAGCATTCCAATTAATCCCAAAAGGTGTTCGATGGGGTTGCCGTAAGGGCTCTGTGCAGGCCAGTCAAGTTCTTCCACACCGATCTCGACAAACCATTTCTGTATAGACCGCACTTTGTGCACGGGGGCATTACCATGCTGAAACAGGAAAGGGCCTTCCCCAAACTGTTACCACAAAGTTGGAAGCACAGAATCGTCACAGAAGCGTGATTCATCACTCCAGAGAACGCGTTTCCACTACGCCAGAGTCCAATGGCGGCGAGCTTTACACCACTCCAGCCAACGCATGCTGATCTTCGGCTTGTGTGAGGCTGCTCAGCCATGGAAACCCATTTCATGAAGCTCCCGACGAACAGTTCTTGTTCTGACATTACTTCCAGAGGCAGTTCGGAACTCGGTAGTGAGTGTTGCAACCGAGGAGAGACAATTTTTACATGCTTCAGCACTCGACAGTCCCGTTCTGCGAGCTTGTGTGGCCTACCACTTCCTGGCTGAGCCGTTACTGTTCCTAGACGTTTCTACTTCACAATAACAGCACTTACAGTTGACCAGGGCAGCTCTAGCAGGGCAGAAATTGACAAACTGACTTGTTGGAAAGGTGGCATCCTATGACAGTGGCACGTTGAAAGTCACTAAGCCATTCAGTAAGGCCATTCTACTGTCAATGTTTGTCTATGGAGATTGCATGGCTGTGTGCTCAATCTTATACACCTGTCAGCAACAGCTGTAGCTGAAATAGCCGAATCCACTAATTTGAAGGGGTGTCCACATACTTTTGTATATATAGTGTATATGGAGTTAGGGGCGATATTTGCTTGATGAAGACAACTGTGATTTTTGACGAGGTACAGCATGATGTCAGTCTACTTACTCTATCCATTTCCTTTCTCCCTCCCGCTCTTGCCATATCTCTTTTTCTCCCTCTCTGTTTCTCTCTCCATCTCTCTCCACATCCTTCACAGCAGAAACTGTGTGCTATGTAAGCTGTAAAATAAATGAAGTCATGAATCTCACTGGCATGTTGTGCGGGTGTAAGGGCAGAGAGCAGTAAGAGACCATCTTGCAGTTTCTCTGTGACCACTAGGTGTCTCCCTCAGGCCACAGGAATCTCTCTGTGTGTGGGTGTGGGGGYGGGGGGGGGGGGGTTCTATCACTGGCAGGCTGAACACATGGCATCCCACTCTAACACATTCCTTCCTCTCTGTTGCACATCATCCATCCACACCACCACTGCACTGCTTCCGGGCTGCATCCCCCCAAGCTCCCATCCCTCAACATAACACTCCAGTCACCCCATATAAATGTCTACTCACAGAGACAGACGTGACCTGGACACACAGACACAGACACACCGATGAACAAAGAGTCCATTCCATTTGAATATCCAGATACACTCCATCCCTAAGAGAAAGTATGAATGAATATCACTGTTGTAGTGTTTATGGTGCAACCCCATAAGCCATATTGGATGTTCAGTGTGTACTGAAGTCAGTCCCACAGGTACAGCTAATGTAATGCAGGGCCAGCTCAGCATGTTGTCTTACTGTGACCAGGTTACATAAGAGGAACACTGGGTAATTCAATTGGAGTGAAGTAGGGTTAAAGGAATAGTTCGCCCAAACCACAAAATGACCCATTGTTTTTTTTACCCTGTAAGCAGCCTATGGACAWGGTATGACAGCAATACATGCATGCTTTGGTTTTATTTCCATGGCACCGTTCCCAAATGCTAACTTATTAGCATTTGTGGCACAACTACCATTCGAGTCATGGGACCGATATTAGAATTTTTCACGCATGTGCACATCATTCGAAAGTATCTAAAACGTATTGTGACGCTCAACAATGTCACTTAAAGATGATTTGTGCAAGATGCTAATATCGATCCCATGACATTAAATGGGATTTGTGCCACAAGAAGCTYAATGGGATTTGTGCCATAAATGCATTTGGAAARAGTGCCAGGGAAACTAAACCAAAGCATGGATTGCTGTCATACCTTGTCTACAGACTGCTTACAGGGTAAGGTGAACTATCCCTGAGTCACTGAGGTTGAGGGATGGAGGGTAGAGAGAAGGGGGCTGCTGACTTGCTCCTCGCTCTGTGGCCATGACGACGCACGCACACACACACACACACGTCAGACGCATGCACGCACACAACTAGTAGTAAATCACATGAATGAGTAGAGTATTCGAGCATGGTTTGATGGATGATGCAGAGAGGGTCGCACCCTCTCTCTCCTTCTGCACCTCGTCCTCTCTACACATTGATCCAATCTTCTCTCTGCTAATTGCACATCCATCCACTCCCTCTCTCCATTGCTTCCTTCTCCTCCATCAGCTCTTTTTCCCCCATTCCATCCATCCATAAAAGGATCAGCCAACGCCCCTCTGTTCTGCACCTTTTCCCATGCTGCTGGACACACACACAGACACACACCAGACACACACACACACACACACACACACACACACACACACACACACAGGACTAAAGGGAGGCCTGGAGGGCGGTATGGTGCATATGACCAGATTAACCTACATTCCACTCACTGGGTATCAGTCAGACCACATTCACTCATCAACCCCACATCACATCTGTGACATTTCGCATGACCCCCAACCCCTCAATCTCCCTCTTTGAATCTCCCACACACACAAACGCCTTCCCCCTTTTGCCATAGCAACAGTGAATACCTATGTGTACCTCTGAAGGTACCTTACCTCTGAAGGTAAATGAGAATACACCACTGTACCGAAACCATACTCTTATTTTTGAGAGTGTGCATATAAATTGTGTAAAAAACATTAGAACACCTTCCTAATATTGAGTTGCACCCCCTTTTGCCCTCAGAACAGCTTCAATTCATCAGGGCATGCCCCCCCCCCCCCCCCCTCCCTCCTTGATGTCTTACTCGCTCCCTATGTCTACCAGGACAAAAGTAGTGCACTATATAGGGATTAGGGTGCATTTGGGAGACACCCTCCAATACAGTAAATAAGGCTACACACAGTTCATCTGTACATATACAATGTCTGTCAGCACGAGACTAGCCTCAGAGAGATTGAAGCCAAGATACCAACACTAACCAGTCTGGAACACAACACAACCACAGAAATGTAACACAGTCAATTCCTTTCAGCCTTGGTTTTAAGTGAAAGAATTTAAGCTGGTAAACTGAATTCACTGTGCTATCGTTAAAAAGAGCAGCACTCTCACATCACACTGTGTTGGTATCCCGTAATGTTTCCCAAATGGCAGCCAATCCTCTATATAGTGCACTATTTTTGACCTGAGCCTGGTCACACACACACACACACACACACACACACACCACACACACACACACACACACACACACACACACACACACACACACACACACACACACACCCACACACACACACACACACACACCACACACACACACACACACACACACACACACACACGTATGGGACCCAGGGGAAAAACACATGTATTTCACATGATCGCATATGATTTAATTTGAAGTTAACGTGATAACATGTCAAAACATGATCTCATGTGAAATAAACGTGACATGGGATGCAACATTTCAACACGTGATACCATGAAACTGCACGTGACAACATTTGAGCACATGTGAAAACCCAAGTGTCAAATGTCATTGAGAATATTTTACCTTAAAATGCATAATTGACATTACTTCAACTTAAACAGTCAGGTATCCTGCAGGTTTTATCTAGTTCCTTGTTTGTTCCAGGAACATCCCCAGGAACGTTTTTGAGCATTGTGTCATGGTCCCCTGGATACTTGGGACTAAACCTCTCTTGGGATGTGAAACTCACAAAATCTTGGTTGCCAGGTATGTGAAAGCTCCTGCTGCACTACCAGGTCTATGGCCCTAATGGAGGCTATACATTCTGTATATTGCCAAGAATACATTTTTGCACTTCGCATAAAGTATACACAACAACTTGGTGTTAAAAAATGACTGTGTGCTGCTGTATTCTCATTTCAATTAATCTGAAACAAATCTTGTCCTATTTTGTACTGTGACCACACTTGGGACTTTAATTGGGATTTGAACTGAAAGCCTCTTGGTCGCTAGCAAACTGAAATGTCCTGCTACACCACCAGGTCTGTGAGCARGAAAAAATATATGGCTACATACTTATTGGCAAGAATGCATTCCTTCACTTTGCTAAAAGCTGCCCAGAATCATGTAAATAATTGTCAAATTATCACCACCAATGTTACATCAACATAAAACAAGCAGTGCTCAAGGACACTTGAGTACACAGTTCATTAATGCTTTGGGGATTTGAACTTGCAACCTCTTGGTTGAGTGCATCAATGGTTCTGCAGTGCCACCAGGTTCATACTTATTGCTTGGAACATGTATTAACACACTCAAAAAATAAGGGTATGGTTAGGGTACAGTGTTGTTCCCTGGAACAGCAGGCCCCCAAATATGCTAATGACCTCAAGCCAGCACATTGCCCCCAACTACATTTCAAAGTGCAGTAATGAGTGTACCTTTTACTGAATATATTGTGTAGAAAAATGTACAATTATACTAATTGGTATGCTAAAAGGTACCATATGAATTCCTATGTGTACCTTTTGATCTTTTTGTAAATCATGGAACACTGTACCGTAACCATACTTTTCCACAGGGATGCTGGCCTATGTTGACTCTTCTTCCCACAGATGTCAAGATGGCTGGATGTAGTTTGGGTAATGGACCATTCTTGATACACACGGGAAACTGTTGAATGCAAAAAACCCAGCAGTATTGCAGTTCTTTACACACTCAAACTGATGCATCTTGCACCTACTACCATACCCCTCTCAAAGGCACTTCAATCTTTCGTCTTGCCCATTCACCCTTTGAACGGCACACATACACAAGCCATGTCTCAATTTGTCTCAAGGCTTAAAAATCCTTCTTTAACCCGTATCCTCCCGTTCATCTACACTGATTGGAGTGGTTATAACAGGTGACATCAACAAGGGATCATAYCTTTCACCTGGATTCACCTGGTCAATCTAGGTCACGGAAAGAGCGGGTGTTCCTAATGTTTTGTACACTCAGTGTATGTTCTTGGTAACAAATAAGTATCTGGTGGCACTGCTGAGACATGAATGCACTCCAGACCAAAAGGTTGCAAGTTCAAATCCAGAGAGCATTAATGTCAAGTGTCCCTGAGCACTGCAAGGTGTTGTCAGAAAAATCSCACAATTATTGACTTGATTATGGGTAACTTTAAGCAGTGCAGAAATGTATTKTTGCCAATAAATCTGTGGCCGATCTCGGTCATGGCCACAGACCTGGTGGCATAGCAGGAAAATCAGATGCTGTCATCCCCCTTATGGAAAAACCACATGATATGAAAACTTGTTTTTGGAACACTTCACATGTGAAAACATGTCAAGTGAAGTCTTCCAAAACCACATGTTTTCACATGTGAAAAACCACATTTCTTCACATGTTTTAAAGTGTGACATTTCACTTGTGAAAACATGTTTTTGGAACATTTCACATTGTGGCATTCCCGTACACATTCATTACCTATAATACATCTCTGCACTTGGCTAAAGAGTGCCATCTGAACTGCTATTTTAGTTATTCTGACAATTCTTTCATCATTGATTTAATTGACTTATTTTACCAATTTTAGTGTTTTCTGTATAGTTGTCTAATGTTGGTTGTGAATATTATTCTGTTTCAATGTTACTCCTGAATCACTATGATAAATAATCGTTTTTTCTTGAGTTTATTTTTGACAAAGCTGAGATTCCCTTTGAAGTCCAAAGTGTAAGAATACAGGTGAAATCGGTTATTAACACAGGCGTGGTGGCATAGCAGAAAGATCGCAATGCCATGGACCAAGAGGTTGTGAGTTAAAATCCCAGGTGAATAATAATTACTGTATAAATAAACTATTTAGTCATGTACATTGAAAACACTATGTTAAAAAGCACTGTTTATTATAACGACTTATTTTTGTTCCAAAATCATGTGATTTTCCACATGTGAAATCATGTGGTTGTTCCGTAAGGGTGCTGGTCAAAAGTATTGCGCTACAAAAGGGAATAGGSTGCCATTTGAGAGTCTGGGTGGGTCTCAGTGTCTCCTAGGTTAGTGGCCTTGGAGGCCTGAAGGAGCAGCTGTCTGGTTAGATTGGGGAGCCAAGTGAGAGTGGGACATCAGTGTGTGTGTGGCTGAGGTCAAAGGGTATGTATCCATCCCCAGCTGGGACCATACTACTACCCTGACCTCTGACCCCCAGGACCCTGTACTCTCTCCAGGATCTGCTCTCCCACCCCTCCTTCAATACMCTCTGAACCAGGGCTGTATTCATTTGGGAGCGACGTAGCAAAACGTTTTGAAACAGAAAACAAATATTAGCATTTTTTTTATGGACATGTTCAGATAGTCCCTTCCCGTTCAGTTTGTTGTCGTGTGTTTGTGTCTAATGAAAACGACCTAGGAAACGGTGATCTACCCTGCATCATCTGAAGACAGACCCTCAATAAGGCCCATCAGACAGACCAACAGATAGGTACAGACAGTACAGAGATACACGCACCAGTATCTGTTACTCAGGCACAGACACGTACTAAGCTATCAGGAATGTGATAGATTAAGGTTAAATTCCTGAAAGGGACAGAAGGGACGGGCTAATAAATAGCTGCTGGCTCAAAGAGTTGGATGACCTGCCAAAACCATGACAGGATCAATTTGTTTTGATTTTGCAATTCCAGCAGCGGTGACACTGGCTTCTTTGTTTCTGATAAGAGGAGAGAACAATGGGAACTGACGGTACAGGGACAAATAATACAATTTCTTTAATGGAGTTAGTTAGTAGCCAAAGCTTTCCCCTTTCCCCTCTTAAGATCGCTTTCCCTGGCACCTCAAGTATCTTTTTACAGAGTAGGTCTGCGGTTCAATCGGCACATTACACTCAGAACCAGATTGYAGAAGCTAACGCTGAGGAATTCACACCTAGGCCACATACCACATGTAAACATTCAGAGCGAGAATCTGAGATCTGGATGGCCCATACTGTACTTTATTAGGTCGTTGTCCCAAATGGCAGCCCATTCCCTATATAGTGCACTACTTTTGACCACGGCCCATAGAGCTCTGGTCAAAAGTAGTGCACTATGTAGGGAATAGCCTATATGTGCCAACAGAACACAGTAATCCTATCCACCCAGTCCAGATATAGCTAGTGCCACCGAATTCTTTAAGCCTTGACATTTCTCCCGTCTCTCTTTATTTTTTATTTAACAACATGAGGAGGAAAGCCTTCAGCTGGAATTACCAGCATTCCTCCCAGTCAGGGCAGGCAGACAGCTGACAGCTAAGCCACTAGCTAATGGGTAATCTACACTTAATGCCTTCGCTGTGATTGGTTCAGGATAATGACACTGTTTGAGTCAGGCCAATCTGGTGGGTTTGGAGTGACATGGCTTGTTCAGGTTTATGTAAAGGTATCAGATCCCTCCCGTTGGTCAAAATTCTCCATGGTGGCTAGAGTTTCCCCTACTTCTTCTACTACTAAATCAGTGTCCTCTACTACCCCACTCCTCAATGTTGCTTTGGGTGCCTAGGCACCCATGCTGGACCATGGGACCCGGCCCTGAAGAGACAAAGAGTTGGAGTGGTCAGCTAGCCATCATCCAACTTTCACCCAGAGTGAATCCATTTTTCAGACCTAGTAGACTGGAGTCTAAAGAACACTTTGGTAAAGGAAGGGATCCACCACACACATTCAATGCACATCACAGGAGGTTGGTGGTACCTTAAATTGMGGAGGATGGGCTCGTGGTAATGGCCGGAGCGGAATCAGTGGAACGGTATCAAATACATGGTTTCCATGTGTTTGATGCCATTCCATTTACTCCGTTCCAGCCGTTATTATGAGCCGTCCTCCCCTCACATGTAAAAGGACAGAACAACATATGAACAGCCACAGTTCCAGCCTGGCTGTATTATAATTAACGATATCTGCTGCTGGCATCTGACCCTGGTTTACTCTGTTATAATTATCCTCACTCATCTTCTCTCTTAATCGAGCCTGTTTATGGACACACACATACAGTACACACAATCTTCTGTGGTAATCTAGCCTGTTTATGGAGACCCACAGAGAGGAAAGACACTCCGAAGGGGTTTGAGAGAGAAGAGTGAGGCAGACGAAGAGCCCTATTTTCCCAACTCCTCCCCAAGAGCACACCACCAAAATCCCTTTGATGTCTGACAGCATCTCTCTGTCATAATAATGGCTAATGGAACACAGAACATTGTGATCCATTATAGAACAAAACTTGCCGTCTTTGAAGTTCATTGAAAATATATTTAAATAAAATTTGCTTAAGCTGGCCAGCAAGCTCCCCCCCCCCCAAAAAAACTGTTTTGATGATCATTTTAACAGTGACAATTGAAAACATTGTTCTAATTCAATATTACGTATCATGTATCCATCCTCATGTATGATTCAGGAGAGCTACTGTAGCCCCTAGTTAACTATAGCCTACTAGCCAGAAGTTAACCAAGCACCCTTTCCATTTTCTGCCACAGTTAGAAAAGTCTTTAAATATAACAATGTGCTACCGATCCGGTTCATCCTAAAAATCGGTCCTGTGACCCTAGTCAGTTCGGCACATACATACAGAACGGAGCGGAGGGAATCCAGGCACGTCCACATATCTTCCACACACTTGTGTGKGCATATTCCCAGTGCACGGTAATATACAAAACACAGCCATCGAGGAGCCACAATCTATTCTTTTATTGTCTACCTGTGAAGGTATCCATAGACCTCGTCCATGCATAGTGTGAATACGTTTKATTTAGATGCTTGACTACAGTCAACAGTGTGATGATTCCCTATATGCTGAAACCCTTAGCCCCTATAATACATCAGGTTTAAGGCCAAGAATGAGTGGGGGGGGGGGATTCAGATGGCAACTAATGCTTCTCATCATTCTGTCTGGACGTTCAGTCCTCTGACTAAAGTGTTATACATGAAACCAATACAAACACATGACATGCTACTGTAACAGGGTTGGTTATGTTTCCACTTGCCTCTAAAGAAAGGTGTATTTAATGTTCAAGCAGTCTTATTGGTTGGTTCAACTCTGATGACAATAAGGCGTGTTGTGATTGTCCCCGCTTGCAGATAGAGGGAGATCGCGAACGTCAGGTCTTCCCGGTATGAAAATGTCGTGCAAGGGGTAGTTCACGTTCTGAATACTGTTTTCTATTTTACAATGTGTACAAGTTTGCTGTACATTACTGATTTATACATGTGTGGGTATATGGTACCTGTTAGGGATTGAGAGGCTTTCTGGGATGTGCTTTGGCATATGATTGCTGTAAATAAGTGTGTTAGCTAGCATACACCGATGTAATGGTCACATAAGCCCACTGCTAACACAGTTGTCTTCATGCTACAGATTTTGCCATCGACAGTCATCAATATCGTTAAGCCCTGCACAACTAACGTGCTGTTTCCTATTTAACAACAGCAACAGATAATAAATAAAGCTCAACTGGGACCACTGGCTGATGTGATTTATTTGGACAAAACACAACGCAAGGAGAGTACGATTTACATCTGTTATACTACAACAGAATTCCTGGCTTTGGCCGAGCCGAACAGCGATCCAAGAGATTAAATGTAAACACACACTGATATTCATGACTTCCTTTACACCGGAGCCAAGATCATTACGTTGTGTGTATCTGTTCGGACAAATTCTACTATGGGATTTTCAGTTAAACATCAAGCGTGTCTCAACAAATTGCAGGAATTTGGTTGTGCCTCTTGTTGTATGTATCAATTTTTTTTTATTTTTTTATTTATTTACCTTATTTAACCAGGTAGGCTAGTTGAGAACAAGTTCTCATTTGCAACTGCGACCTGGCCAAGATAAAGCATAGCAGTGTGAACAGACAACACAGAGTTACACATGGAGTAAACAATAAACAAGTCAATAACATGATGTAGAAAAAGAGAATCTATATACAATGTGTGCAAAAAGGCATGAGGTAGGCAATAAATCGAATAATTACAATTTAGCAGATTAACACTGGAGTGATAAATCATCAGATGATCATGTGCAAGAAGAGATATTGGTACTGGTGTGCAAAGAGCAGAAAAGTAAATAAATAAAAGCAGTATGGGGGTGAGGTAGGTAAATTGGGTGGGTAGTTTACAGATGGACTATGTACAGCTGCAGCGATCGGTTAGCTGCTCGGATAGCAGATTTTTAAAGTTGTTGAGGGAGATAAAAGTCTCCAACTTCAGAGATTTTTGCAATTCGTTCCAGTCGCAGGCAGCAGAGAACTGGAAGGAAAGGCGTCCAAATGAGGTTTTAGCTTTAGGGATGATAGTGAGATACACCTGCTGGAGCGCGTGCTGCGGGTGGGTGAGCCATCGTGACAGTGAACTGAGATAAGGCGGCACTTTACCTAGCATAGCCTGTAGATGACCTGGAGCCATGGGTCTGACGACGAACATGTAGCGAGGGCCAGCCGACTAGGGCATACAGGTCGCAGTGGTGGGTCGTATAAGGTGCTTTAGTAACAAAACGATGGCACTGTGATAAACTGCATCCAGTTTGCTGAGTAGAGGTGTTGGAAGCTATTTTGTAGATGACATCGCCGAAGTCGAGGATCGGCAGGATAGTCAGTTTTTACTAGGGTAAGTTTGGCGGCGTGAGTGAAGGAGGCTTTGTTGCGGAATAGAAAGCCGATTCTTGATTTGATTTTGGATTGGAGATGTTTGATATGAGTCTGAAGGAAAGTTTGCAAGTCTAGCCAGACACTAGGTACTATAGATGTCCACATATTCTAGGTCGGAACCGTCCAGGGTGGTGATGCTAGTGGGCGTGCGGGTGCAGGCAGCGAACGGTTGAAAAGATGCATTTGGTTTTACTAGGTTTAAGAGCAGTTGGAGGCCACGGAAGGAGTGTTGTATGCATTGAAGCTCGTTTGGAGGTTAGATAGCACAGTGTCCAAGGAAGGGCCGGAAGTATATAGAATGGTGTCGTCTGCGTAGAGGTGGATCAGGGAATCGCCCGCAGCAAGAGCAACATCATTGATGTATACAGAGAAAAGAGTCGGCCCGAGAATTGAACCCTGTGGTACCCATAGAGACTGCCAGAGGAACCGGACAACATGCCCTCCGATTTGACACACTGAACTCTGTCTGCAAAGTAGTTGGTGAACCAGGCAAGGCAGTCATTAGAAAAACCGAGGCTACTGAGTCTGCCGATAAGAATATGGTGATTGACAGAGTCGAAAGCCTTGGCCAGGTCGCTGCATACCTTGAACTCTCTGCATTAAGAGATTTGCCTCTGTGTAGCACAACATTTGAGTTCTGATATTACTGCCCCCATGACTCCCCATGTTTATTGTTGTTGGCTTGGTTGAGGCAGTAGCCAAACTGTACCCCGAGGATGTGTAGCATACCATTGAGGCCTAACTCAATAACTCTCCCTGTACTGTTTCAGTGTCAGATGTGGCTTCCCAAACGAAACACAGATCCGGTTACTAAAACAGCTTCCACCGCCAGCGTGGTCAATCATCCAACCAGGGCAACCGAACCTCCACTCTACTCATTACAGGTCTACATCCAGCCACATTTCTTACCATGTAAACAAACACTCAAAAGAGGCAAAGTGGTAAATACTGGGTAAAATGTACCATTCTTTCACAGAGATTCTGCTAGTACTGTCCCTACTAGTTGCTGCTAAAGAATGGCGATTCTTTATTCAACGGAGACATCTGATGAGAGTTACTCTGAGTATTATTCCCAAAATGCTGGGCCTGAGTTTTGACAGATCAGAAGGGGGACTGTGAAGATGGGAGGCAGGGGACCAGGGGAGCAGTCAGAGTAGACACTGAGGGAGTGGTGAGGGAACGGTGGCAGTGTGGCAATAGGGCAGAGGTCTATTGATTCGTGTGGCACATCAACTACGGTCCGGAGAACAAGGGCTCTTGGTACAGAGGAAACAATGGCCATTCAGCCCTTACCACCAGGCCTAGAGGAACAGCTGACCATTACAAGAGAGYGGAGAGAGATGGAGGGGAGAGACTGAGGGAGGGGAGGGGTATTGTTACAGGAGAGGTGTCAGGAGAAAGTGTCACGCATCCATTCAGTCATTCTGTTCCTAATTGGAGAAAATAGAGGGGCTGGGTAGGGGTGAAGTCAGTATGATTCAGCCACAGTAGGTGATCTACTAGCTTTCATTGACAGCTACTAGGACCAGGGGGCAAAGACAGCATCTCTTTTGTATGGAGACACATCTATAGATCATTTCATCTAATTGAATTCCCATAGCAGGTTGTGTCAGTGTGGAGAATAGGAAATGGAAACTCGAGGGAAAAACACTCAAAAACACTACACCATTAATTTAGATAAAATGGGAATAAATACCTATTCAAAACAAGAGTCTATTAATGAGCACAAACGCACCACCTCGAGCCATAGTCATTTCACATTACGCAACAACTCTGCCCACTGACAAAACATACATGTCAGTGAGCTAATGGAAGTGCATTGTGCCCCCAGGTAAAGTGAAGGGCATTATTCTCTTCCACTCTCTTTGTATCATCCACGGATTCCTTTAGAAGTTGAGAAGGATCACGACAATACATCCCACTATACAGCCCCCCCACCCACACAGTCCCACCTCAGATAGCCTAGGTCTGGTTAAATAATGCAGCCATGGCATGACTCGGTCTTTTTCGTGAGCTTACCGGAACAAGAGCTAGCATATCCTCAGACAATCCAGAATGATCCAAATGGACTCAACTACAAACGGAAACATCCTACACCCGTCACTGAACACAACACAACCCTATAGGTGTGCAATGGCTAGCCCTGTAGCCCTATAGGCTGGTAAAGATTCTTCAACATGGCCAAAGTCCACCATTGCAAGAACAAATCAGGTAATTAGCGCTCGTTCACCTCGACCAACTAAGCCCCAACGGATGAGAAATGTGTACATTGCATACAGAGGTACAGCTGAATGCATAGAGTAGGTACTCACAATGTAATGTGGAGTCCTCAGGTAGGAGAACATGGTTCCGTACAGGTAACCGGCCTGTTCCGGGTCTACGTCCAAGGCGGCGGCTCTGTTTCGTACAGTCCAGTAACAGTAGTCCAGTCCCGTTCAGTCCTGCATGCTACCGGCGTGTTGTACTGTTCCAGAGAATGACGGGGCCTCTGTCGGCCACTGATTAAAGGATCTTAAGATTTCGATTTAGAGCCACGGTGTTCTCTTTAAATAGGAGCTCTCATTAGCAGAATGACCTCAGTCACCACCGGGTGTTATGTAAGAAAGAGAAAAAGAGACAGAGAGGGGAGGTGAGAAAGAGCGAGAAAGAGAGAGAGAGACCGAGTGAGAGCGAGAGACTGAACGGGTGGCCATACTGTGCGGTCAGCCAGGAGGCCACAAAGGTCAGAGGTTATGACCCCTGAGTGGTCAAAGTGACTGGTTCACACGCTCCAGTTACACAGACAGACATTTTATCACCTGTACACAACCACATGCTCCTCCTAATCTAACTCCAAAAGGCCTAATCTCAGGGTGTTGTCGTACATGCTGCTAATGTTACACTGGTCTCTTATAATCTTGTCAATTCAACTTTTGGTGAACAACTTTGATAAACCATTACAGCCCTCTCAAAACGCACCATTGGGTGTGTCCACAATCATAAAAAATAACCATCACAAAAATAAGCTTTTAATTGCACTCCTTTTCTATCCCTTTCTGACAAATAACATCTAGAAACGGCAATTATCAAATTTGGCTGGAAATCCATAGTTGTTTTATATGGATGAAGCTTATCAAGAACAGCATTGGAATTTGTGTAATATTAGGTTTCTGCCAGCTGTGCACCAGCCTTGAAGACAAAAGCAAGTGGCTGAGCTTTGACACCCATTTCAATAGATTATCTGTCCAGAAAAAATACCAACATCAGTCAGTCAACTTCCCGACTGTAACACTTGCCATTCCCAAATTCTATCCCTGTCCATCTTCGGAATGTTGGTCACATTCCGTAGAGGTGGGAAACCGGATATTCCCACGTTCCGGAGAGGTGCGGACATTGAGACCGCCTTTACACACACACACACACACACACACACACACACACACACACACACACACACACACACACACACACTTAGCCAATATACCACGACTAATGGCTGTTCTTATGCACTACGCAACGCGGAGTGAATGGATACAACCCTTAGCCGTGATATATTGGCCATATACCACAAACCCCCGAGGTGCCTTATTACTATTATAAACTGGTTCCCAATGTAATTAGAGCAGTAAAAATACATGTTTTGTCATACTAATGGTATACGGTCTGACATACCACGGCTGTCAGCCAAATCAGCATTCAGGGCTCGAACCACATTGTATTCTATTTTGTAAACTCCAAACCACCAGTTGACCTTTTAACCAGAACATAATGTGATTTGACAGCTAGAGTTCATGTTTGACAGACAGCATATTGTGTTTCAATCCAGTGGGGGGATTCACCCAGGCTTTCCTGACACCCACATCAAAGCTATTGAAACATCAATACTTTACAGCAAAAACGAAAGCCATTAGAAGAGTGCTAAAAAAWAGGTAATAATATAGTCATTATGTCTGATTCGGGTAGGGGGAAGTCCTATTAAAACACGTATCTTCTCTCAGGAGATGTCTGAATACCAGGCCAGGGCGACGCCCACCCCACACCCTCTGTTGAACAGGGCAGGACAAGGCTTTATTCACAAAGGGTTATACTCCTCTCCTCCTCCTTACCCGCCAGGGAGGGTGCGTCTCTCAGTCAGTATACCYGCAGCCACACCTCAATGTTGACCCAGTGTTAGGCTGAGGATATGTCAATAATGGCCTACATTAAGCAAAGTGTCGGAGTAGAAGTGAGTAGACCTACATGCATTCCGTCTTGAAGTGGCAAATTTACAAACACACCCACACACCCTCCTCATAGTGCTATAGGATCCCCCAGGAAGGGTATGTATGGCAACAGCTCCTCCAAACTGACTGAATAATTCACGGCTCTCTGGTTGGTAGTTACCCTCTACAATCCCCACAGTGCTGGCTGGATCCCCATTAGAGTTGGGACTTGGCCACACTGAGGTATAGTATCTGAAGAAAAGATGCAATGATTGATTGAGCCAATGACTTTCCTATGGGGTTCATACTTTGAGAGACAACGGAGGGAACATAGGCGCCCAGTAAGACCTGGGCTGGCCTGGTTCCATACTGTATACGCTGTAGCCAACTCTCCTATCGTTGTTTTGTTGACAGTATTGGGACTAGGCTAAGCCTGGGTTATTTTGAACATGAAAGAGACACCCCGAAGGGACATTGCAACATCCGGCGAGACGTAACCCCAAACCACCAGTGTGGGCACAGTCTTCTTTCAACCAGACACACTCAGGAAGTGATACAGAATTGATGTCTAGAGTTGGGTAGAGGCACTCTGGTTAAAGCTGTTTCCTGTAACATGGGTTAGTTAGCATATGTAGTTCAAAAAAAAATAAAAGACAAGCAAAAAAGGAAGAATGGCATAGAGAACCTTATTCTGATGTGATGTTACACAACCAACAGGGTGTTAAAAAGCACTGTCCTTTCACTTTACCAGTTCAACACTGACATGAACAAACTAACAAACAGCTAAGCAGGAAAATTGGATAACACAATGGCCTTGAAAAGGTTATTTTACAACATTCACAAGCCGGTGCAATGGCATTTAGACTAGATATCACTTGTCTGTGAATGGGAAAGGATTTTTATTTTACCTTGATTTAACTCGGCAAGTCAGTTCAGAACAAATTCRTATTTTCAATGACGGCCTTGGAACAGTGGGTTAACTGCCTTCTTCAGGGGCAGAACGACAGATTTTTACATTGTCAGCTCGGATGGAGAGATGGAGGCCTGACATAGCGAGAAGGGAATGAGGATAGAGGAGAGGATTGATAGAGTGTGGATTGGGGAACGACAGAGAGACAGTGTAACGGTAGAACTAAAGCCACGTATCTGCTTTTGGAGCAGTTGACAATTGAATTAACACGGTGGAGGGATAGGGAGTGATGTGCCAGTGTGAATCGAAGACACAGGAGGGTTTAGGATCTCTCATTTGTACCATCTCCCTTCAGGCTGTAGAAATGAGATTTTCAGGAAACGAAAAGGACAAAAACAACCCTGTATGATAACAGAACCCAATCCAATTCCATCCTGGCATCTTTGGTGAAATTGCTATAATGGGAATGTGAAAAGAGTCTACTCTAACACAACATGATGTACATGAGGTGTACTAACTTGAAACTGATGGATGTTCCTTGATAATTGTTTCTCAACTGAGACATGATGCTATATGAAACATTGTAGCCTATAGTTCTAGGGATTCTACGTCATGGTGAGAGGCATAGGAACAAGCCTTGAGGGAGAATGGACTCCCTATCCTGTCCCTGATTGCCAGTCTTTGATCTGCTTCAGTCTGTCCCTGGCTGCTACAACGTTACCGGCCCCTAACATGACTCAGGGTGGCTGTGTGTGAGACAGGGATGCGCATTGTGGTAATGGAGGGAGGCACATTGTCTTGCTCATCTGGGCCATAAGTCATACAGTTGTCCCACGGCCCAGCCGCCACCATTCCTCTATCCATCGTTTCCTCCCTCCTTCCAGCCATCCCTCCACGCATAGAGAGAGAGAGAGAGTTCCAGTATAAGCCCACCACTGTAAGGCCATTGTTCTGCTGTGTGCAGTCCCAGGCCTGGCCAGAGCAGTGTTGCCCTGTCGTCTATAGTACTGCGCTGCACACACACACACCACACACGCCCTGCCTGTCACACAGAAAACAAACAATAACATGACCACATGCTGAACCCCGTAGCCTTGATAAGACCCTCTACTGTTACTGTTCTCTCCATCCATAGCCTCAATCCTCTCACGCACTTAGTGGATGCATCCCAAATGGCGCCACATTCCCGTTATAGTGCGCACTATAAAAGCGAATTTTGTGCCATTTGGGACATATCCAGTGCCACAAAGCTCATGCACAGATCAATACACTGATCACATTTTGGACATTCAAACATTTAGATCTAGATGGACATAGCCAGGACTTTTATAGAAAAGGTACACAAGAGGTTATTTATTTACTGTAATAGATAGTGTGTGTGTTTGATAGACAAACACACACACAACCATTCTCCAACTATCTGGCATACAGTACACACACACACACACACACACGTGAGCATGTACCCACACAAACACTTTTCCCACCTCACAAAGACGCTTTTCCCTCACACTTCTCCTCCAAGCATCTCTCACTCTCCCTCTCTCGTCCTCTAAGTGACCTGTGTGTGAGTGGTCCTGTGTGGATAATTGATCAACACAGAGCCTTTCTGTATGGACCAATTAAATGTCCACTGGCCAGGCGGGCATGTCCTGCCACATCAGCTAGAATGGCTTCTTTTGTCCGAATCGGCCCAATACCGCGGCACGTTCAGACAGATCCAAATCTCTGGGCCAAGTACCATCCCACAATACACTGGGAACCAGTCAGTCAGGCTGCTTTCCAAATGGCAAGATAATGGCAAGTAGTATATAGGGCAGGGTTCCCCAACTGGCGGTCCGTGGGCCAAATTTTGCCTGTGGTTGATTTTAGTTAGCGCCCCAAGTTTGCTGAGCAAATTTTTGTGGGGGGGAGATTAAAGACTAAAAAACACCCGCAAATCAGCGTCAAGTGATTTTATTTTTGACTTGGTTCCAAAGTTTTCCGACACATATATGTGAATGTACACAAATGTAAGCAAGGTTTGAAATGAATATGTTTTAGTCAAATATTATATATTTTTTGCCTTCTTGCGGTCAATTTGCAGTCAACAAATTATTTGTAATTATGTTCCGGCCCCGTGACCATCCCCTTAAGAAAAAAAATTCAGTCCACGGCTGAATCTATTTGATGATCCCTGGTATAGGGAATAGGGTACCATTTGGGATACAGTCTTGGTGCCCGATGGGGCAGGTACTAGGCCACCTGCCTACTTGTCATCCTGGACCAGAGACCTCCAGGGGAGTGTAGAGAGATGAGTTTAGAGACGCAGTGACAGTAATCTGAGATATTTCCTGTCTAAGACCAGGGTCTGAGAGAAGCAGCCGGCCAGCATAGTTCCACTGTTTCTCCACTGTAGGGAGGGGTTGGCAAAGGACAAGGGCTAGCTGGGTGGAATGCCACCAGCCTTTGGAGTTCCACTGTTCTCAACTGTAGCTTGGCAGAATGATAACCAACTGAAGTCAGCCTGTGTTGCCCATTTAGCAAGCCCGTTCATTTCAGTTGTACTATTTCAGTAGCTGGTTCACACCCTTTGAGGGAATGCGTCAAATAGTCAAAATGTCTTTATAGGAACATGCTAAATATTGTAAACGTGCCACAAACAATTTCCTGTCCCCACTCTGTCTCATCTGAATATGTAGTCATGGTTTCAGCTCCCACGCATTCACATCAACGGGGACTCTTAATACCCTAGGAATTCACTGGCCGGCCAGTGAGCTTCTCTATTGGCTACCAGGAGGGCCTCCACATCCCCCCCGGCCAAGAAAAAGAGTGATTAACCGCCTTTCAATTAAAGTCAGGGGTTTGAGTGAAGAGACAAGAGGGAGAGGAAGGAGCAAGGAAGAAAATTAATAAAATATTGCTGTACGTGTGAGTGAAGTAATTCAATGACGACATGGAAGTCAGGAAGACTGATATGTAGCCAGGAGACCTCTAATGCCTTCTGACTAAAGTAAACATTTACAGATGGGCAAATTGCTGGCATGCGAAAGACTGGGGGCTTTGGAGAAGAGCGGGAAGAGGTGAATGTACAGAAAGAAGAGCAGAGAGATGTATTATCTCCTTCATGAAGCAAACAAATCTGAAATCACAGACATTGTCGAGATTCAAAAACTCAAAGGAGATGGACTGGAGGAGACAAAGAGAGGTGGATGGTGGGGGTCAGGCACCATTTCCCAATCTAGCGCCATTTGGGACACAGGCATTGTCTGATAAGATGAGGAATATTAAAACGTGTCTATAAACTCATGGGAATGGACTGAAGGGGACTGAAAGAGAGGCGAGAGGAGGGGCTTGGGGGAGGCAGGGAGCTACACAACCCTACCGATTAATCCAGCTCTGGTGCATCTATGTACCCACTGTCAGAGATGTAATAATATTGGATCCAGGGTGCAGGGAGGGGTGTGGTGGTTGGGGTGTCTGTCTGGGGTTGGTCCCTAGCACAGTGCAGCAGACGTGTAATCCCCTGGTTCCTGAACCTCACCACCCAGTAATACACTCTTTAGTAGATTACACCACTCCCTCCCTAGTCTCACCAGCCCTAATCCACACAAACAAAGCCCCCAGACCTGAGTCCCAAACCAGTAACACATACACACAGAGGACTCTGTCACACACACACAAAACACAGAACTGCTCTTATGAAGAATCAATCAAATAGTCTAATCAGAGAAAAAAAAGTGAGGACAGTGTAATCTCTGAAAGATTTAGGCTACTGCAATAATGAGGACAAGACACCCACAGATTCCTTCAAATATTTATTGTGATGAGCAGAGGGAGAGATGGAGAGACTGAGAAAGAGAACAAGAGTGAGAACGAGAGCGAAAAAGAGACAGATCGGCAACAGCCTATTATGTTTTAATCATGCCATTAATTAACAATTAGGTTAATAATGATGTTCATTCAAATGATGATAACTGATGTGGCTAATGTCAGTAGAATCAACAAATCACAGCACATATTGATGGGTACACTTCCAACTTTTACTTCCTGCCTTGCTCCTCGCAATGGTTGCCAGTCCCCCCATTACGACATCATTGACTTGAATGGGGACACCCGTTCTATTCATTCTATTTCTACGGCAGCACATGTAGTCATTAGCGGAGGAGACAAGAAAATGTGCGTGAAAATAAACACACACACAAATACATACACACACACACAGTTGAAGTCAATAGTTTACATACACTTCGGTTGGAGTCATTAAAACTCCCCCTTTATCCTCCAAACATAACGATGGTCATTATGGCCAAACAGTTCTATTTTTGTTTGAGGACATGGCTCCAAAAAGTACGCTCTTTGTCTCCATGTGCAGTTTCAAACCGTAGTCTGGCTTTTTCATGGCGGTTTTGAAGCAGTGGCTTCTTCCTTGCTGAGTGGCCTTTCAGGTAATGTCAATATAGGACTCGTTTTATTGTGGATATAGACACTTGGACCTGTTTCCTCCAGCATCTTCACAAGGTCCTTTGCTGTTGTTCTGGGATTGATTTGCACTTTTCGCACCAAAGTACATTTCATCTCTAGAAGATAGAACACGTCTCCTTCCTGAGCGGTATGACAGCTGCGTGGCCCCATGGTGTTTATACTTGCGTACTATTGTTTATACAGATGAACGTGGTACCTTCAGGCATTTGGAAATTGCTCCCAAGGATGAACCAGACTTGTGGAGGTCTCCAATTTTTTTCTGAGGTCTTGGCGGATTTCTTTAGATTTTCCCATGATGTCAAGCAAAGAGGAACAGAGTTTGAAGGTAGGTCTTGAAATACATCCACAGGTACACCTCCAATTGACTCAAATGATGTCAATTAGTCTAACAGAAGCTTCTAAAGCCATGACATCCTTTTCTGGAATTGTCCAAGCTGTTTAAAAGGCACAGTCAACTTAGTGTATGTAAACACACATATATATATATATATATATATATATATATATATATATATATATATATATATATATATATATATATATATATATATATATATAAATAAATGTTTGTTTTTGCTATTCAAACGGTTATTATGGTTGACGGGGTCATTTAGCTGGCCAATTACCATCATCCATAATTCCATAACCACCACAGCCCTAGCAGCAATGACACTTTTTAGACTGCTACATTTGTTGGGTTGCGTCTGGCCAGTCTATCAAATATGTGATAGTGGCAGTGTTTGGTGATTAGTCATGCACTAACTATGGTGGGTTGGTTTCAAAACCACACATATTATAGGCGCCAAATGGCACCCTATTCCCTAAATAGTGAACTATGGGCCCTGGTCAAAAGTGGTGCACAATATTTGGGTGCAATTTGGGACACAGACATATTCACAGCAGCTAATCACTTTTCTTCATAAATCCTAACCCTAATGTTGGTTGAGTGTCTAGATTGTACAGTAGGGACAGTAGACTATTTATCCAATGGTTGGATAAAGTTGACTTTTCTAATAGGCATTTTAGTGCTATAGAAAATCGCTGACATCCTAAATTAATTTCTTGACAAGCCCAGGCTTAACTCTCGATGTCATAATGAAAGTGCCAGTCAGACAATGGAAAGAGGAAGCACACTCAGAGTGTATGTTTTCTCCGTCCTTCAGCACAGACCAAACTGACCTGCTAAATATTGGCCTTGTGCAAGGCCCATGCACAGCAAGAGAGAGTGTGTGTGTGTGTGTGTGTGTGTGTGTGTGTGTGTGTGTGTGTGTGTGTGTGAGTGAATCGCACCAACACACCAGCCTAAAGGAAGGACCTTGGGTTGTTTACAATTTCAATACTCATAACAGACTCTGTGAAGCTTTCATATCACACACAAACAATAGCACATTCTTAAACCCATCTAACATCAGCGTAGCGTACAAACACACATCACACAGCATTATGGATGTTTCATCAACATACAATACAAAGCTAGTAGTGCATAAGGAGGCTCCTACTATTACTAGTAGTGCATAAGGAGGCTCCTACTATTACTAGTAGTGCTAAAGGAGGCTCCTACTATTACTATAGTTGCATAAGGAGGCTCACTAATTACTAGTAGTGCCATAAGGAGGCTTCCTACATATTACTAGTAGTGCATAAGGAGGCTCTCTACACTATTACTACGTAGTGCATAAGGAGGCTCCTACTATTACTAGTAGTGCTAAAGGAGGCTCCTACTATTACTAGTAGTGCATAAGGAGGCCTCCTACTATTACTAGTAGTGCATAAGGAGGCTCATACTATTACTAGTAGTGCTAAAGGAGGCTCTACTATTACTAGTAGTGCATAAGGAGGCTCACTATTACTAGTAGTGCATAAGGAGGCTCCTACTATTACTAAGTAGTGCTAAAGGAGCTCCTACTATTACTAGTAGTGCTAAAGAGGCTCCTACTATCATAGTAGTGATAAGCAGCCACCTAACATTACTTGTAGTGCATAAGCAGCCACCTACCCATTACTAGTAGTGCATGAGTAGAAACAGCTGTTAGCCTGGCCGTTATGATTAAACTTCTTTTAATCCGTCTGAACATCCGTTACCACGGAAATATCCATTTCATTAATGGCCACTGCAGGGAGCCAGGGCAGAGGGGGGGGGGGGGGGGGGGGGTGACTCTCTCCAATCAAAGACAAGGACACTGGTAGCCTGTGGCCTTGCTTTTTTCCTCTCTCTGCTGCCAGGAAAGCAAGAACTGTCCAAAATGGCACCCTTTCCGATATATTTCACTACCTTTTGACCAGAGCCCTATAGGTCATGGTCAAAAATAAGTGCACTACATAGGGAATAGGGTGCTATTTGGGACGCACACGGGGACAGACAAATCATAGCTCCCTCTTCCTCTTCCCTGTATTGACAAGTTGTTCTGGGAGTTACTCTGAAGCCTCAGGTTCCTAAGGTTTATTGACACAGCATTCCAAAGGGCACAGAGGTGTGGAGGAATGTGTGTATGTGTGCGTGCGGGCGTCTGAGTGCCTGCGTGAGCAATGCACAAGTTAGTTTTTGCCCCCCCCCCCCCTCCTCCCGCCTGAGCCCCAGCCCCATTTGGTAACAGTTATTTAGGAGCGGTACTGTTGTGTTAGCCTAAATTTGGATTGTTGAGCCAGCTAGGTGCTGTTTGAAAGTTTGTTGGTACACAGCGCAACTAAAAGAAGGTACTGAAATATTCAACTGTGACCCTATGAGCCTTTTGTTCATGCAATGCAACATCTCTCTCTTCAGCAACAGTACAGTGGCGTGTTGTGGAAAGTTCTAAGAACAAAGGACTGAGTCTCTGGAAATTCACATCACCAGCAGAGCAGAGCGCCCATCGCCCATCACGAGACCACAGAACCGCTGAGCAGCAGACCCACAGACACCTCCCAGTCTAAACACATGACAGGTACAGCACATACAGGCTACATGACAGGTCCACAGAACATAAACATGATAGACAATCAAATACTATAGGTCGAACAGAGACCATGGTTCACCCGCACCTTGTATCTTTACACTGCTATGCAAAGATGTATTGTAGTCACAGAATGCCACTTGATCCAGCCAGATATTTTGAGTTCAACATCATTACTTTCAATCATTTTTTATTCTTTGCATTAATGAATCAATTATACAATCATACAATCAACTTGACTTGTTTTTACTAATCTAACTACATAAGGGTAATGATTTATTTGAATGGTAAATCTCTATTGATAAACTGGGTAAATCAAGATGTAGCCTATAAGCAGGCCTATTCTGTAGTGTAGGCCTATAGAGGCGTGTCCACATCACTCAGGAATTAACATGGTTTCGAACACACCAACACATTCGTGAAGAAGGCACGACAACGCTTGTCCCCATAAAGAGGTTGAAGAGATTTGGGATGGGCCCTCAGACCCTTAAAAAGCTCTACAGCTGCACCATTGAGAGCATCTTGACTGGCTGCATCACCTCTTGGTATGGCAACTGCTTGACATCCGAACGCAAGGCGCTACAGAGGGTAGTGCATACTGCCCAGTACATCACTGGGCAGTATGCAATCCAGGGCCTCTATACCAGGCGGTGTCAGAAGAAGGCCTTAAAAATTGTCAAAGACTCCAGCCACCCAAGTTATATACTGTTCTCTCTGCTACTGCACGGCAAGTAGTGCCGATTCACCAACTAATAGGACCTTGACTCATCACATACACTGCTGCTAATCATCTATCTTGTTGCCTAGTCGATTTACCCCTACCTATATGTACATATCTACCTCAATTACATCGTACCCCTGCACATTGACTCGGTACTGGTACCCAGTGTATATAGCCAAGTTATTGTTCCTCATTGTGTATTTATTCCTTATATTATCTTTCTATTATTTTTTATTTCTCTCTCTACATTGTTGGGAAGAAGTAAGCATTTCACTGTTAGTCTACACCTGTAGTTTATGAAACGTGACAAATAAAATGTGATTTATTCACAATACAGCTGAATGCATATTCAATAGGAGTGTTTGCATGCATTGAGTTATTGAGATTGTTTGGGCTGATTTCTGTTTCACTTCCATTTGGGACTTATTTTATTGTACTGATCAACAATATTTGCATAGAAGAAGCACTTTTCTTTTATAAAACTTCATGCTGTCTCTAAGAATCGTGACGTTACTCACGCCGTCAGTTTGAGGTTCGACCAAAGATGATCTTTACAGGGAGAGAAGTGATGTGGGGGAGACCAAGTGAATTAATAACGTTTTTGGTGACAATCAGCTTTGAAATCAGTAATATTTTGTGTTATGTTTTGCATATTATCACAAAAAAGGTAGTAGGGTGGTGAATTTATGTTAGCTTCAGCTAGCAAGCAAAGTTAGCCTAAAAATCTCAAAGATACCAGTATCTTCTTGCATTGTAAAGTGTTATAGTAATGGACATTGTTTTGCGAACAGTAATTAACAGTTTCAACATTTCTACATGCCGTGTGTCATTATTCAAGTGTGTTAACCTCTGTGCAGCATAGGTGGTGATGCAGCCCAGACTCCCAGTGAGTCCTCAGGACAGGCTTTAGCTAGCAATGAGTAAGTGAAGCAGGCAAGGATCAGGCACGGTGCACTTGTGCTATAAGGGGACAATCAGCAGACTATGAGACATTTGACAGAAGTACCGAAAGTAACAATGTCACGCCCTGACCTTAGAGAGACGTTTTATTTCTATATTTGGTTAGGTCAGGGTGTGATTTGGGTGGGCATGTTTTCTATTTCTTTGCTTTTGGCCGAATGTGGTTCCCAATCAGAGGCAGCTGTCTATCGTTGTCTCTGATTGGGAATCATACTTAGGCAGCCTTTTCCCCACCTAATGTTGTGGGTAATTATTATTTTCTGTGTGTGTTTGTGTGTGCCACGGTTGCGTCACGTTTGTTTCTGTTTACCTGTTCTTTTTGTGAAGGTTTCACTACGATTAAAAGAAATGTGGAATTACATGCACATATCTATGACAGGGAGTTTGAAGACAGTGAACGTGACAAACAAATTCTAATACCGAACCGTTTATGATCTAGTATCGGAAAAAGTAGCAAAGTTTCGGTGTATTGTGCAACACTAATAATCTGTGTAACAAATGGCACCCTAGTCTTTATGTAGTACAATACTTTTGACCAGGGCCCATAGGGAATTGGGTGCAATTTGGGACACATCTTTAGTTAATCACCAGATATAATTCACATTATCCATGGCCTGGGCTGATGCAAAGTTTGGTAAATTATGGTAAAATGTCCCTCTTTTGTGCAACCACGCTTCCCAAAAATATTAAGTTTCAAAGATGTCTGCAGAAAGAATGGGGTGTCAGCTGTGACATGACGCCTTGAGTTAGAAAAACATTTATTTGGTTATTTAATTACAGTATGTGAAGTGGATTTACACCCGGTAACGGAATTATGGTACTGGAATTACATCATAGGTCCCTGATCTGTACTATACAGAAATGCATAATTATGAACATTAATATATTTCTCCTCCTGGAGATGCATCCTGAATAGGTACACAAATGTAGAACTATCTAATATCCTTATTTTGCATTTTAGGGTATTATTCTACACACTGGCTATTATTGTAATGAGCTCCGACCCAAACAAGAACACATTTGGTTGGTCCGGACCAAATCTGAAACAATCATAGATGTCTATGTTTCACAAGTTTGGACATCACAGCACAGAGCTCAGTATTGTGCAGTACAATGCAGCACAGTAGAGTTCAGTAGATATGTTCAGTACAGTAGGTTACAGTACAATACATTATACTGTACTCTACTCTAGTGTGCTCTATTGTAATGAACTCAGCTCCTGTACTCTACTATGCTGTCCAAACTTGTGAAACAAAGACGTCTGATTGGTTCAGATTTGGTCCGGCTAGGGTGGACTGACCAAATATCAACGTCCATGGATGTCTGGTGTCAGCAGGTGCTCAATGGGTTGCTTGTTACAGTAAGGATGCTTGTTACAGTAAATGGAAGAGCCTGAAAGAAAAGAGAGAGATTGTCCAGACTGTTTTTACAGAAAGAGGGGGGAAAAAAGCTATGAGCTGAACATAAGTGTGCCAGTGGAAGAGAGGACAGTAGCATGTGACCCAACTGTGGTTTGTGACTACTATGATATCCCGTTGCAGCCAATTAAATTGCAGTAATTATGTTACTGATTTGGTAACAGAATTACGAGTTTTAATCACGTAATAATTCATAAACAAACTTGATATCAWTAAAAACACTTGAAATGTGAAAATATCTTAAAGATATGTGCGTTTTTGGTAATGGAATTACCAGGCACAAGGCAATGTTTCTTAAACTTACGGAAGGCAACTCATTTCTCAAACTCAATATAAGTGTTGATATTAGTTGGCAACGGTTTTGATGCATTTCTAATACCTTGTAAAATACATGTTCTGGTAGATGTTCCATCTGTTTTGACCAGTTATTCCTCATTTCTAGGATGGAAAATTGTTGAACAATGGCCTTACATTTCTTGGTCCTTTTAGCGAGACAGAGAGCGAGCTTATTCTCACTGAATAAAATGCTGTAAATGTGAGGAATCAGAAAACATGGCCAACAATACCACAGCACCGCTCACTTGCCACACTATAGCTGACGAGACATTTTTAGCCCCGGCCGGCCAGGACAGGAACCCAATCTCTGAATGACTCTCCTAAATCCTGACATCAATATAATATGCTGGTACTGGTGCACCCCGTAAAAAGAATAATACATTGCATTCACTTATAAACAACTTGATTGTCCATTGCAACAAAAATTTGTATTTTTGCTGTCTGTTCTTTAATTCCCAACCCACTTGTAGCCTATTCGTTTGGACCAATATCCCTTTAATGTAAAACCTCCGCCAGGCAGCATCTCGAGTCTACCAGTAGCATGTCCAATGATCCAGTACAGTGGGCCTCCAAGAGAAAAACTACTAACAGCTGTTCAAATGGTTCCAGACACAGTCTAGGTTATGCAGCTGGGTCCTGAGAGACGGGAGCCCGAAGCATCCACTCATTACACAGTCACACACCAACTACCCTCCGCTCCAGACCACCGCCAAAGCACGGGTCGGTTTCTCACTCCATCACTAAACAGTAAACACACGCTAAAAATGGACCGGTGGCTGTCAATCTTCACAGATAAGTGAAACTCTAGGCTCACTTCGGGATGCTTTCCTAACGCCACAACAACAGAAGCAGCATGCAGGATTTCAGCAGCGATACCAAGGCAAGGCAGTGGTTGGCTTTGACCGCTAGCTAGTTTACACACAATAGTCTTGGCTAGTTTAATCAGGTGTGTGGGAGGTAGAGGAAGGAAGGCGGGGGGGAAAGAGGGAAGAGGAAAAGCGATTAGAGACTAAAGCAGGGATGGCTCTTTCACTCATTCCCTCGTTCTGATGCTGCTTACCTTGTCCTCTGGGTACATGATGTCCCAGAGAGTCTGAACAACACTAGTCAGGCCAGTAACTGAAAATATAGCAGAGTGAAGCATAGAGTACCACTGACAACATTCTATCGATATCACTCATCACCAGAGAGAGAAAGAGAGGGGGGGGTAGAGATGAAGAGAAGGAGAGAGAAGCAGAGAGTGAAAGAGAGAGAAAAAGAGAAGCCAAGAGAGAGAGCTCTAGACTTTGATGTACTATTTGCTCAGGTTAAATATTGGATAAGAGTGAGCTCTGCTGCTTCACTTCAGAGGGATGAGCAGGGCTTCATTGAATTACCCATGCACTGGACCCACAGCCAGGCCTCTACTGTATGTGTACGTTTGTGTGTGTACTGTGGCAGGAATGACAAGTATGCACTGGAAAACCAGCAGCGGCCTCCTTTTCAGCTGGCGTCTGGGAAGTAGGTAAGACTCTCAGCACAACTCAGCTAACAGACTAGAGAGCAAAGTATAAGAGCCTTCCACGATAAAACACCATGAAAACACAACCTGCTTTCAGCCAGATCATCACAACACAAGGTTCAATTTTTTTCAGAAAGGTGCTTTGCTTCTTCTGACTGTAGAAAACGATCAACTGTGAATATGAAACACGAACACAGTCTGTTTAGTGTTACGCAAAGCCAGCCCAAACGTGAGCTGTGTCTGTCAGTAACCTGTAAAGCCCCTGTTGCAGATTCCCAACCTTTGCTCCGGCTCTCCCTTGCACAAATGTGTAATCAAACGCCTAACTGACTGAGGTAAATGTGTAGGCCCAACTACCTCAAAGGCATTCGGCGCAAAAGTGAGACGAGAGAACGACTCAGACGGCACAACGCTAGCTAGCAGTCTTCCTTGCCCTCACATGACGTCGCTGTAATGTTTCTCTCTCCAGTCATCCATAGATGGCCAGTAAATAAGTCATTGGTTCACAGCTAGTTCACAGACCCACTAATCTCCAGATTCACCAAAACAGGAAAACAACCATGTCTGTATCCGTCTGGCCTTCTGTCTCTGCCTGGGTTCACTAGGGTAGCGTCCCAAATGGCACCCTATTCCCTATGAGGCTCAGGTCAAAAGTAATACACTATTATACGGAATAGGGTGCCATCTGGGACGCCGCCCTAGTCTTTTATCCCACTGGGAGGGTAAAGATCTATACCATAGCCTCTCACTGCATATGCCTAGGCCTCTGTGGATGCGTCCCAAATGGCACCCTATTCCCTATGTACAAAATGGCACCCTATTTGCATTCCAAATGGCACCCTACTCCCTATGTAGTGCACTACTTTTGACCAGAGCACTAGACCCTGGTCAAAAGTTCACTATATAGAGAATAGGGTGCCATTTGAGATGCAACCGAAGTTTACTCTTGATAGCACTTACATCCAATAGGGCTCCGGTCAAAAGTAGTGCACTTTAAAGAGAATCGGGTGCCATTTGGGCCTCAACTCAGATGAGAGCGCAGCTACCAGATTAACACAGCATACATAACGGTAGACATGGGAATTCATAGATCTGACCTTGGGTCAGCTCAGACCAGCTGTTCCTTTTCCACGGATTTACTCCTGTATACAGTTTCATACCAGTTATGTCATATACACTATTTGTGGTCCTGAGTGAAGCCTGGAAGCCGAGGCTATACGATAGAAGTGGTGTTCCCTCTTTCTATTGGGAGTTGCTGTCATAAAGACATGCAATATGGGGATATCCCTCGACTTCTTGGCACTGACGGAAACATGGATTACCAATGATAACACTGCTACTCCTACTGCTCTCTCCTCGTCTGCCCACGTGTTCTCGCACACCCCGAGAGCTTCTGGTCAGCGGGGTGGTGGCACTGGGATCCTCATCTCTCCCAAGTGGACATTTTCTCTTTCTCCCCTGACCCATCTGTCTATCGCCTCCTTTGAATTCCATGCTGTCACAGTTACCAGCCCTTTCAAGCTTAACATCCTTATCATTTATCGCCCTCCAGGTTCCCTTGGAGAGTTTCATCAATGAGCTTGACGCCCTGATAAGTTCCTTTCCTGAGGATGCTCCACCTCTCACAGTTCTGGGTGACTTAACCTCCCCACGTTCTACCTTGACTCATTCCTCTCTGCCTCCTTCTTTCCACTCCTCTCCTCTTTTGACCTCACCCTCTCACCTTCCCCCCCTACTCACAAGGCAGGCAATACGCTTGACCTCATCTTACTAGATGCTGTTCTTCCACTAATCTCATTGCAACTTCCCCTCCAAGTCTCCGACCACTACCTTGTATCCTTTCCCTCTCGCTCTCATCCAACACTTCCCACACTGCCCCTACTCGGATTATCGCGCCGTCCCAACCTTCGCTCTCTCTCCCCCGCTACTCTCTCCTCTTCCATCCTATCATCTCTTCCCTCTGCTCAAACCTTCTCTAACCTTTCTCCTGATTCTGCCTCCTCACCCTCCTCTCCTCCCTTTCTGCATCCTTTGACTTCTCTATGTCTCCCTATCCTCCAGGCCGGCTCGGTCCTCCCCTCCTGCTTCCGTGGTCGACGACTTTGCAGAGCTCACAGAACAGGGCTCCGGCAGCGCCAGGCGGAAATGGAGGAAAACTCGCCTCCCTGCGGACCTGGCATCCTTTCACTCCCTCCTCTTCTACATTCTCCTCTTCTGTCTCTGCTGCTTAAAGCCAATTCTACCACTCTAAATTCCAAGCACTGCCTCTAACCCTTAGGAACTCTTTGCCACCTCTCCTCCCTCCTGAATCCTCCTCCCCTCCTCCCCCCTCCTCCCTCTCTGCGGATGACTTCGTCAACCATTTTGAAAAGAAGGTCGACGACATCCGATCCTCGTTTGCTAAGTCAAACGACACCGCTGGTTCTGCTCACACTGCCCTACCCTGTGCTTTGACCTCTTTCTCCCTCTCTCTCCAGATGAAATCTCGCGTCTTGTGACGGCCGGCCGCCAACAACCTGCCGCTTGACCCTATCCCCTCCTCTCTTCTCCAGACCATTTCCGGAGACCTTCTCCCTTACCTCACCTCGCTCATCAACTCATCCTTGACCGCTGGCTACGTCCCTTCCGTCTTCAAGAGAGCGAGAGTTGCACCCCTTCTGAAAAAACCTACACTCGATCCCTCCGATGTCAATAACTACAGACCAGTATCCCTCTTTCTTTTCTCTCCAAAACTCTTGAACGTGCCGTCCTTGGCCAGCTCTCCTGCTATCTCTCTCAGAATGACCTTCTTGATCCAATCAGTCAGGTTTCAAGACTAGTCATTCAACTGAGACTGCTCTTCTCTGTGCACGGAGGCGCTCCGCACTGCTAAAGCTAACTCTCTCTCCTCTGCTCTCATCCTTCTAGACCTATCGGCTGCCTTTGATACTGTGAACCATCAGATCCTCCTCTCCACCCTCTCCGAGTTGGGCATCTCCGGCGCGGCCCACGCTTGGATTGCGTCCTACCTGACAGGTCGCTCCTACCAGGTGGCGTGGCGAGAATCTGTCTCCGCACCACGTGCTCTCACCACTGGTGTCCCCCAGGGCTCTTTCTAGGCCCTCTCCTATTCTCGCTATACACCCAAGTCACTTGGCTCTGTCATATCCTCACATGGTCTCTCCTATCATTGCTATGCAGACGACACACAATTAATCTTCTCCTTTCCCCCCTCTGATAACCAGGTGGTGAATCGCATCTTCGCATGTCTGGCAGACATATCAGTGTGGATGACGGATCACCACCTCAAGCTGAACCTCGGCAAGACGGAGCTGCTCTTCCTCCCGGGGAAGGACTGCCCGTTCCATGATCTCGCCATCACGGTTGACAACTCCATTGTGTCCTCCTCCCAGAGTGCTAAGAACCTTGGCGTGATCCTGGACAACACCCTGTCGTTCTCAACTAACATCAAGGCGGTGACCCGTTCCTGTAGGTTCATGCTCTACAACATTCGCAGAGTACGACCCTGCCTCACGCAGGAAGCGGCGCAGGTCCTAATCCAGGCACTTGTCATCTCCCTCTGGATACTGCAACTCGCTGTTGGCTGGGCTCCCTGCCTGTGCCATTAAACCCCTACAACTCATCCAGAATGCCGCAGCCCGTCTGGTGTTAACTTTCCCAAGTTCTCTCACGTCACCCCGCTCCTCCGCTCTCTCCACTGGCTTCCAGTTGAAGCTCGCATCCGCTACAAGACCATGGTGCTTGCCTACGGAGCTGTGAGGGAACGGCACCTCCTACCTTCAGGCTCTGATCAGGCCCTACACCCAAACAAGGGCACTGCGTTCATCCACCTCTGGCCTGCTCGCCTCCCTACCTCTGAGGAAGTACAGTTCCCGCTCAGCCCAGTAAAACTGTTCGCTGCTCTTGCACCCCAATGGTGGAACAAACTCCCTCACGACGCCAGGTCAGCGGAGTCAATCACCACCTTCCGGAGACACCTGAAACCCCACCTCTTTAAGGAATACCTAGGATAGGATAAAGTAATCCTTCTAACCCCCCCCCCCCCCCCCCCCTTAAAAGAGTTAGATGCACTATTGTAAAGTGGTTGTTCCACTGGATATCATAAGGTGAATGCACCAATTTGTAAGTCGCTCTGGATAAGAGCGTCTGCTAAATGACTTAAATGTAATGTAAATGTAAATGTAAATGATATTTTCAGGGGTGATAGACATGCTTCTAAATATGGTCCCTTTACTATCCCAATATTAGATACACATGGTGGTGCACATGGCAGGGTCCGGAGGTACTGCAGGGGGTCTGCGGTCAGAACAAAAATATAATGCAACATGTTTGCAATTTCAACGATTTTACTGAGTTACAGTTCATATAAGGAAATCAGTCTGTTGATTGTGGCCTGTGGAATGTTGTCTCTCTCCTCTTCAATCGCTGTGCGAAGTTGCTGGATATTGGAACACGCTGTCGTACACATCAACGCAGCGCATCACAAACATGCTCAATGGGTGACATGTCTGGTGAGTATGCAGGCTATGGAAGAACAGGGACATTTTCAGCTTTCAGGAATTGTGTACAGATCCTTGCAAGATGGGGCCATGCTGAAACATGAGGTGATGGCGGCGGGATGAATGGCACGACAATGGGCCTCAGGATCTCTTCAAGGTATCTCTGTTTATTCAAATTGCCATAGATAACATGCAATTGTGTTTGTTGTCCGTAGTTTATGCCTGCCCATACCATATCCCCACCTCCATCACTACGCCATAAGTGGTCTGCAGTTGTGAGGCCAGTTGGACGTACTGCCAAATTCTCTAAAACGACGTTTGGAAGAGAAATCAACATTAAATTCTCTGGCAACAGCTCTGGTGGACATCACAACTTGAGACAACTGTGGCATTGTGTTGAGTGACAAAACTGCACATTTTAGAGTGGCTTTTCATTGTCCCCAGCACAAGGTGCACCTGTGTAATGATCATGCTGTTTAATCAGATTCTTAATAGGCCACACCTGACAGGTGGATGGATTACCTTGGCAAAGGAGAAATGCTTACTAACAGGGATGTAAACAACTTTGTGCACATGTAACAGGGTTGGTTATCTTTCCACTTGCCTCTAAAGAAATTTGTATTTAAAAATGTTCAAGCACTAATTGGTTGGTTCAATTCTGATGACAATAAGGCGTGTTCTTATTGGCCCCACTTGCAGATAGGGAGAGATTGCCACCGTCAGGTCTCCCCATTCTGAAAATATGATGCAAGGGTTAGGTCACGTTCTGAATACTGTATTCTATTTTACAATGTGTACAAGTTTGCTAAACATTCCTGATTTATACATGTGTGGGTATATGGTACCTGTTAGGGAATGAGAGGCTTTCTGGAATGTGCTTGGTATATGATTGCTGTATATAAGTGTGTTAGCTAGCATACACCTATGAAATGGTCACATAAGCTCACTGCTAACATTGTTTTCATGCTACAGATTTCACCATCAACATCATTAAGCCCTGCACAACTAACGTGCTGTGATATTTAAAATCACAGGTATTTACACATATTTTGTATATTATTTATGCCCAGTATGAAAATGTGAAGCAAGGGATTTTACCATCAACATTATTAAGCCCTGCACAACTAGCGTGCCGTTTCCTATTTAATCACAGATAATAAATAACGCTCAACTGGGACCACTGGCTGGGGTGATTTATTTGACCTAAACACAACGCAAGGAGAGTATGATTAACATCTGTTACACACAATGAGAGAAATACGTTTTTTGTGCACATAGAACATTTCTGGGATCTTATATTTCAGCTTATGAAACATGGGACCAACACTTTGCGTTTATATTTTGTGTCAGTGTATATACACTACATGACCAAAGGTATGTGGACACATGCTCGATGAACATCTCATTCCAAAATCATGGGCATTAATATGGAGTTGGTCACCCCTCTGCTACTATAATAGCCTCCACTCTTCTGGGAAGGCTTTCCGCTAGCTGTTGAAACATTGCTGAGGGGACTTGGGACTTGCTTCCATTCAGCCACAGAGCATTAGTGAGATCTGGCACTGATGTTGGGCGATTAGGCCTGGCTCGCAGTCGGTGTTCCAATTCATCTTAAAGGTGTTCGATGGGGTTGAGGTCGGGGCTCTGTGCAGACCAGTCAAGTTCTTCCACACCAATCTCAACAAACCAATCCTGGTTGGACCTCGCTTTGTGCACGGGGTCATTGTCATGCTGAAACAGGAAAGGGCCTTCCCCAAACTGGTGCCACAAAGTTGGAAGCACAGAATCCTCTAGAATGTCATTGTATGCTGTAGCGTTAAGATTTCCCTTCACTGGAACTAAGGGGACTAGCCCTAACCATGAAAAACAGCCCCAGACCATTATCCCTCCTCCACCAAACTTTACAGTTGGCACTATGCATTCGGCAGGTAGTATTCTCCTGGCATCCGCCAAACCCAGATTAGTCCGTCGGACTGCCAGATGGTGAAGTGTGCATCACTCCAGAGAACGTGTTTCCACTGCTCCAGAGTCCAATGGCGGCGAGCTTTACGCTACTCCAGACGACGCTTGGCATTGTGCATGGTGATCTTAATCTTTTGTGAGGCTGCTCGGCCATGGAAATCCATATCATGAAGCTCCCAACAAACAGTTATTGTGCTAAGGTTGCTTCCAGGGGCAGTTTGGAACTCGGTCTTGAGTGTTGCAAGTGGGGACATACAATTTGTACGCGCTACAGCACGCAGCAGTCCCATTCTGTGAGCTTGTGTGGCCTACCACTTTATATATACACACACACCACTATTTCTAATAACATATTAAACAATTTGCCCAAGGAATCCATGGAATAAATTTAGAGGGTGTATATACAGTGTAATCAGGGTCCGATGCGATGGCCTGCTGGTACAGGGCCAGTAAAAACATTTGTCAGGCCAGTAGATCACTCCAGTCACTGGCCCAACCAGCCCAGTAACTTCAGTAAAATGCTTGCGTTCCAGTTCAACATTTACCTTCCCGGTCACAGTCTAGTATTGAAAACCATAGAAGACTACATGCAGAAAAGTCATGCTATTTGTATTTAAGCATATGATTGGCCATTCATTCAAGCCCCACCACGCTCCCGCGAGTCACAATTTCTCAAGCAGTACATGAGTTGATGCCTTCACACAGCACACGCAAACTGTAAAAACTGTCTAGAGCAAAAATTGTCTATTCGCTCGCTGAGCTTATATATTTTATGGAAACTGATTTATAAAGGGATCCTTCAATAGTGAAAAGAGTAGCAATATGCTGGCTACTGTTGAGCCTGCTAAAAGAAAGCTACAAAAAGACACCTAACATTTGTCTTGACTAGCCCATACTAGCCAGGTCGATATCTTGTTTGGAACAAAGAACGTCTAGGGGCAGCATCCTATTTTGAGATGTATAATATATATTTTTTTCTTCGATGCCAAGAGGTGGGTCTGTTCTTTCCCAGGGCTAAATAATTGATTGGTCCGGCCATGCACTGCCGAAGTCATAGTAAAACTCCACGTATGGTATTTTTATCGAACTCGAGTTGTGTTCTGATTATGAGGTCAGCGATGAATTTGCTGTCATAAAAGGGGTCCCCGGCCACAAAAAGCTTGAGAACCCCATCATTAGAGCATCTAGCAGAATAGTCCAATCAAAAAAAGTCAGACTACGGAGTAAGATAGTGGTCACGTTTAGCCATTGTACAGCGTACATACGCTCACACCTCTCACGCCAAGTTCACATTACCCACAAGAACCCCGTTATGTTAACCCGAATGTCATGCATTTCAATAGGGACGTCCACAATGGAGTGGAAATGCAATGCCCCCCTTGCGGTTGAAAGCTCCGTTGCAAGACGAACCCCTCAAACTTTGAGACGTTTTTAGTCCAGCCAGAGCCCATCAAAGAATAGGAAGTTACCAAACCACAGGAAATTAAAATACTGAAGGCTTTATGGGATAGCTAGAAACTTGTAAACAATTACCCATTCCTACAAGTGAGCACTATTTTAATAGTAATGTTAAATAATACACATTGGCTGTTAAGCCCATTATATTATGACTGTTGCCTCCCATTTAAGTTTGTGACTTTTTTTCATCTACACACTCATTACATTTTAGCTTCAAGAGAAAAGCACATAGTTAGTGCTAGCTAAAGCTAACAACGTCTTCATCAAGTAACGTTAGCCTATCAAAAATATACGATTACCCCTCCAATTAGAATTTAAAAGTACAGAAGGCTTACCTTACAACAAACCATGCTTAATTTATATTTATATCATGCAAATCATTAGTAAAAGTAAAGTATGACTGAAAACGTGGGTATTATTCACCGGGGAGTTGAGATGTACTATATGGAAGCCTATTCCCACCACCCAAAAATAAAATATATATAGATCACATATATACAGTTGAAGTCAGAAGTTTACATACACCTTAGCCAAATACATTTAAACTCAGTTTTTCTAAATTCCTGACATTTAATCCTAGTAAAAATTCCCTGTCTTAGCTCAGTTACGATCACCACTTTATTTTAAGAATGTGAAATGCTAGAATAATAGTAGAGAGAATGATTTATTTCAGCTTACATTTCTTCCATCACATTCCAATTTGTAAGTCGCTCTGGATAAGAGCGTCTGCTAAATGACTTAAATGTTAAATGTTAAATTCCCAGTGGGTCAGAAGTTTACATACACTCAATTAGTATTTGGTAGCATTGCCTTTAAATTGTTTAACTTGGGTCAAACGTTTCAGGTAGCCTTCCACAAGCTTCCCACAATACATTGGGTGAATTTTGGCCCATTCCTGCTGACAGAGCTGGTGTAACTGAGTCAGTTTTGTAGGCCTCCTTGCTCGCACACGCTTTTTCAGTTCTGCTCACAAATTTTCTATAGGATTGAGGTCAGGGCTTTGTGATGGCCACTCCAATAGCTTGAATTTGTTGTCCTTAAGCCATTTTACCACAACTTTGGAAGTATGCTTGGGGTCATTAACCAGTTGGAAGACCCATTTGCGACCAAGCTTTAACTTCCTGACTGATGTCTTGAGATTTTGCTTCAATATATCCACATAATTTTCATTCCTCATGATGCCATATACTTTATGAAGTGCACCAGTCCCTCCTGCAGCAAAGCACCCCCACAGCATGATGCTGCCACCCCCGTGCTTCACGGCTGGGATGGTGTTCAATGGCTTGCAAGCCTGCCCCTTTTTCCTCCAAACATAACAATGGTCATTATGGCCAAACAGTTCTATTTTTGTTTCATCAGACCAGAGGTCAATTCTCCAAAAAGTACGATCTTTGTCCCCATGTGCAGTTGCAAACCGTAGTCTGGCTTTTTTATGGCAGTTTTGGAGCAGTGGCATCTTCCTTGCTGAGCGGCCTTTCAGGTTACGTCGATATAGGACTCGTTTTACTGTGGATATAGATACTTTTGTATTCGTTTCCTCCAGCATCTTCACATGGTCCTTTGCGGTTGTTCTGGGATTGATTTGCACGTTTCCCACCAAAGTACGTTCATCTCTAGGAGACAGAACGCGTCTCCTATCCTGAGCGGTATGACGGCTGCGTGGCCCCATGGTGTTTATACTTGCGTACTATTCTTTGTACAGATGAACGTGGTACCTTCAGGCATTTGGAAATTGCTCCCAAGGATGGACCAGACTTGTGGAGGTCTACAATTTTTTTTTTTTGATTTCTTTAGATTTTCCCATGATGTCAAGCAAAGAGGCACTGAGTTTGAAGGTTGGCCTTGAAATACATCCACAGGTACACCTCCAATTGACTCAAATAGCATATCAGAAGCTTCTAAAGCCATGACATTATTTTCTGGAATTTTCCAAGCTGTTTAAAGGCACAGTCAACTTTGAGTATGTAAACTTCTGACCCACTGGAATTGTGATACAGTGAATTATAAGTGAAATAATCTGTCTGTAAACAATTGTTAGAAAAAGTACTTGTGTCATGCACAAAGTAGATGTCCTAACCGACTTGCCAAAACTATAGTTTGTTAACAAGAAATGTGTGGAGTGGTTGAAAAACAAGTTTTAAATGACTCCAACCTAAGTGTATGTAAACTTCAACTGTAGGTTATGCATCTTCATTTGTAGCATTGATTTCCTTCGATCCACGTTGCAGAGATCAGCACAACAGGGCCGCCAGCAAACGTGTYGCGAGCTGGCATTTGCTCCAGCACTTTTTTTATTATTGTATTTTTCCCCCCTTTTTCATGATATCCAATTGGTAGTTACAGTCTTGTCTCATCGCTGCAACTCCCGTACGGACTCAGGAGAGGCGAAGGTCAAGAGCCATGCATCCTCCGAAACATGACCCTACCAAGCCGCACTGCTTCTTGATACATTGCTCGCTTAACCCGGAAGCCAGCTGAAACAATGTGTCTGAGGAAACACTGTACAACTGGCGACCGTGTCAGCATGCATGCGCCCGGCCCGGCCCAGAAGTCGCTAGAGCGCGATGGGACAAGGACATCCCGGCCGGCCAAACCCTCCCTTACCCGGACGACGCTGGACCAATTGTTTGTCGCATCATGGGTCTCCCGGTCACTGCCGGCTGAGACACAGCCCAGGATCGAACCCGGGTCTTTAGTGACGCCTCACACTGCGATGCAGTGCCTTAAACTGCTGCGCCACTCGGGAAGCCCCAGCACTTTTGATTTGGTTTAATAAAAAAAGCGCTGAAGAGGGACAATGTACTGTTGTTTAGACTGATTCACCTCATGATTTGTTTGGCAGGATATTCATGATTTCATTCTCGCTATGGCCAGGAGCTTTTCCAGGAGTTTTTTTTTTTTAACACATATTGACCCGATTAGAAAAAAAATCTGGTCCTTGTTTTTATATCAGAAAAACTCCTGAATTTAGGGAGGATGAAAACATTAAAACCCTTTACACAGACAAAGAGACAACTGCGATTGGACAAAAACTAACAGGGTTGAGATTGCTGTACGCAATGTTGCATCATGTAGGCCTTTGCATCTGTAATTAAAAAGATACTCATACAGTATGTCATCACTAGTGTTGATTGATTAATTCCAGTCAATCATTTTGGATTAAAAAAAAGTCTATAGAGCCTAGCCACCCGAAGTTTGAATAGAAACCAAATTGTATCACATTTTCTCAGAACACAAACAAATGGGCCTATTTTAGACTATACATGCATAGCTTAGYCTATAAAAACATGCCATTACACTTCCCCTGGCCCAGATGAAAACAGAGCGTATAGGCTTCTCGAGTCTACCAGCAGCTGTGGTTATTTCCAGTAGGCTACAGTTGATCTGACAATGCCAGACTAATTGTGCACGTTAAATCATGAGGCATTTTTTTTGTGGCGGGTATGGGGCTTCAATTTTTTTTTTAAACAGCTCGTCGCAACTCCTTAGTGAATTCACTTAGACCCAAGTTCCGTCGCAATTTGCTTTTACCACATGTAATGATTTGCATGATATGGATAAAAATTAAGCCTGTTTTGTTGTAATGATGCGGCTCATTTTTGATAGGCTAACATTAGTTAATGAAGACATGTTAGCAACTCTGTGCTTTTGTCTTGAAGCTAAAAAGTGTAGCCTACAGAAGAGAAAATAAACCCGTTAATTGTCTGCACATGCTTGTAAATTGTGTAATATGGTTTGGTTGCATTATTCAATAGTAGGACCGCGACTACATCGCGATACTCGTTAGTATCGTAGCAAGGAAACAAAACAAGAGGCGGATTAAATTTCTTTAGTAAAACAGCCCTAATGTTGGAAACAAACATCATTATATGTTGTCATATAGTCACATGTATTTATTTTCCAAGCTATAGCACACAATATTTTACAAACAGCAGGTTTTTAAAGGACCAAAGAGTTAAATCTGCGTTGTGTTTTCATTTTTTCCCCATGTGGAAAACGAATATTGCGATAATGGTATCGTCCAGGCCCTATTCTATAGTATAATATGTCTTAAAAGAAAAGTTTGTTAGTAGCTAGGTTGCCATCCAACTGGCAACAGATTTTCATACGAATATTCAAAAAGCGACATATAAACAAGAGGCACATTTTCCCACTGATGTGTTTCCATCAAATGTACTTGTTTCAGATAAGGCTGTGCATGATAACATAGTGCACATACAAATACATTTTGCGGTTAAATTCCCAAGTACCTAATAAAACATACAAGATAAATGGGTTTCCTTGGCATTTTCAACTCTACTGAGTCGTTTTCTCAAAGTTTTTTTTCCATTATATAGCGAGTGTGCCCACTCTGGTATCGGCAAGGGCACTTTAAAAGTGCACGCATAGTCTACATCATGAGATTTTATGAACAAAAGAGCAAAACTATTTATATTTTTTAAATTATCATGTCACCAGAATAAGACCCTAGATATTTATTGGAAAGTTGCATCAAGCTCATCACCTTGCACTTTCACCCACCCTGTGAAATTCATCACCATTTATAGGTCAACAACCTGAATGCTTTCCCGACGAGTCGTAGTGGGAAGACCACACAACGTGTCATCGCGTGATTCCTAGTTTACTTCGATATGATGGTCATTATATCAATATTTGCGCATTAAAGCGTTTCCAACGACATTATTCGCATAATTCATTTTACCCACACAAAAATCTCTCACCTTGTCTAGTGTATTTTGTGTTGTCGACATTTGGAAAATTTACAGATTTTTTTTTTGTTTCCATCAGGCCTGTCATGACAGGTTTAATCCAACACGTACTTTACTCACATAAAAAAGGTTGGACGGAAATCTGGTTAGAATAGTTTGTGCTTACTGTGACTGCTGTGATATTTGCGGTCAAATTGAGCTGCGGAACAAAAATGCTGTGTTGCCAGCCACAATGAAAGTTAAAGGCCATAATGTAAATGTCTTTAAGCCACTCTGCTCCAGAATCTCCTTCATATCTCCTAGTAGGGCGAGCGAGAACATGAGGGTGGCCCACATCGTATCATTTAAACTGAAATACCAGTCCATACAGATGCCAGGCCAGGGTCTTGAGAAGTAAGGAAATGGGCTTATTTGACCAATCTCTTAAGAGCATAGGAGCTGTGCTTTTAGAAGGGGGGGTGTATCTACGTGGGATTCAGAGGTCACATTGCCAATGAACCCAAGCTGTGTATCAAGTCGAGGAAATGTAGGCCACTCCATCCTATAGCTAATAGCCAGACAGAGCCCTACAGAGAAGGGAATTAGGCCATACAGGCAGGGAGAATATGGTAACACAGAGGTTTACCATCATTCACTGATCAGATCAAATCAATGTAGCTAGGCTAGGGAGACCAGCTGGCACCGGACTACAGGCTTGCCACTGACAAATCCACACACACACACACACACACACACACACACACAACCTGATTCTCTCTCTTATGGACCGAGAAGGATACAGGCAAGGGGAAGTTAGATGGGATTGGTAGAAAAAGGAGAAGCGTAGAAAAGAGGAAAAGAGCCTTCTAATAACTACCGTAACTGTCTCGGCTCATACTGAAAGTGCTTTGTTTAGCACATATACACAGATTTACTTATGTAACCCTGCAATGACACAGGAAATCGAAGTGTTGGTTGGTTGGCTGCACTGCAGGGCCAATCACATGCATAGCAACTGGCCAGATAGGAAAGACTAAAGACCACAAAGTGAAACGGAGCAGGTTTCACCTGACCAGACAGTGAACAAGCTCTGCAGTTCACTGGAAGAGCCAACCTTCGGTGGGCTATTCATACGCTCCATTGGCACCACAGTCTGTCAGAAACATTCAACTAAAACCCTTTGATGCACATGAAAATGACATGGGCGAATGTGTACGATTATGGTCGCCAATTTGACAAGCATAAAGTTAATTCTGGTGAATGACACACAGAAGATAATTTTGCATGTTTTTGTTCAACAGGATGCATTAGCATAACATTCTAATTTCAACCGTGGTCCGCCTCGCCATGGTCCAACGTCAACGACCATGTTCCACCATCAGTTCCATTCTCCCTCTTGTCCAGCCCAAACACATGACTCTCTCTCTCACACACACCATTCTCACACTTGTCCTCACACAAACACAGGTCCCGCGGCCAGTGGGGCGACAGAGCAGAGCAGACTGATCCTCAGCTGATACGACCTAGTTTCTATTCAAGCCCAGTCCCTCTCTTTGTTCCTCAGCTGCCTCCTGCTCCACAAAGAGCCTTCACAATCTACTCTATGCCTGAATTGAGAAAGAACCCCCAATATCCATTTGTATTTATTACGGATCCCCATTAGCTGCTGCTAAAGTAGCACCTACTCTTCCTGTGGTCCAGCAAAATTAAGGCAGTTTATACAATTTTAAAAACATTACAATACATTCACAGATTTCACAACACACTGTGTGCCCTCAGGCCCCTACTCCACCAACACCACATATCTACAGTACTAAATCCATGTGTATGTATAGTGCGTATGTTATCGTGTGTGTGTGTGCCAATGTTTGTGTTGCTTCACAGTCCCCGCTGTTCCATAAGGTGTCCTTTATATGTTTTTTAAATCTATTTGTACTGCTTGCGTCAGTTACTTGATGTGGACTAGAGTTCCATGTAGTCACGGCTCTATGTAGTACTGTGTGCCTCCCATAGTATGTTCTGGACTTGGGGACTGTGAAGAGACCCCTTGTGGCATGTCTTGTGGGGTATGCATGGGTGTCCGAGCTGTGTGCCAGTAGTTTAGACAGATAGCTCGGTGCATTCAACAACCTCTTAAAAATACAAGTAGCGATGAAGTCAATCTCTCCTCTACTTTCAACCAGGAGAGATTGACATGCATTTTATTAATACTAGCTCTCTGTGTACATCCAAGGGCCAGCCGTGCTGCCCTGTTTTGAGCCAATTGCAATTTTCCTAAGTCCTTTATTGTGGCACCTGACCACACGACTGAACAGTAGTCAAGGTGCGACAAAACTAGGGTCTGTAGGACCTGCCTTGTTGATAGTGTTGTTAAGAAGGCAGAGCATCGCCATTCCTTCCTGTAGAGCGTAGAGCACCACCTCCTTCACAGGAGCGACTCGTCTTGTCATTTTATTCACAGGTTCATTCATTTTCACCTCAGACGGGAGGATGGGCCTCGCCTGATGATGATGAGTCATAAGGGTGGGAGGAGGAGTGCTACATGATTAATCTCAAGAGGGGAAGGAAATTAGGGTTTCAGTGCTGTGAGGTCTTTACAGCGTGGTGTAAAATACGTAAGTAAAAATACTTTAAAGCACTACTTAAGTAGTTATTTMGGGTATCTGTACTTCACTTTTATATTTTTGACAACTTTTACTTCACTACATTCCTAAAGAAAATAATGTACTTTTTACTCCATACATTTTCCCTGACACCCAAAAGTACTTGTTACATTTTGAATGCTTAGCAGGACTGGAAGATTCACACACATAAAGAGAATATTCATGGTCATCCCTACTGCCTCTGATCTGGCCGACTCACTAAACATACACTATATATACACAAAAGTATGTGGACACCCCCGTCAAATTAGTGGATTTGGCTATTTCAGCCACTGACAAGTGTATAAAAATCGAACACACAGCCATGCAATCTCCATAAACAAACATTGGCAGTAGAATGGCCTTACTGAAGAGCTCAGTGACTTTCAACGTGGCATCCTATTGTAATAGGATGCCACCTTTCCAACAACGGGTTATCAAATTTCTGCTCTGGTCATCTTTAAGTGCTGTTATAGTGAAGTGGTAACGTCTAGGAGCAACAACAACTCAGCTGCAAAGTGGTAGGCCACACAAGCTCACAAAACGGGACCGCCGAGTGTTGAAGCGCATAGCGCATAAAAGTTGTCTGTCCTCGGTTGCAACACTCACTACCTCTGGAAGCAATGTCAGCACAATAACTGTTTGTTGGGAGCTTCATTAAATGAGTTTCCATAGCTGCACAGCCGCACACAAGCCTAAGATCACCATGTGCAATCCCAACCATCAGCTGGAGTGGTGTTGGACTCTGGAGCAGTGGAAACACATTCTCTGGAGTGATGATTCAAGCTTCACCATTTGGCAGTCCGACGGACCAAACTGAGTTTGGTTTGTCGAGATCGGTGAGGAAGAACTTAACTGGCCTTCACAGAGCCCTGACCTCAACCCCATCAAAACACTTTTGGGATGAATTGGAATGTCAACTGCGAGCCAGGCCTAATTGCCCAACACCAGTGAACCAACCTTACTAATGCTGGCTGAATGGAAGCAAGTCCCCGTAGCAATGTTCCAACATCTAGTGGAAAGCCTTCCCAGAAGAGTGGAGGCTGTTATAGCAGCAAAAGGGGGACCAACTCCATATTAATGCACATGATTTTGGAATGAGATGTTACTTTTACGTAGTATTTTACTGGGTGACTTTCACTTGAGTCATTTTCTATCTTTTACTTTTTTCACCACTGAGTAACATACATGCTGTTGCTGAGGATGACACATGACTCACGTAGTCCTCTGCTCTAGACTTTGAGGCTCAAAGAGCCATTGAGAGCGACCTGTTAGTTCAAAGTAAGGTTTCGGCTCCAAAATCATCAGTGCTCTATTTCACAGTTGAAGTTGACCCCTTCGAAACTGACCTTATCAGCAACCACATCCAAAACCTGCCTGATGGACCAACATGTCTCTCCAGTATATCTCCCTGTGTCTGTCCTACAAATCACACTCAATTAGAAGACCCTACATTTTTACCAGCGGTGCTATGAACACCCCCAACCACATACAGAGGAGAATCATCCACCCTCCCAAAAAACGAATCTGTGCCAAAGCTTGCTGAACAGAACAGAAACCGATTCCCTAGATCCAAGTGTAATGGTGTTTTTTTAAATAATAAGCACCTGCAGCAACTGTTGCTGCTCTTGTCAAATCTGGCAAAAAATATTCAACGCAATAGGGTGGAATAAAGCCACATTCTCCACAGGGGCTGATGAATGAAGGCAGCTCTGCAGGAGACAGTGGAAGAGAGATGTTCCATCACTCAACATCTACTCTGACAGGAGGGAGAGAGAGAGAGATGGGAAGGACACTCATACGCTAGTGTCTTCCTGCTAGCAAGGGATGATGGATAGAGAAAGGGTTGTAATAATCACTTCCCATTTAAGAACAGCAGCATCATACTATACTGTCTCTTACCTGCATGTGTTCAGTAGAGCTGCTGCTCAGGTCATCTCCAGACTCCGAGTCATTCTGGAGCTTCTCTGACCCCTCTCCCGGGGAGTCCCCAGGAGAGGAGGGAGTCCGGTCCGAGTCATGGCTCTGGCTGTGGTTTATATGGTGGTTGTTGGGGGCCCTGGGAGGCGGAGAGTCCGCCCGCATATGCGGTAACTTGGAGTTGTTGCTGTGGTGATGGTTATTGTTGTTGTGTAGGAGCACCAGATCGGCTACGCCAGGGGGCTTGCTGTGCCGTGGGCTTTCCGGGTTCTGGTTGGCATCCTTGGGCAGAGCAGGCGGGGTGACGTGCCCCCAAGAGGGCGAGGGCGTGGAGGTGGGCGACGGACTCCCAAAACTAGACATCTCCTGAGGTGGCCTGTTGTTGAGGTTCTCTTTGGACGCGCTACAGATATCCAGAACTGTAGGCTTTACCCGGATCGTCCCACCCATCCCGCCCGACACGAGGGGCTTCGGTGGGGGCATGAGCGCCCGGCGCACCTCCCTGACGTACTGCGCTGGGACATAGAAGGCTTTCATCCCCTCTTCCTTCCGTACCTGCCACCAGTCCTCGTTGGTCTTCCTGACCAGCATGTAGCACTCCCCCTGCCTGATGGAGATCATCTTATCTTTGGCCTTGTACTCATAGTCGTACTCCACCTCCACGTACACCTGGCCCGGTGCGAGGATGGGCAGATCAACCCCACTGCCGCCAAGCCCCTCACTGTCAGCCATGATGGTGTTGACCACCCCTGACCGCTGACCCTTTAACCTCTGACGTTTAGGTGGTGTTCAGAATCAGAAAGTTGGGGGGGATCGACATCTCTCACTGGGCTCCCCTAGACTTCAGGAAGAGAGGGAATAGAGAAAGGTTTCAGTTATGTTTTTAAGCATTTGACGGCATTATTTGTTGGTTATATTTGCCGACCACCAAAGGTTATTTTTGTTTAAGGTTGACCGTGATGGTACCTTCTTTCATCACAGACCAAAACATAAATTTCTACCTTCATCCCATTCAGACAAACCTGAAACATACAAAAAGAGTACTTTACAGCCCTCTGTCTGAATGGCAATTACACACAAACAGACACTACTACTCACCACACCAACACTTGCCTTTAAATCCTACTATATTACAAGTTTCTTTCAGCAGACAATACCAGGGGTGGCAGGTAGCCAGGTGGGTAGGAGTGTTAGACCAGTAACCAAAAGGTTGATGGATCGAATCCCTGAGCTGACAAGGTAAAAATCTGTTGTTCTGCCCCTGAGCAAGGCTGTTCCCCGGGCACCAAAATATTGATTAAGGCAGCCCTCTGCACCTCTCTGATTCAGAGGGGTTAGGGTTAAACATGGAAGGCATGTTTCAGTTGAATGCATTCAGTTGTACAACTGACTAGGTATCCCCTTTTCCCTAGCATGATGTCACAAGCTATTTCCAGACATAATAAGGAAATAAGGATCTTCCAGGAACAATTAATTTTCAAAAACAACTTTAAAGTCCACAGGATCAGAAACAGAATATGACTGGATAGGAAATCCACAGTGTTAACACGATTATCCAACCTCACAGGAACACAGGTGAGGACAGCCTGACCCCCCCCCCCKCCCCCACCCAGCCTGTCAGACTGCCTCCACTGCAATCTGACATCCTGAAACAAACACAGGCAGGAGAAAGCAGGTGCTTTTCCCAAGGCATGACTGTATGCCTGTATCTATAAGAAGGATGTCCCTCTCATCTACAGAATCGTGAACACACAGATTTAGCCACTGCTGAAGAGTGAACAACAGACTCCCATCAATAATAGATATATGGTAGTTACAGTGGTCTGGGAGTGAGTGTGAGTGACAGACACTAGGCTATACCACAGAGTGGTGAGTGATGACTATGATTTATGAGAGCATCTTGACTGGCTGCATCACCGCCTTGGTATGGCAACTGCTTGGCATCCAACCGCAAGGCACTACAGAGGGTAGTGCGGACGGCCCAGTACATCACTGGGGCCGAGCTCCCTGCCATCCAGGACCTATATACCAGGCGGTGTGAGATGAAGGCCTTAAAAATTGTCAAAGACTTCAGCCAACCAAGTCACAGACTGTTCTCTCTGCAACCACGTGGCAGGCGATGCCAATGTATCAAGTCTGGTACCAACAGGACCCTGAACAACTTCTACCCCCAAGCCATTAGACTGCTAAATAGTTAGTTAAATAGTTAACCAAAGAGCTACCCGAACTATATGCATTGACACTTTTTTTTTTACTCATCACATACGCTGCTGCTACTGTTTATTATCTGTCACTTTATTCCTAGTTACAGTATGTGTACATATCTACCTCAATAACCTCGTACCCCTGCACATCAACTTGGTACTGGTACCCCTTGTATACAGCCAAGTTATCCATCATTACATGTTTTACTTTTCTATTATTTATCGATTTTCTTTCTCGCTGCACTGTTGGGAAGGGCCCATAAGTAAGCATTTACTGTTAGTCCACACCTGTTGTTTACGAAGCATGTGATGAATAACATTTGATTTGGGTTTTTATTTCGATTGCCCTCTCTCATACAGCCTATAATAGGGAACTCTTCATGCTTACCTTGTCGTTCAGTTCACCTGTATGCTACGCACCAGCAAGATCTAAAGTATCTGCATATTGTGATGCACTCTTCATCCACAGCTAAACACACACTCAATGGATTGCTGAGAATTGCTATGTAGAACAATATTTCTTCTTATTATTATAAAGAATAACTAATTACACATACTGGGTGACCTGTCATACGGTCTGGGGATGAGGGATGGATTACTATTATATCATCTGTGCTTTGATGGCCACACAAGCATTCAAATACCGTGAGATTCTACATGCCTTTGTCCCAGTGTGGTTCTATTCGAAACAGATGTCGCCACGACTGTTTACGAGTAGCTAACCTAACTATTTTCCTAACCTTAACGTAATTATTCTAACCTGTTAATAAGTTAATTATCCAAACCATGGACGCCTAGGGTTTTGTTGCCTTATAGGGGAAATCTGGGGGTGTCCCGGGGGAGTCCCTCGGCCAAAGGAGTTCCAAGACTCTTGAAATACAACAATGGAGTTTAATCCATATTCAGTTTCAACAAAAGACCCCGACGAGACAGAAARGCTCATTCCCGAACCACGAAGATGTAATATCACAGTATTATAGGCTACCTGTTAGGAATAATTGTCATAACAAATATATATGCTAAGAAAGCATTGTGTAGCACAGAAATGCAGCCAATAGGCTTATCACGTGAAAACCAAAGGATAGACAACCAAAACAATATCAGCACCCTCCTATGCCACGAGTGCGTTGTAGTCTAAGTATCAAATAGAATTCCGTACGTTTATAGAAACAGTTAAGTTACTACACCATAACAGCAGCATATGTTTAAGTGCACTCCTCTTTAAGACGTTCGAGGTCGAAGAAACAAAAGTAGCCAGTTGTTTCGCAACAATGTATTGCAACAAAGTAACTTCGGAAGTAGCCAATAGCTAGTATCTGCGGTTTTGCGATTACAAATAACGGATAGCCAGACAAATTATATGTAGCCTACACACCTTGTGAATGGTATCTTCTTTATCTCCAAAGAATATGCTAGTCAACGGCGGTTGTTTTCAGCGGAACTTTTCATCCAGATAGTTCAGTGTTATAAACTGCTAAAATATAGTAGGCTGGCATTCGATATTCAACCATACCATCCCCTGCCTCGTTTCCACCCAGTTGTGGTGCTATCGCTTGTGAGCGCTGCGTTGGTCTATTCTTCTCCCATCCGCCTGTCTGTCTGCCAAGTATGATGGATGATACCCCTAGTTTGCCCTCTCGTGGTCCATCGTCTCACCGTTCTCAGTTGCAGTGCTGCACCAGTTGCAAAAGGCAACCACTGGATTTATTTTTAAGAAATTCAATCACTGCTCTTAATTGTGCAAATAGGTTATTTGTTCCAAATTACAGTTTCATTTGTAACCAATGTGGTTTCTTGGTTTAGCCTATAGGCTACTATATCCAGTTTAAAGTGCTGGGGTTGATATCTATAGGTATCTTTAAGTTGTAATGGCAAATAGAATTGTCTGGTGATCTTCAAGACTGAGCTCCATAAAGAGCTCATATTAATGAATAATTTACCATCTCGGTTTCTTGAGTCACCCACCATCTGTTACCATCAAAATCTGTGACAGACATTTCAAGAATGCCCCCACAATTATCTAATGATTGAATAATAGATTATGGGGGATTTAGGATTTGCAACATTAAAATGCCTTTATTTCTTAGTCCTGGTACAGCTGACTGAGTAAAATAATTACTGAAAACATAACACCAAAATGTACAATAATTTGCCTTTCACTCGTTAGATACCGTTATTCTAGTATTTAGATCTCCCGAGTGACAGTACCAAAGCGTGCTCTGCTGGTGTGAATGGGCCAGTGCATTCAACAGCCCATTGAATGGAAGTAACCTACTGGTAGTAATGGGCAATCATAATTTTTTTCACAACATGTACTGTTTAATCAAAGGTGTAGGGACTCTGTAGGAGATATGGATCCCATCATCTCCCTTCTGTGAGTTAAAACTCCAAACACAAAGGGGAACGATCACTTTTAACAGTAAGCAGGTTTATCAACTTGACACGGTTCTCTAACGGAACCCAAACCGGGTGCGCCATCGTGCATAAATGTATTTTGTCCCCCCACACCAAACGCGATCACTACACGCAGGTTAAAATATCAAAACAAATTATGAACAAATTACATTATTTTGGGGACAGGTCGAAAAGCATTAAACATGCATGGCAATTTAGCTAGCTAGCTTGCACTTACTAGCTAATTTGTCCTTTTTAGCTATCTTGCTGTTGCTAGCTAATTTGTCCTGGGATATTAACATTGATTTTTTATTTTACCTGAAATGCACAAGGTCCTATACTCCGCCAATTAATCCACACATAAAACGGTCAACCGAATCGTTTTCAGTCATCTCTCCTCTTTCCAGGCTTTTTCTTCTCTTGACTTTATATTGCAATTGGCAACTTTCATAAATTAGGTGCATTACCGCCACTGACCTCGTTCATCTTTCAGTCACCCACATGGGTATAACCAATGAGGAGATGGCACGTGGGTACCTGCTTCTATAAACCAATGAGATGGGAGAAATAGAACTGACTTCTATTTTAGCCCTTCTACTGACTTGCGCCAACAGTGTGGGTGCAATAATTGAATAACATAGATTTCTAAATGTATTTTGCAACGCTTGCGCACACGGAGTGTATTCAGCCTGTAACAGAAATAGAACTGACTTCTATTTTTGCCCTTGGCAACGCAGATGCACGTTGGCGTGCCAGCAGTGTGGGTGCAATAATCGAATAACAGATTTCTAAATGTATTTTGCAAAYCTCACGCACGCGACGCGAGCGGTGTAGTCAGCCTGTAAGAGTTGCGGAATTTCCTGTTCACTTCAGTTCTCAATTCATGCACCTTGGAGAGCGTTTCCTTCCATTTCCTGATGAAACAAACGTTGACCATAATAAATGAGTAAGCAGTGCACGATCTTCTCTCTGAGACTATTGGTTTCATCTCCAGGGTAAAAACTTGGGAAGCAAGGCTACAGAAAGCACTTGATAATGATATGGTACACTGCAATGCATCAATTTCCCTAGGGGTATATATAATACACACCATTTTCATCACAAAGACAATGCCAACCATTCTAGCAAGACCCCATGAGTTCCGACAATCATTTGATTTACAACCCAAAGACATAACTCCAGCGATGCTTCACTTGTTTTATTTTTGTTGCAGAAAAGGAACAGATGGCATTTAATAGCTCCTTAAGGGAAGGTTACAGTTATAATCCAAGATACATTTAAAAAGTGCTTTAGGTTAAATTTCAACTTCAAAGATCACATCCTGATAATGATAAATGACAAACCAAAAGCCAGGAGACTTTTGTTCATTTTAGTATGTTTTACTTTGTTTTAGATGCAGATCCATCTCCCTCACAATAACTGATCAGTAGCAATGCCTCATCAATAACATGATCCACATTGCACTCACTTTAGTCAGGTCTTTACAGCACTGGACTATTACGGTCATTGCTATGCAGATGCATTAGAGTTTGTTTTACACATTATGGGAAAGACATTTTGGATCATTTCATTTTCTGATGGAGGATACAAAAAGAAAATCAATAACAATGGTAAACAAAACAAAAAACATAATTTAGGAAGTAAAAAAACAAAGTCTAAACCTCATACCCTACCTACAGCCAGCACAGCAGTAAATAACTCAGATGGCATCCATCTACTGTAGTACAGGAAGGATGGCATTATGAAGACTGACTACTTGGATAAGACATAGGCTCTATTCCTATATCTGCATTAGCATACCACTTAGAATGTAATCTCATTCACTAGACACTTCATCCCAATGCGCAATTAGGAGAAAAGTTTACTTAGAATGAAGCAATGCAGTGTATTTTGGACATTGGAGTGTAGCCGCATATCCGAATTCACCACCCCAAGCACGCCTGGCTTCGTTAGCCTGTGCAATGTTGTCAGAATATGAAAAAGTTGGGTTGTTGAATAGTCGGTGACTCATGTTGACAGATTTGGGCACACAGACAAAGAAAAAAGTTGAAAAAGAGGAAAAACAGAAAATCCCTCCAATGTATGCCCAAACTATCAACTATGCATCGGCAGTAGGCACAGAAACAAAATAAAAATAATGAAACTCATGATTGGTCGAACTCAAGTGTAGGGGTAAATATTTCATGGCCCCTTGTGTCTCAAACTATTCCACAAAGACCAATGGAAAATCAGGTCATCCCATTTCTTTAATTTCGTTACAGGACATGTGTGTAAACGTCATCTTCCAGATAGAGCATTTTCATTTAATAGATGCAGTGGAGGGATAGCTGGCACAGTGCCAAAAATCATCAACTTGTGAAATGCATCAGGAATAAAGGAGGAACTCATGATTAGACCTGATCAGTCAACCATTTAGAACAATCTTTTTGTGGTCCAAGAAGCAACCCTTCCACCGATATACTTTTCTCTTCCTTGATAGAGGTACACATGGGTGTTGCATTTTTGCATTTTTTCCCCAAATGGCATACAAGTCACTTGCATATGCTAATATTGATATACATACATTGCTAAGAAACCTTAGACCATTGTAGAAACCGTCGACCATTATAATTTCATCATACAGTATATCAACATTGACTGGATATCTTGGACTTAGGTATGATATTGAAGCAGCTTAATTTTGTAATACATGACAAAATCTACATTTTTTGCATTTGTCTGCCATTCTTCACAGTTCTTTAAAAACTGAATGACTCAAATGGCACCCTACTCCCCATTTAGTGCACTACCTTTGCAAATTACTTTTTTTTGTCAATCACTGGTGCATGGTCCTGAAGATGTGCTCTACCACAGCATTTTAGCCCCAAAAGAAACAAATGTCAAAGTGAAGAGAAAACAGTTCAGTGCTTATTCTAACTGTACAAGAGGCCAGTAGTGTGTTTTTGCACCTTTAAACTTTAAAATAAGCTGTATTGATCTAGACAGGAGGGATAATTTGATGATATACTGTACATAAAAATCAGGCTAGGATGCTTCTCAATGGATTCCAACCTTTTAGTGTGTTATTTGTTTTTAGAGAACCTGCGACGACATACATTTAAACTTGGCACAATGCAGACTCAAACTTTTAGGACATTAATGGACAAACTGCTGTGCGATAGATAAAATGGAAGAGCTACGCATTATTAATTACATGTTCATTTCGCCAGGCGCCAAGATTGCACCATTTATTTTATTTTGTTTGTTCTCTGTCCGTGTTCTCTTTTGTTTTGTAAGGAAACCAATTTCATTCATACATGAAAACAAAAAGAATCATGAAAAAGAACTGTACAGCCTGTGTCTATTTCTTACATATATATATATATATATCTTATACATATATAAATAAACGTTGATACTGGAAGAATTGTCCCATGTGACAGTTCTGTCAAGTGGAATGCCAGCTCCTGTGGGTGATCTTTGCATCTTCATCTGACTGTGATTATGTTTATCTTCTTCTTCAGAAGCTGACAGAAAGAGACAGAAGACAAAATAAGTGGAGAAAAATATATACTAATGTGAGCTCTGCTGCCATCTCTTGGCTTGTCTATAAAACAGGGTCATGTTCAGTAGGGCACACCGAAGTAAAAACGTTTTGCAACGGAAAATTGATATCTGTGTTCTTATTGGACAAATTCAGGTAGTGCCTTCCGGTTTCAAAATGTTTACTCCCGCCCGAACAGAACTCCCTGAAATGCATTAGATTGGCTCAGTACACAGAGGCCTTGGAAGAATCTCAATTGAATACTCTTCGCGTCCTCTCTCCTTGCCTCCTTTTCAAAACCTATTGGATGAGAAAGCCAGTGGTCCCTCGCCTTTGACCTTCTCTTCCAATGGGTTTTGAGATGGAGGTGAGAGGAGTATGCAATTGAGAAAAGGCCCTTGACTTACCTCTTATCCACTCATTGCTTGGCCCCTCCTCCTCTGATGCCAGTGGGCTGGCTGTTGAAGAGTCCTGTCCGGTTGACATTGGGGTGGGTGGGAGACGCCACAGGGGGTTGGCCAGGCCGAATGGGTTTGGCTGGGGAGGTCAGAGGCACAGCACTGGTTACATACCATCAAAGGAACACTAATGGCGTCATTATTTAGCGTCTGCTAAATTACCAAAATGTACAAATGTTATGTATTTACATGTACCAGTATTACAGACCAATAAAAGCATCAGTCCTAGATTATATATTAGGACAGATTTCTCTCAATAAAAAGCTAGCATTTAACCTTTAAAACAGTGTGAATATGTACACTACGTACACTGCTCGACAAACATCTCATTCCAAAATCATGGGCATTAATATGGAGTTTGTCGCCCCTTTGCTGCTATAACAGCCTCCACTTCCACGAGATGTTGGAACATTGCTGAGGGGACTTGCTTCCATTCAGCCACAAGAGCATTAGTGAGGTCGGGCACTGATGTTGGGCGATTAGGCCTGGCTCYCAGTCGGCGTTCCAGAATCGCCTAGAATGTCATTGTATGCTGTAGAGTTAAGATTTCCCTCCACTGAAACTAGGCCCAAACATGAAAAACAGCCCCAGACTATTATTCCTCCTCCACCTAACTTCACAGTTGGCATTATGCATTGGGGCAGGTAGCGTTCTCCTGGCATCCGCCAAACCCAGATTTGTCCGTCAGACTGCCAGATGAGGAACCGTGATTCATCACTCCAGAGAACACGTTTCCACTGCTCCAGAGTCTAATGGTGGCAAACTTTAAACCACTCCAGCCGACGTGTGGCATTGCACATGGTGATGTTAGGCTCGTGCGGCTGCTCGGACATGGAAACCCATTTCATGAAGCCCCCGACGAACAGTTATTGTGCTGATGTTGTTTCCAGAGGCAGTTTGGATCTCGGTAGCAAGTGTTGCAACCGAGGACAGACGATTATTAAGCGCTATGCTCTCCAGCACTCTGCGTTCCCGTTCTGTGAGCTTGTGTGGTCTACCACTTCATGGATGAGCCGTTGTTGCCCCAAGATATTTCCACTTCAATAGCAGCACTTCTAGTTGACCTGGACGGCTCTAGTTGGGCAGAAATTTGAAGAACTGACTTGTTGGAAAGGTGGCATCCAATGAAGGTGCCACGTTTAAAAAGTCACTGAGCTCTTCAGTAAGGCCATTCTACTGTCAATGTTTGTCTATGGAGATTGCATGGCTGTGTGCTCGTTTTTATACACCTGTCAGCAACGGGGAATCACTGATCTGGTTGTGTGTGTTTTACAGGGTGAAACACTAATGTGACTGAAACAATGAATCAGTTACGTCATCTCGTAACTATGCACGCATATGCAGGCATAGAGACACAATCACACGCATGAATTCACACACACTATATATACACAAAAGTATGTGGACACCCCTTCAAATTAGTGTATTTCACCGTAAATAGCAGAATACACTAATTTGAATGGGTGGCCACATACTTTTGTATGTATAGTTGTGTGTGCGAATTCATGTGTGTGATTTTATGCATGCATATGTGTGTGTTCCTCACCGATCTGAGCAGAGTGGCCCCTCCTGGCCATGTTCTTGGCCCTGACGGCCTCTTTGATGCGGTCCACCTCCTGCTGGTAGCGTTTGCGGTCGCGTGCGGCGTTCTCTTTGGCCTCCTTCAGGGCCGACTCCAGTGCCTTGACCCGCTCAGCCGTAGCACGCAGACGCTTCTCCAGTTTAGGAAGCTCACAGCGCAGGTCTGCATTATCACGCACCAGCTAGAGGAAGAAGAACAAGGGGAGAGAGAGCGAGATGTCGTAACTAATTAATTATTTGTCACATTATAGTTGTCCCTTGTATCTTTTCTATTTGTGTTGACAGAAATGTACATGTATCTTGGGAGTAATTTGGCATGTCTGTGTCTTCTATTACATTAAAGGGCTGTGGTCTGTACTGGCTTACTGACTTTAGTAAACCACACCATTCAATCACAGCAGGATACTTCTCTGCCACGGGAGCACTAACATATGTATTAAGGTGTATGTTTGTTTACCTGTTTGTGGACCTTTGTAAGCTGTTCCAGGTTGTTCTCCAGAAAGGAGATCTTCTGTTTCTGAGCAGCACTGCCCCCTGTATCATCTGAGTCCATCTCAGCGCTCTGCAGAAAACATACATTATTACAGAACATTTACTTTTATTACACTTGTCATTCGCTCTCCATTTACAAGACACACAAACACACAAACTCAAATTTTCAGTGAAAGGCACCATTAAAGCCAAGTTTGAGTTTTAAATAACCATTGAGAAACAGTAATTAACATAGCAAATGGTGCCTTTCACGGACCCATACACTTTCAACGCGGAATTGTGGTATGAAAACAAAGCGTATGGGGGGGGGAAATCATATTTGTGACGCAACAGAGCTGATAAGAGACGGGGTATGACATTTAAAGGAGAAATCTGCAGTTCAAACAGTAAAAGCATACCCCGCCACTGTTTTGTTAAAAAGCTAAGGGATAGGGCTGGAGAAATGGAACCACTTTCAAATTCATAGACCGAGCTATGGATATGAGGACTGACCATCCATGATATCAAAATCATACTTCTGACCATGTGGAGGCTATACAGTGGTTGTTCACTGGGGGGGGGGGGGGGGGATATGCAGCTCTCGCTCTTCAAGTTAAAAGCTTGTAAAAAGCTAACACTGTGTGTTGTACCTTCTTGACTCTGGTAGCCAGGTCCTGAACAAACAGTTTTCTGAGGTTGTGGAGAGTCTGGAGCTCCTTAGCCACAGTCTCCTCCAGTCCCTTCAGGTCTTGTCTGGCCTGCTCTCTCCTGTCCTGCATCACCCTGTAAAACACACACACAACCAGATCAGTGATTCTGCATTGCCACATCACAGCTTTTCATATGGTTGCAGACATTGGTGATTCAGCTAAGAACAAATGATAGTGTGCGAATATAGATTGTGTATGTACGATGGCAACTGTGTAAGGCAAATGGATGGGTGGTTACGTACGTGAGCTCGTGCAGCTTGCGGCTCTTGTCCRGGTCGGTGGATTTGAGTTTCTCGTGCTCCACCCGCAGACGCTCCTGTTCCAGCATGATCTTCTGGTTCAGACTAGAGAGAGACACAAATAGAGATAGTGAGACAGAGCCAGCAACTAACTAACAAATTGTTGTTCCATATGTTGTGTGTGTGATGGGCCTCATGGAATTGTGTGAGTGTGTGTGTCTGCGCACGTGTGTGTGTGTGTATGTTATGTGTTCCCATACTCCTGGAGCTCAGTGATGAGTTTCTCCTTGTTGTCTAGCTCGTCTCTCAGGCTGCTGATCTGTTTCTGATGGGCCTCGCGGTGAGACTGGATCTGATGCTCAACCGCCTCCTAGCAACAAACACATACAACTAGTTACCAACAAATATATTAGAACGTATATTAGTACCAACACAAAATATGGTATTTTAAGCAGAAACTTCTATGGATGTCAACTTTAACAAAGATATATATTGAGTGTATTTGGCACATACAGGAATCAAACATACAATAATGGAGAATATTTTACACAAATATACAAATGATCACCAACACAAAAAGTTCATATAATCGAAATGATCAGTTATCAAGATATGAAAGAATAGCCTGTCAGGAGAAATCCACTGTTGGTCATACCTTGACTTCGGTGGCAGTTTGGACCTCATTTTCCTTCTCCATAGCCTGAACTTTCTCTGCAAGGGGAGAAACATGAGACGGGTGTCAGCAACCTTTTCACCAGTAGAGGGTGGAAGACTGTTGAAAAGCTAGGTGTCAACTTGTAGTCAAATGTGTCCATGGTTTTGTAGAAATAACATATCAAAATACACATTTCAATAAGGAATGTGTGATGTGCCTTGTTGGGGAAAGGTCTTCGAAGCAAGAGGGATGGGATCTTCCTGTTTGAATAGGATAAATAAAAAATGTTGTAGTCACCCTGAGCGCTGATCTTGACCAGTTCCTCATTCAAAGAGTCTACGTTCTCCTCCAGCTGTCTTTTCTTCTGCTCCACGTTCTGAAGGTACTCTGTCAGGGACTTGATCTTAGCCTCGTGCTGAGGGGGAATTAAAATGGAGCAATACATTGAACCAGGGTTGGGGTAGATTCCATTTAATTCAAGTAGTAAACTGTAATCCGGATCCCAATGTTCCTCATTGCTTTTAAATTCACTGAATTGAAATAAAAATCGACCAAGAGAAGTGACTACATTTTGATTTGAACGACAGCCACCCCATGACACCTTCTCTCAAGCCCTCTATCCCAGGTGACGATGGTTACCTGGGAGATGCGTAGCTGACAGGAGGCCAGCTCCTTCTCATTCTCGTCCATCTTCTCGTTGCTCTCGGCCTGAGTGCTCTCCAGCTGCTTGCTGCGTTTCACCATGGTCTTCACCTCCGACTTCATCTTACTGATGTACAGACGTGCCACCGTGAACTCCTCGTCTATCAGACCACTGCCCTCTTGTTGCTGGAGAAGGGGGGGGGGGGGTAAAAGGCACAAATGTAAGACTCAAATGTCATTGTGCAAAAGACATGCATCAGATATAGTGTACCAAAAGCATAGTTAAGGATGAAGTTACTAATGTTTGGGATAAGGTTAATTGGTATATACAGTACACGAGCCATAAACATCCACTCTTCAGGATTCCCCAAAAAGTATCCAAATACCGGGCTTCCCTTCCATGATTGGCTGGCATACCTTGATGTCATTGCTGCCCACAGCGATGCCGATCTCAGCCAGATCTTTGAGCAGTGATGACATCATCTCAGTGACCCTCTTCTTCTGGTGGTTGGTCATCTCCTTCAGCTTCTGCAGCTCAGAGTCAATGGACACCAGGATACTCTGAGGACGACAAAGGACAAGTTTAGTTCCAGACACTTTTGGTTTTCATCCTCCCTTTCTAAACCTGGACTGACTTACACCTGGAACACTAGCTGAGTGAACAGCCAAACAGTGAAAACCAGCAGGATTTCTTACCGAGAGTATCAGTAGTTGGCATAGGACATTATAAGTACATCATAGGATTTCACAATACTAAAATCTCTTGGTGAGTTTAGATTATGAATGACTTGTTCTCCTCTCACCAATTTCTGGTTGAAGGTAAAGAGGAAGGAAAGACATTATTAAAAAGGTAGACCTATTGGAAAATGGCATCCTTCTCACCGATTTCTGGTTAAGCTCCTCGCTGAGAGCCTCAAACTCCTTAGTCTTGTCCTCCACCTCCTGGCTCTTCTGGTCATAGTTAACAGCCAGCTCCTCCAGGGCCTGTAGCACCTCCTTCACCTCCTCCTTAGACGCCTCATTTTCGGACTGCAGACGGTTCAGCTCTACCTGCAGGTTGTCGTGGTCGCGACGTGATGAGGCCAGCAGCTGGAGAAGGAACAGAAATTCAAAGACAGAGCTATGGATACAAGGACTGACCATTCAAGAAAATGTATAGTTCTAACAATGTAATTATTCACCTTCACATTGTTTACAAACTAAGGAATAAAAAGCTTAGTTTGGGTTCTGATGGGGTAAGAGTCAAACTAAGCATGTATAAATAATATTTTTCAAGATGGAATGACTATATATATATCATTACATTTAAATTCCAAAAACGGATGTAGCAACTGCAGATTGCTGCTTTAAAATCGAATGTACCGCAGCTATCCCAGGACACCTCTTCTCTCATCTCCATCTTATCTATGTGAGCCAGCTAGAGCCAAAACCCTGAGTGTTGGCGATGAACCTCATACTAGTCTCTAAGGATCTGAATCACAACGTCACAGTGGATGAGTTCTAAATGGCACCCTATTCCCTAAATAATACACTACTTCGGACCTATGAGCCCTATGGTCCACAGGAGCACCTTAATCAGGGAGGACGGGCTCGTGGTAATGGTTGGAGCAGAATGGGTGGAATGGTATCAAATACGCCAAACGAATGGTTTCCGGACAACTGTGTGATCATGCTCGCCGTAGCCAATGTGAGCAAGCCCTTTAAACAGGTCAACATTCACAAGGCCACAGGGCCAGATGGATTACCAGGAAGTGTGATCCGAGCAAGCGCGGACCAACTGGCAAGTATGGTCGGTGACATTCATAACCTCTCCCTGATTGAGTCTGTAATACCTACATGTTTCAAGCAGACCACCATAGTCTGTGCACAAGAAAGCGAAGGTAACTTGCTTAAATGACTACCGCCTCATAGCACTCACGTCGGTAGCCATGAAGTGCTTGAAATGCTGGTCATGACTCACATCAACACCATTATCCCGCAAACCCTAGACCCACTCCAATTCACATACGCCCTAACAGATCCAGAGATGACTCAATCGCACTCCACACTGCCCTTTCCCAACTGGACAAACACCTTTGTTAGAATGCTGTACATTGACTACAGCTCAGCGTTCAAAACCATAGTGCCCACTAAGCTCCTCAATAAGCTAAGGACCCTGGGACTAAACACATCCCTCTGCAACTGGATCCTGGACTTCCTGATGGGCAGCCCCCAGGTGGTAAGGGTAGGCAACACCACATCTGCCACGCTGATCCTCAACACTGGGGTCCCTTCAAGGGTGTGTGCTCAGTCCACTCCTGTACTCCCTGTTCACCCACGACTGCATGGCCAAGCACAACACCATCATTAAGTTTGCTGACGACAACAGTGGTAGGCCTGATCACCGAAAACGATGAGACCTGGCAGTGTGAGCTCTCAATGTGAGCAAGACAAAGCAGTTGATCGTGGACTACAGGAAAAGGAGGGCCGAACAGGCCCCCATTAATATTGACGGAATGTAGTGGAGCAGGTCGAGAGTTTCAAGCACCTTGTGTCCACATCACCAACAAACTATCATGGTCCAAACACATCAAGATAGTTGTGAAAAGTGCACGGCGTAATTCACTGTATTACAATTCCAGTTGGTCAGAAGTTTACATACAAAAATCCCTGACGTCAATCCTATAGAAAAAAGCATGTAAAGAGCAAGGAGGCCTACAAACCGGACTCAGTTACACCAGCTCTGTCAGGAGGAATGGGCCAAAATTCACCCAACTTATTGTGTGAAGCTTGTGGAAAGCTACCTGAAACATTTGACCCAAATTACACAATTTAAAGGCAATGCTACCAAATACTAATTGAGTGTATGTAAACTTCTGACCCACTGGGAATGTGATGAAATAAATAATTCTACTATTATTCTGACATTTCACATTCTTAAAATAAAGTGGTGATCCTAACTGACCAAAGACAGGGAAGTTTTACTAGGATTACATGTCAGGAATTGTGAAAAACTGAGTTTAAATGTATTTGGCTAAGGTGTATGTAAACTTCCGACTTCAACTGTATATACTAGGGAGTGTCAGAGGAAGGCCCCAAAAAATTGTCTAAGACTCCAGTCACCCAAGTCATAGACTGTTCTCTCTGCTACCGCACAGCAAGCTGTACCGGAGCGCCAAGTCTAGGTCCAAAAGGCTCCTTAACAGCTTCTACCCKCAAGCCATAAGACTGCTGAACAATTAATAATACCTTGACTAACCTMTATRCCCACACATTGAATTGGTACTGGTATATAACCTCATTATTATTTTATTGTGTTACTTTTTATTACTTTAGTTTATATAGTAAATATTTTAACTTTATTGAAGTGCATTCTTGGTTAAGGGCTTGTAAGTAAGCATTTCACTGCAAGGTCTACACCTGTTGTATTCGGTGCATGTTACAAATAACATTTGATTTGATTTGTTTGAGTCCATTTGTTCTTGCCATTAATATGAGCCATCCTCCCCTCAGCAGCCTCCTGTGCTATGGGTCCTGGTCAAAAGTAGTGCACTATAAAGGGAATAGGGTGCCATTTGGGACACAGACYCCATCTGATTTAAATCTTTACCTTTGAAGAAGAGAACCACAGCCTCTCTTTAGTCTGATGAGGAAGTTCATTAAACTTTCACCAGCGTAAAWCTAAAGTGGGGGCGTCAGGTCAGGGTTACAGGAAAGGAACATGTGTCCTGTACCGTCCCATTCCAGGTATTTATTGTACCATTACTGTTTCAAATCAGTAGTATGTAAATAGTATGTAAACATAATCAAATATCCCCACTTTGCCTAAGTATATTGATTGATAAGGTTTCTTCTCTGTCTTTGTAAAAGGCTAATGAGGGGGGAAAGGTGTAGCTCTCGCTTGCAAAAAGCTAACTTGCGATTGTGTGTTCATTAGGGAGAAAACTTTTGAAACAGGTAGGTGGGAGGTACTTTCAATTGCAGAACATTATGCTATTTTGTACCCTACTGAATAAGACRCACGCCTGTTATTATTCATTCCCTACTCAGAATATTCATCTGTAATTAAAATCCAGCCTACGGAAGGCTGAGATGAGTGTTAGATGTCAGATTCTACCCAGGCTGAGTGGCGCCTCTTTAACCCTGCTGTGTCCGGGCTAACCGTCAGCTAACAGTCTGACCCCTTAGACGGGCCTGTACAGGCAGACTGATGGCATTGTTAACAGAGCAGGAGGGCTGGAGGGACGCGGCGTGCGTATATGCGCTTGTGGTAGCAAGGGGTCTCACCTCCTCCTGGTCCAGCATCTGCTGCTTTAGTTTCTCTGCCAGCTGGCTCTGCTGGTTGATCTCATCATCCTGATGGAGAGAAGAGAGAGAGGGGGAGGGGGTGAGTTAATACCAAAGTGTTCTCGTCTCAAATCATCAGCAAAACATATTTCAAAGGTAGACTCAGCATTATGGCGTTGCCACGAGCAGGACCACAGATATTGCAATGAGTGCGATGCAAGACTTTGCTCTCACACAGAGTATCTGCGCATGTGTACGAGTTCGCTTATCGCTGCTACAACGTGGTAGCTACGGGAACAAAACAGCAGAGAAGTTGAGCTCTTAGTTCCTGCGGAAATTGACCAACTGCTGCTGTTCACTTTGTGCATCTGCATCATCGCACTGAATCTACCTTTAAAATGACAGGTCACTGTCTAGATCGAATCTAGCAAGTTGCCATGTGGCTCTGCTACCTCACCTTATCATCCAGCTGCTTGTAGAGTTTAGACAGCTCAGCCTCACACTTCTCCTTCTCTGCGTCGGTCAGTTTAACCCCTGGAATGTTGGGTGTGGGTGCCATCTTCTCATTGTTCACCACGTTGTCTAGAGCCTGGACCTCAGCGTTAGCCTTCTCCTTGTCAAACTGCTCCTCCACCGGAACACTCTCACCTATAGGGGCAGCACAGAGGGAGGYAAAGAGGAAGGGAGGGAGCCATGGAGAGAAGGATGGAGACAGACAGGGTTAGAAACTAAAAGTAAACTTCTGTGGTATCTACGCAACATGTAGACTATTTCCTGGGTTGTAGTCATTAGTGCACACCGTKGCAAACTATTTTGCAACGGAAACAGTTCTCTAAACACGGTTTAGAMTGCAAAACTTTTGCTACGGTGTGCAGTACACTAATGAATACGACTCTGTTCAATCCTAAAATACAGACATGAGCGTGATTCATGGACTTATTAGTAATCTTTGAACACTAACTGAATATCGATTTATGGTTCCCGTATTTTTTTCTCTCATACCATTTCTCCAGCGGTTGAGTTCGTTCTCCAGCCAGGTGACGGTGCCCCTCAGGGTTGTGTTCTTCGCCTTCTCTCTTTCATACTTTTTCTTCCACTGTTCTGCCGTCAGCTCCACATTCAGACACACTGTGTTCTTAATGGTCTTAGCTCTGTCACACACATACACAACAGTTAACTTTCTGATGTCACAAAACAAAGTGTCACCTTTGAGAGTGGGTGTGGCACTGGCAACCACCCATAAAACGGATTAGCTGACATCAAGAAAACGATACGTGCAATAAAAATGGGTCAGAAGTCCGTGTGTTATGATTCTGGGTGGCCAGAAAGAAAGCAACAATGACAAGAAGCTGCAATGTGGGGAATTGTAGGTGGCTTGTTTCAGCTAGTTTTGTCTTGTTCTTGAAACCATGTCTGATGTTATATCTACTCTAATATGGCTAAAATTCACTGTAATTATGTATTTGAGAGACAAGTGCTCATTATGGCAATGTATTTATGTTTTCAATAAAAACTGTAGACAAAATATAGTTGACATGTTGTCAACAATCTAAACCAACCCAATCTGTTTTACCCCATAGTTGCACACGCATCGGTTTTGTTGCCAAAACAACCAACCCTCTTATAAAGCATAAACTGTGTAGACTGTAGCATATTCTGACCATAACAGCCATTGCTAACAATGTACCAACATTCAATTGCCATTTACAAAACTTCCACCCCACTGGTGGTTCTTGGTCATATACAGCAGTGGTGCTCAATCTGGTGTTACTAGTACCCCTGGGGGTATGAGGACTATTCGAAAGGGATTATTGGGAAGATGAATAAAATGTTGGCTAAACATGGGTCTAGTAGATGCAATCGGTTGCATGATAAGGGGTACAGAGCTAAAGGTGATTGGGGATACCGGTTGAGAAAAAAAGCTGGGACCCAATAATATACAGATAAGTACAGGGGCCGAGACTGGTTGTGGGTTGTTTACAGTCCAGGGGCTGAGAGCGTCCTGTACGTACCGCTGTCCGAACATCAGTGTGGACTTTGTCTCAGCCTCGTTGTAGGCGGAGGGCGAGGCACAGATGACCATGGTGGTCCTACAGTTACCACCCAGAGAGTCCTGCAGGATACGGGTCATCTTACTGTCTCTGTAAGGGACATAGGTCTGGAGGAAGGAGGGGAGAGGGACTTGAGCTTCAATCTAAAAACACTCATCACTTTGTTCCYGAGAATAATACTGAAAACCTGGACTGTACTCTATGTAATACAAGAGTAAATTGTACCGTGTACAGGTACTGAAAAACTAGATTACAAGTGTTTAGACATATGCGTGTATGACTTGTGCATGAGACACTCTGATTCCTCCCATATTTTATCATATGTTCCTAACTTGAAAATATCCTCATTAGAAAAATATGTATTTCTCTGATGTTCTCCCTTTTGTTAGAACAGCTGTTTGTGGACACTGCGTCCCAAATGACACCCTATTCCCTATATAGTGTACTACTTTTGACCAGAGTTTGGTCAAGAAGAAGTTCACTATTTAGGGAATKGGGTGTCATTTACAGTCATTCTCCCCAGCCCCGAGGGAGCAGTGGTATTATGTTATCTTACCGAGCCTTCGGCTAGGGCAGAGATGACGTTGCCCAGCGCAGACAGGGARTTGTTGATGTTTTTAGCTTCTTCCAGCACCGCTCCCTCAGCTCCAGTTTTACCCACCTAGACACAATTTTTAAGAGATCAAAATCCAACACACAAGCCCTCATGACAACACTGGTACAAGACTATCACAGGACATTACATCACCCAAAATTCTAAGAAACAGCCTCTGTCCCAAATGGCACCCTATTCTTGATTTAGTGCACTATTTTTATGAAAAGTAGTGCACTATATATCAAAAAGGGAGCCATTTGGTTTGGTCCCATATCTATATAACTAAGGAAGTAATGCTGACAGAAATCTTAAAGATGATACAGGACACTACAAACATTGATATTCATTTGTAACAAAAACAGATAATGAAAAAAGGGCAACGAAGCATGAGAAAGGCATTGCTTGAGTTTAGTGCCATCCTTTGGATTATGATCAGATTACTGCTGTTGTCGTGTGAGTAAGGAGTAACAACATATATGTGCTAAATAGGGTTGAATGGCGGGAACCCGGTTATCGAGATTTACCGCCCAAAACACTCTTTTCCGGGACAAATAACTGCGAGACACCAGTAAATAATAAATGATTTACTGTATATAAACAGCATGACGTGAAATGGAACTTGAATGATATGCTATGACTAAATCTTGCTTCTCTGCAGTCTTCTCTCTGCATGATCAATAATCAACYCTCATGTTGGGGACAGAGAGCCCATCTCAGTATGGAGTTCAGTTCACAATGCATGCAGACTTCATCATGGTAAATTTTTTGGGGGGTGACAGGTAGGTCTACATTTMCTGCAGCATAGCGTACAGTAATATAAGAACCGAATGCACGTCTAATTACACATGTCCATCTGGCTTTCCGGGTAAAAATTGCAGCTGCAGAGTTAAAACTACCCATTACTCAAATATTGTTGCGTTAAAGCATAGTGGTAGTCTCTCTCGCTCTCCAAATCCATTCAAATTGCATCCAAAATAGATACTCAACCTTGAACAGGATGGATATATATAAACTAGTCTACGTCTTTCAAGTAATACATTCAATGCAGTATTAGCTTTATATTTAGCTGAATGATGAATGATGGGTTATGCATAATAAGCTTCTAACCTCTGTCTCTTGAGCAATACACACGCACATGTGCTCTGCTGGCCACTCTCCTTAGCTCTTGGAGTCCCATGCAGGAAAACACTTTTTTGTTGTCGCATTTTCTCATGCCAATAGACTATTGTTTGCTGAATGTTAAATACAGCAACCAATAGAACTCACAGGTAGTTTGAAAGAAGAGCGAACACGCAATTGTGGTAGGCTATAGCAGTTACTTATTCAGATCCATAACAATTAATTTGTTGGGAAGACAAGTGAAAACCGTCCGCATCTAATTCTAGTCCTATATTATTCAAGCATGTCATTAGAATGATGAAGGACAAAATGTGTTTAATTTAACTGATGAAAGCGAGGAAGGAATGAAGCATTAGGGGGAATATTATGAAAGCTATACAAAGCAAATCGGGAAGTTCAGAACCCTCGACTTTGTCCACATGTGGTTACATTACAACATTATTCAAAAACATTCATTGTTTTTCCCCCCTCAACCTACACAAAATGCCCCACAATGACAAAGCAAAAACAGGTTGGCATTTTGCAAAAAAAAATTATAAATCAATATCACATTTACATAAGTATTCAGACCCTTCACTCAGTATTTTGTTGAAACACCTTTGGCAGCAATAACAGCCTCGAGTCTTCTTGGGTATGACACTACAAGCTTGGTACACCTGTATTTGGGGAGTTTCTCCCATTCTTCTCTGCAGTTCCTCCAAAGCTCTGTCAGGTTGGATGGGGAGCGTCGCTGCACAGCCACTTCCAAGTCTCTCCAGAGATGTTTGATGGGGTTCAAGTCTGGGCTCTGGCTGGGCCACTCAAGGYCATTCAGAGACATGTCCCGAAGCTACTCCTGCATTATTTTGGCTGTGTGCTTAGGGTCGTTGTCCTGTTGGAAGGTGACATTTTTCCCCAGTCTGAGGGCCTGAGCGCTCTGGAGCAGGTTTTCATCAAGGATCTCTGTACTTTGCTCTGTTCATCTTTCCCTCGATCCTGACTGGTCTTCCAGTCCCTGCCGCTGAAAAACATCCCCAAAGCATGATGCTGCCACCACGCTTCACTGTAGGGATGGTGCAAGGTTTCCTCCAGACGTGACGCTTAGAATTCAGGCCAAAGAGTTCAATCTTGGTTTCATCAGACCAGATAATCTTGTTTATTATGGTCTGAGAGTCCTTTAGGTGCATTTTGGCAAACTCCAAGCGGGCTGTCATGTGCCTTTTACTGAGGAGTGTATTCCGTCTAGACACTATACCATAAAGTCATGATTGGTAGAGTGCTCTGACATGCACTGTTAACTGTGGAACTTTAAAATACACACACACGTGTGCACCTTTCCAAATCCGGTCCAATAAATTGAATTTACCACAGGTGGTCTCCAATCAAGTTGTAGAAAAATCAAGAATGATCAATGGAAACAGGATGCACCAGAGCTCAATTTCGAGTGTCATAGCAAAGGGTCTGAATACTTATATAAATAAGGTATTTCGTTTTTCATTCATTATAAATTTACACAAAGAAAATAATGTTTTCGCTTTGTCATTATGGGGTAGTGTGTAGATTGATGAGGGAAAAAACGATTTATTCAATTTTAGAATAAGGCCGTAAAGTAACAAAATGTGGATAAAAATCAAGGGTTCTGAATACTTTCCAAACTTTCCGGTTTTGGCGGGAAATACCGGGAGTAAAATTATTTATTCTCGAGATGTAACATTTGTAAAATACTGGGAAAATATTCAACCCTCGTGCTAAAGACTCGAGGCAAACCAAGATGTGGTAAAAGTAGCCGTGTCCGAGCCAGAACGGCTCATAGGACAGGAGCTTATCTCCTATTTCTGTACTTTCTGTGAGGCAGCTTGAGATACTAGCTAGTTGTGGCAGACTAGCTAGTTATGACCAAATGTTCAGATCAATAGCTGCCTGCTATTGAAAGCAAGCATTGTGCAAAGGTGAATGTGTTGAACTTGAACACCAAGATGGAGACAAAGGGAGGAACCAGAGGAAAAGTACACGGAGGAAGGCTTATGCTCCATCCCAATTTTCCACAAGTGTGCACCTGCACTCTCCTCATCGTGCATTTAAAAGGATTGGTGTAAGCACTGGCTGGACTGATACCACCATTGTAAAATCCATGCCGAAGTGGGCAATTGCACACTTCTGGAAAATGGTGAATGATCAAAACGCAGACACAGAAAGGCACAGAGAAAGAAAGGATGACATACTTTTTCGCTACCAGCCAGATCGACAAGGTAGAGCTTGCCYCTGAGTTTCTGCTCTGTAGCAGTGTTCTCCTGCTTCACGTTGATCTGGAAGATACTGTGACTTCTGGAGCTGTGCTCATTCATGTCTATAAAAACACACATACGTTAGCAATATATTTGTTATATTGCYTTAACAGAAACAAAGAACTTGATGGCCATGATTCTGTGAGGAATCTAATGAATTCATGTGTATTTATAAAAAAAGTCTACATTAAGAACATCTTTGATTGCTAGCATCATTGTCATAATCTTTCACTTTCAGTTGAAAGGACTGCTCAGTAATGTTTTAGTTTCTAGAGAACACTAGCTTACTACAAGTTCTACTGTGTATATTAACTTTTGTCTACAGATTTTCCAGATTCCTGGTCAGGAAAWCTCCTGGTCCTAATTATGTAACGGCTGTGTAATTGCATCCTAAATGGCACCCTGTTCACTAAATAGTGCATTACTTTTGACCACACCCCTATGGACCCTGGTCAAAAAAGTCACRATAAAGAGAAAAAGGTGTCATTTAGGACGTGGCTTGGTAGATCAGGAGATGCAGGCTGAGGATCATAATGAACCCATGAGAAGCAGGCGGGACTGAAACGGTCCCAGTGTTGGACTGACTCACTTGTGACGGCCACGTGTCGGTTGGATTTGCCCTCGTCAATAGTATCCATGACCTCCTCGGGGCTGCAAACAAAGCGCTCGGTACACCCCTGGGGACACAAGGAACCAAGGAACCACTGTGATTTAACATGGTAGACAAAGAGATGATTATGATGAAAAACTTAGATAACATTGACATTAAAGTCGCGGATAATCAGGAAGTTATATCGGTATTGTAAAGTGCTTTGACTTTCTCCAACCCACAAATAGGATGCATCCGAAGTAGTACTATTTCCTATATAAGTGCACTACTTTTGACCATTGTCCACAAATCCAAAAGTAGTGCACTACAAAGGGAATAGGGTATCATTTGAGACCGACACATTGAGACGCACACATCTACGGATGTCTTACGATTTCATCCACCTGACCAACCAACCGTTCATGGATCCATCTATGGTACCATTTACCAGTGCATTCMTAAAGTATTCAGACCCCTTGACTTTTTCCACATTTGGTTACAGCCTTATTCTAAAATGAATTACATTCATTTATCCTCATCAATCTACACACAATACCCCAAAATAACAAAGTGACATGTTTAGAAATGTTTGCAAATTCATAAAAGACAAAAATACATTTTTTGCATAACTATTCAGACCCTTTGCTATGTGACTCGATATTGAGCTCCGGATTTGGAAAGGCACGCACACACACGTCTATATATTGGTCCAGTTCATAGAGCAAAAACCAAGCCACGAGGTCGAAGGAATTGTCCGTAAAGCTCAAGACAGGATTGTGTCGAGGCACAGATCTGGAAAAGGGTACCAAAAAAAATGTCTGCAGTACTTTAGGTCCCCAAGTGGGGGACCTAATTATTAAATGAAATAAGTTAAGTACCATCAAGACTTCTCCTACAGCTGGCCGCACGGACAAACTGTGCAATCGCGGGAGAAGGGCCTTGGTCAGGGAGGTGACCAAGAACCCGATGGTCACTCAGGAACTCTGGAGCTCTGTCTCTGTGGAGATGGTTGTCCTTCTGGAAGGTTCTCCCATCTCTGCAGCACTCCACCAATCAGGCCTTTATGGTAGAGTGGCCAGAAGGAAGCCACTCCTTAGTAAAAAGCACATGACAGCCCACTTGGAGTTTGCCAAAAGGCACCTAAAGACTCTCAGACCATAAGAAACAAGATTCTCTGGTCAAATGAAACCAAGATTGAACTCTTTTGCCTGAACGCCAAGTCTGGAAGAAACCTGGCACCATCCCTACGGTGAAGCATGGTTGTGGCCGCATCATGCTGTGAGGATGTTTTTCAGCGTTAGGGACTGGGAGACTAGTCATGGTCGAAGCAAAGATGAATGACGCAAAGTACAGAGAGATCCTTGACAAAAACCTGCTCCAGAGTGCTCAGGACCTCAGACTGGGGCAAAGGTTCACCTTCCAACAAGACAACGACCCTAAGAACACAGCCGAGACACCGCAGGAGTGGCTTCGGGACATGTCTCGAGTGGCCCAGCCAGAGCACAGACTTGAACCCGATCTAACATCTCTGGAGAGACCTGAAAATAGCTGTGCAGCAACGCTCCAGCATCCAACCTGACAGAGCTTGAGAGGATCTGCAGAGAAGAATGGGAGAAACTCCCCAAATACAGGTGTGCCAAGCTTGTAGCGTCATACCCAAGAAGACTCGAGGCTGTAAATCACTGCCAAATGTGCTTGAACAAAGTACTAAGCAAAGGGTCTGAAAACTTATGTAAATGTTCAAACATTTCTAAACACCTGTTGTTTTTGCTCTGTCATTATGGATAGTGTGGGAGTAGATTGATGAGGGAACAAAACAATTTAATACGTTGCAGCCTTATTCTAGAAWGTAACAAAATGTGGGAAAAGTCAGGGGTCTGAAAACTTTCCGAATGCACTGTAGATGTGTTTGGTTCACTTGACCATAAATAAGACTTACCTTGACATAGGGCACCCTGTTTTTATCCTCATGTACAGACAGGTTGTTCTTTGTTACTGCAGAGGGAGAAAAAAAACACATTTTATTCATGCAGTTATTACATTACTTATGTTGATCACAATATTAACAAGGAATTGTCAACAGGCAGGTACGAGCATTTAAAAGCACAAAGCAGCCATCAAATGTTTTTWAAAAATCATTTGAATGCTGCAGGTTATAAGTTCACTGTCTAGACAGAAACAACTCAATTGAAGTACAGTTGAAGTCGTAAGTTTACATACACCCGAGCCAAATACTTTTAACCTCAGTTTATCACAATTGTTGACATTTAATCCTAGTAAAAATCCCCTGTCTTAGGTCAGTTAGGATCACCACTTTATTTTAAGAATGTGAAATGTCGGAATAATATTAGAGAGAATGATTTATTTCAGCTATTATTTCTTTCATCACATTCCCAGTCGGTCAAAAGTTTACATACACTCAATTAGTATTTGGTAGCATTGCCTTTAAATTGTGTAATTTGGGTCAAATGTTTCAGGTAGCTTTCCACAAGCTTCCCACAATAAGTTAGGTGAATCTTGGCCAATTCCTCCTGACAGAGCTGGTGTAACTGAAACAGGTTTGTAGGCCTCCTTGCTCGCACACGCTTTTTCAGTTCTGCCCACACATTTTCTATAGGATTGAGGTCAGGGATTTGTGACGGCCACTCCAATACCTTGACTTTGTTGTCCTTAAGCCATTTTGCCACAACTTGGGAAGTATGCTTGGGGTCATTGTCCATTTGGAAGACCCATTTGCGACCAAGCTTAATCTTCCTGACTGATGTCTTGAGACGTTGCTTCAATATATCCACATACTTTTCCTGCCTCATGATGCCATCTATTTTGTGAAGTGCACCAGTCCCTCCTGCAGCAAAGCACCTCCACAACATGATGCTGCCACCCCCATGCTTCACAGTTGGGATGGTGTTCTTCAGTTTGCAAGCCTCCCCCTTTTTCCTCCAAACATAATGATGGTCATTATAGCCAAACAGTTCAATTTTTGTTTCATCAGACCAGAGGACATTTTTCCAAAAGGTACGGCTTTTTTTATGGCGCTTTTGGAGCAGTGGCTTCTTCCTTGCTGAGCGGCCTTTCAGGTTATGTCGATATAGGGACTCGTTTTACTGTGGATATAGATACTTTMGTACCGGTTTCCTCCAGCATCTTCACAAGGTCCTTTGCTGTTGTTCTGGGATTGATTTGCAATTTTCGCACCAAAGTAAATTAATCTCTAGGAGACAGAATGCATCTCCTTCCTGAGCGGTATGACAGCTGCATGGTCCCATGGTGTTTATACTTGTGTACTATTGTTTGTACAGATGAACGTGGTACCTTCAAGCATTTGGAAATTGCTCCCAAGGATAAACCAGACTTGTGGAGGTCTACAATTGTTTTTCTGAGGTCTTGGCCGATTTCTTTTGATTTTCCCATGGTGTCTAGCAAAGTGGCACTGAGTTTGAAGGTAGGCCTTGAATACATCCACAGGTACACCTCCAATTGACTCAAACGATCAATTAGCCTATCAGAACCTTCTAAACCCATGACATAATTTTCTGGAATTTTCCAAGCTGTTTAAAGGCACAGTCAACTTAGTGTATGTAAACTTCTGACCAACTGGAATTGTAATACAGTGAATAAGTMAAATAATCTTTSTAAACAATTGTTGGAAAAAGTACTTGTCATGCACAAAGTAGATGTCGTAACCGACTTGCCAAAACTATAGTTTGTTAACAAGAAATTTGTGGTGTGGTTGAAAAACGAGTTTTAATGACTCCAACATAAGTGTATGCAAACTTCCGACTTCAACAGTATGCATGTGTGTGAGGGGGAGTAATTACCCAACAGACGATGTCTGCGTCCCAAATGGCACCCTATTCCCTATACAGTGCACACATTTTCACCAGAGCCCTACCCGTCCTGGTGAAAAGTAATGGACTATATGAAATAGCGTGCCATTTGGGACACACCCTAAATCTCCAGAATGGTCAAATGAGGACGCTTGCTGTGCCGTAACATACAGTACGTACCATCCAGTAGGTCCTTGATCCTGTCCAGGTAAATTTCAAAATATGAAACCTGCAACAGAGAGTCCTCTGATTAGAAACAATCTAGCTGGGCAGTGTTTTTGATTCGGATTATGTAGCTGATGTGGAATAGCTAGCTAGTTAGTAGATTCARAGGGCGCGCTCTGTCTTAAGGCAAATGTTTTCCCCTTTTTATTTGGCAACCGAATCACTTGAGGGCAGCTGTGTGGTTGAAGTGCTCCATACCTTGATGTGGAACTCCAGATTCTCYTCCATTGAGTAGATGTAGTTGAAGATGTCCTGGACTATTCTGGGGATGATCCCCATACCATCCGGGTCATGGAGGATACCCTTTAGGACAAAGACAGGTTTCCGTCAAACAGAACAGTTGAAAGCAGGGTTGGGGTCAAAATTGTATTTCAATTCCGTCAATGCAGGAAGTAACTTGAAATTCCAATTTTACTCGACTTGCTTTGAGAGCATGTTAGGAATTTCAGTTTACTTCCTTCATTGACAATTMAAATGTAATTGACCCAAATCCTGGTTGAATTCATTTGACCAAACCCATTAAGATAGAAGCATGTATGATTTTATAGGCCTCGCTCTCCCTCACCTCCATGGTGTGTGTTTTTCCAGACGATGTCTGCCCAAAGGCAAATATAGTCCCGTTGTAGCCATCAAGGACATCTGTGTAGGTAGTAAAAGACATTGAGAACTTAAAACAATTACTTTAAAACTGCCTAGAAGGTTTGCACTGGTAGGATAGTGCCACAGGATAGTACCTTTAACAATCTTTTGAGCAGAGGCTTTGTACATCTGCTCCTGTGTCGTATTGGACCCGAACACTCGGTCAAACATGAACGGTTTACCCTGTAAGACGAGAGGGAAAGTCAAATCAGCAACAAAGAATACTTAGGTCTCTCAAGAACAACAAGGTGATTAGGAAAAGTATCCAAAACAGAATTACTGTAACTTGCACTAATGTTGACATTTATTTAGGGCTGGGAAGTATATTGTATTTTACTATACCACACACACACAGATATTGATGCAAGGACCGGTTTGGGTTTCTATATGACCTTTTATAACAGTATTTTAAGACTGACCACATTTAGTCAACTGGTCAATTGTTTGGTCGATCAAGTTTTTTTTTACTTGAGTAGTGGCAAATATATATTTTTTTTAATGTTATGGCACACGAGACACCCGTCTGATTCACGCCTGTCTGAGTGAACTAATCCATTGCGGAGACGGCACACCAGTAGTACATTTACCGTTTTTTCTGATTGTTTTAACTTACCATCACTGTGGCACGTCTCAAAGTAATTGTTTTCTTCGCCTCAAACAGCAAGTAAACAAAAGTKTGTTTTTATATCCATTGAGAATGACAATAGTTCAACCTATAGAAAATCATCAGACAAGCTCAGTATTCAAACATAGCGTGTTGATATGTAAAAATACGTACAAATTTAGACCAATCAACAACACAAAAATATTTTTGCTGGGGACAGCCCTACGGTATTCCAATGTTTGGTTTGTTAAATGTGATACGCCACTCTGCCAAGTGTCATGTCCAGTTTTGTGTTTGCTACTTGAATCATCACTCTCCCCTCTTCTKRTACTTTCCACACCAAGCCRTGCCCCGTCACTCAGGGAGAGCAGTTGTTGTGTGACCACGGAGTCAAGAGCACTTGCCGACAAGTTCCCGTTCACAAGATGTGGGTCACAACGATATTGCTTTCTACTTTGCTTCTTAATATAAATCCACAAGCATATAGTGTATCTTACTGTCTGCAAGTTTGTCTTCGCAGGTTGTGGCTAAAATAAATTGTGTTAGATGCTAATTGCTATTTAGCTGGCTAGCTAGTTCACCAACTGTACAAGAGTCAGAGCAAACGTAGCTAGCTAATACAGCCTGATACCAGTGCTCGTGTATGCCTAAATAAGCATGTTGCAYCGATATCCTATAAAATCAGAGGGATAGGCGAAGCCTGAATGGGTTAGCTACAGAAACCATGTAATGGAACTAATCTAATTAGTCCCCTGGTTAATACTGACCAACACTTTGGTTCCTACCCGGTCATGTCAAACAATGTAGTCAAAGTGCTGTCCATTATATTATAACAATAGAAATTTGAACAGATTTATATTTCTATGATCCAATAGTTCACATAAGTCTTTTGTTCTAACTCGCAAGTCAAAATTGCAATTTGACCTAGATTTTCACCCAAATGATGCAGTGTGGAAATGATAAAACGAGGGCAGGAAATGCAGAATTTCATGAAAATGCTACATTTGGAGGGGGGGGGGTTTAAGTTGGATTGAACAGTATAAAAAGGCGCCCGCACACTAGTTTCGGTTTGCTGCTAGCATTACTTGGCTAGGCGAAGCGAATGCATGAGCCTTGCATACTCCCTTAAAAGACTGCATGAAAAACAAGGACAACCCATAATATTGCCGCTCGATACGCCGTAGCACCAGTTCTTCAAAAGTGAGTCAGAATAGTCTGAAGATAAATCAAGAAATCTGTCATTAATTTGACCTTTTTGCCAAGYTCTTAGTCGCAGAATTTTACATCCAACTAGGCTGTTTGGTGCAGTATTTCTCAAGTGAAAACTTGCATGAAAAATTAGTTGTCTCTTGTTGATGACGAACACCTCATTGAATAATCCCTACTACTAGTAGTAGTAGTAGTAGTAGTASAGTTGACCAATCACCGACGAAGGGGCTTAGACTTGGGTTACCAAACTTTGCCTTGTCTCAAGAAAATATGTGCGCAAATAGCCCCCCAAAAAAACTCATATGTGCGAACCGGCAGGCCACGTTTTGACTGGGAAACCTTAAAAGACGGGAGAAAGCCCCATTGAAATCACTTAGAATGTATGCGTTGCCATGCTAGGGACATGCACTACTCAAAGCATTTTATTACTTTTATTCAAAAACATAAAACTGTCAAAATATTGTAACACATTTTTGCCATATCTCCCTACATTTACTTGAGCTCTGTTATCTGAGGTTACATAGTCCTACTGATACAGCCTAGCTTATTATACAAGGTGTGTATACTGTATAGGCCTAATAGCCAGGTCTATACAGTGTTGAGAAACTTTTGTTATTGACCAAATACTTATTTTCCACCATAATTTGCAAATAAATTCATAAAAAATGCTACAATGTGATTTTCCTGGAATTTTTTTTCTCATTTTGTCTGTCATAGTTGAAGTGTACCTATGATGAAAATTACAGGCCTCTCTCATCTTTTTAAGTGAGAGAACTTGCACAATTGGTGGCTGACTAAATACTTTTTTGCCCCACTGTATAAAGACTGTCTCTTATACACATCTAGATGTGTATAAGAGACAGCCTACGTCCTGTTTGAAATAAGGCACTAAAGGAGGATCCTGCATGGAATTCTGGGGAAAGGCTGCGTGCTGATCAAGCTCTGACAATTTTACTAAATTAAACTTCGAGTTATAAGTACATATTTGACCGAAATCGGACTGGCAATGAGTAAGGATAAATATTCAAGTGAAAGTGGGTATCGAAGATAATCCGCTATGTTCACCGTGTTTAAGTCGATCACCGAGCCCAACTCCACGACGTGGTAGAGGCCACGATCCCAGCCAAAACAGTGATGGGAGGTTCATCTCTCATGGCAGAATTGAAGTTATTTTGACGAGAAACAGCCACCTCACTCGGCAAAATGCAAATCTCTATCGATGGCATGAACACTACTCAAGAGAAAAATGATAAACGGGTGACCCATATTGAAAAGAAGAATGAGGAACATAATGAAAAGTGAATACAACAAGACCAGGCTATTAGCTACCTGATGGGCCAGGTATAGGAATTGCAAAAGGGAGAATTGTTGGAAAACTTTTCACGTCGTAATAATATTAACATTTTTGGGGTCGAAACCAACACAGAAAGGGGGCAGAAAATGTCTACATTTGTGGACAAGATTCTGAGGGAGATCTTGGAAATCGATACTGCAACACCTTTGGTCATAGAGGGGGCCCACAGAACCGCACCTGCAGCCCCGGAGCGAAGGACAGAGGCCAGCGCTGTCATCCTGTGCCTTCTCAAAGAAACAGGATATAATGCAGCTGTCGAGAACCAAGGGACAACTATTCGACAAAGACAAACGCATATCTATCTTCAATGACTATTCTGCAGAGCTATTGCAGAAGAGAAAAGATTACGACATGATCAAGTAAGAACTGGCAGCCCAAAACATCATATACTCTGCAGGTCACCCATGAGAGCAAAACGCACATCTTGGATTCTGTACATGATGCCGAGTCCTTCCTGCACTCCACTGGAATTACAACACCTTCCAGATCAAAGGACAGGATCTGGAAAAATATGCCAACTATGTGGCAAATTGCTGGGCCCAGAAGGAGTGAGCGAGAAGGACCCAAGACCTAAGAATTAGCTTAAACCTACCGCGGAACACTGTCCAGTCCACATGGACTACTGAAGCCCACCCTTATCCTTAAGGACTTGAAACTACCTGGATTTATGCTCATAATTGGGACCTTATTGCTGGACTAATTAATCCATCTTTGACCTACAGTTTGTTGGAATGATTAAGTAATTATTCAATCTGGGAAAAACAGAACAGCCTGCTTTCCTCATTCCCACTTTCTCTTTTAGTATGCTTCAGAGTACAGATTTTCAATGTTTTACGTTGTTTTATGGCAATTACATATAGGCTACCCAAGTGTGGGTTAGTCAAAATATTTGAATAAAATGTGCTGATCCTTTATGTATTTAAACAAGGCTTTTGGAATACTTTTAATTTCCAGAATTTAACCCTTACTGTTTAGGACAGCCTGCTTTAGAAGGAGAGACAGTTAAGCCTGCTTGAAATATTTATCATGTTCTGCATTCTGTTTTCTTATAGCCTAATATTATTTCAGTTAAGCCTGCTTGAAATATTTATCATGTTCTGCATTCTGTTTTCTTATAGCCTAATATTATTTCAGTTGGGAGAGCCTATTAAATGTTATGGGCTCCTTCCCTTTGTTTCTTATTTATGTTTGCATACAGGCTACTCTTTAAATGATAGGTCGCTGAAGTTTAAGCAGTGAACCTTTGTGGGGTACACAAGGCAATTCTAGGTATTGTGGTATATTTTGGTTAAACTATCCCCAATTCAATAGAATTGCCACCCTCTGCATGCACAGTGCATTCTTCCATCACATGTGCAGTGCACTCTTCCATCACATGTACAGCTGATTCTCAAGACCTTGCACACTAATGAGATGTTATTGAGCCCACACTACTATACTGTCTGAGCCAAGGGCTACATGCTTTCTGGTAAGTTTTGAACGATACTGGGTGGGGTGAATATATTTTATATGACATATATGATTTTTTGTTAACTAGTAAATAGCAAAGTCTGTTTAAATCATTTCTAACTTGTTAACAATTTCTGCTAGTTAGTTTGCTACAGTGTGGGTTTTAGCTTGCTTGATCCTTCTGATGAGTGTTAATTCACCTGTTTCCATACATGTTTCATTTTAAAACATTTATCTTACAAAGAAGTTGTTTAATCTAACTGCTTAACTATTTATCTGTAAATGGAATAGTATAATTCTTTGTTTTTTTACTAACAATTTTACAGGAAAATGCCACGGGCATTATCTGATATGTGGAGACATTTCACTGCAGCTAAGGTAGAAGGAAAAGCTGTGTACAATACTGTGCCAAATCATATGTGAAGAACGCAAAAAAGATGCAGAATCATCTGGCCAAGTGCGTCAAGTCCCCTCAGCGCTCACAACAAGCAACCTCTACTTCTATTCAAGGTGAAAATGATGAATCAGACACCTTATCGATACCTTATCGAACAYCTCATGGTCCTCCTGGAATCAGAAGATTTTTTGACCCAATGGAGGAACGTAGTCAGAGAAATGCTGATGAATGTCTTGCTCGAGCTGTGTATGCAACAGGTTCACCTCTGATGCTCACAGGCAATGTGTATTGGAAGAGATATCTGAATGATCTTCATCCAACATACACCCCTCCAAACAGACATGCTRTATCTACTCATTTGCTGGATGCAGAGTTCAAGTGAATGTCAAGCAAATCATAGAGAAACTGGAAAGCAAACTGTATGGCAATCATCTCTGATGGGTAGTCGAATGTTCATGGGCAAGGAATAATTAACTACATCTCCACCAGTATTCTACAAGAGCACAGACACAAGGGACAGACACACCGGCCTCTATATTGCAGATGAGCTGAAGGCAGTCATCATTGCCCTTGGACCACAGAAAGGGTTTGCACTGGTGACAGACAATGCTGCGAACATGAAGGCTGCTTGGTCCTACCCTCACATCACACCCATTGGCTGTGCTGCTCATGCATGTAATCTGCTCCTCAAGGACATCATGGCACTGAAAACAATGGATACACTACAAGAGAGCCAAGGAAATGGTTCGGTATGTGAAGGGTCATCAAGTTAAAGCAGCAATCTATCTCACCAAGCAAAGTGAGAAGAATAAGAGCACGACATTGAAGCTGCCCAGCAACACCCGTTGGGGTGGTGTTGTCATCATGTTTGACAGTCTCCTGGAGGGGAAGGAATCTCTCCAAGAAATGGTCATATCACAGTCTGCCGATATGGACAGCCCATCAAGAGGATCCTCCTGGATGATGCATTTTGAGAAAGAGTGGTAAGCAGCCTGAAACCAGTAACAGTAGTCATTGCACGGATTCAGGGAGACAATGCCATCCTGTCTGATGTTCAGACTCTACTTGCAGATGTAACAGAAGAAATGCCCACTTCACTGTTGCTCCAAGCAGAGGAAACTGCAGTTATGAAATACATCAAAAAGGGTGAAGAGTTCTGCCTGAAGCCCATACACGCCGCAGCATACATGTTGGATGCCAAGTATGCTGGCAAGAGCATCCTGTCTATTGCAGAGATCAACAAGGCCAATAGGGTCATCACTACCGTGTCTCACCACCTTGGCCTGGATGAGGGCAAGGTTCTTGGCAGTCTGGCGAAGTACACTTCCAATCAAGGGCTTTGGGATGGAGATGAGATATGTTGGCACGACRGCCATATTGCATCAGCCACCTGGTGGAAGGGACTTTGTGGATCTGGGGCTCTTTCCCGTTGCCTCCATCATCCTCCAAATCCCACCAACATCAGCCGCCTCAGAGCGCAACTGGTCCTTGTTTGGGAACACACACACACACCAAAGCACGCAACAGGCTGACCAACACAAGGGTTGAAAAATTGGTGCCCATGCGGGCAAATTTAAGGCTTTTTGAGCCTGACAACGAGCCATGCTCAACAAGGTTGGAAAGTGACAGTGAAGATGAGGCCTAAGAGTCTGGACATTGAGGAGGTCCAGGGAGAAGACATGGAAGCCTGAGAGGAAGACAACCAAAGCTTTAGTTTATAAACTATAATTTTACAGATGTATGTTGAAAACGTTTTTGGGAGATGCAATGTATCATTAGGGATCATTCAATATTCCCTTTCTTTTGTTGTTCAGTGAAATTATCCCATTTGGCAAACTGTCATGTGCCTTTTACTGAGGAGTGGCTTCCGTCTGGTCACTCAACCATAAAGGCCTGATTGGTGGAGTGCTGCAAAGATGGTTGTCCTTCTGAAAGATTCTCCCATTTCCACAGAGGAACTCTGTAGCTCTGACAGTGTGACCATTGGGTTCTTGGTCCCATCCCTGACCAAGGCCCTTCTCCCTCGATTGCTCAGTTTGGCCAGCGGCCAGCTCTAGGAAGAGTCTTGGTGGTTCCCAACTTATTGCATTTAAGGACTTTCAATGCTGCAGAAATGTTTAGTACCCTTCCCCAGGTCTATGCCTCGACACAATCCTATCTCGGAACTCCTTCGCCCTCATGGCTTGGTTTTTGCTCTGACATGCACTGTCAACTGTGGGTCCTTGTATAGACAGGACATGATTTGGAAAGGCACACAAACACCTATCAATTGTATTTACCAAAAGTGGACTCCAATAAAGTTGTAGAAACATCAAGGATGACCAGACACAGAATGCACCAGAACTCAATGTCAAGTTTCATAGCAAATGGTCCGAATACTTATGTAAATGAGGGATCTGTTTTTTAATATGCAATAAATTAGCAAAAACATCTAAAAACCTATTTTTGCTTTGTCATTATGGGGTATTGTGTGTAGATGGGGGGGGGGGAATCAATTTTAGAATAAGGCTGTAATGTAACAAAAGTTGGAAAAAGTGAAGGGGTCTGAATACTTCCCAAATGCACTGTATTCAAACAGGCACAAGATATGCTATTAGCCATCTACCAGGTCAATGAGAAACACACCAGTATACCTTATTCACCACCAAACCAACTCAGTTCAAACATGACAAACATAGCTTTTCAAAAGTAGTGCAATATATAGGGAATAGGCTGCCATTTGGGACAATCCCATGGGCCTTTCCCTTCTCATTGTGACAGCAATGGCCAGAGACAGCTAGGAAACATCAGCATCCTCCCTCCGTTTCTGTAAGATGCAAACGGATTTACTTACTGACAACAGATCAGCAGAGCACGTCAGGCTGTTCATCTGACAGCAGCAGCCAATATAAAATCACTACAGATAACATCAGAGGGAGTTTTTTTTTAAATTTACGATGACACAGCATCCCCTATTACATTGCATAGGCGGGACATCTGGAGTAGCTAAACAGTAGCTGAAACAAAGAATCAAAACCTATGGAAGCGGTCCTTTTATTTATACTATCTAACAGCATACAATTGAGGTTATTTTGGTGCAAAGCCAGTTGTGTGTTGCTGACATTAATATATCTCTGTGAAGGATTGATGGAGTTGGAGTAGTATCTATATTATTCACTACAGTACATGCATCTCAACCCCTGGCAATAGGCTGTGACTAGACTACCTAGATCAAAAATCTGTCCCGAGTCCTTATTCTCCAACATTTTCCCCAAAGTGTGCACTTGCACACTATCTTGCATGGATTAACAACGATAGAAACTCCCTCCAGCCAATGCTTTAACCAATCCAAGACTTAAATCCATTTAGGAAAGTGGGCAAGTACAAACTTCAGGAGAAGGGTGGAGAATCAGGACACAGRTTTAGTGTTGTGCTGCTGTGGCTGTGTGTGCATAACGGAGCACTTCCTAAATGCTTCTGCTGCCTTGACAATGATCACTGATTATATGCCTGTGAGCTCAGCCAAAATGCTAGCCAAAGACTAGTCATCGGCATTCTATTAGGAAACCTTCTTTGGTTTTTGTCTCCCAAATGGCACCCTACTCCCTATAAGGTACGCTACTTTGACAGGGTTCGAGACAGCGATCAAAACATTTGGCATTGACTTGGCAGTGCGGCACACATTATATTGGTCATAGGGTGCCAGCGATTTTGTTGTTGGTCACAGTTTCTGGTTTAAATTGTTTTTTTTAATCAATATTTATTCAAACAGCAATGGGTATGCAACGGGCAAACCAGGTATTCCAAAAGCTTGTTACAAAGTCTTTGCAATGCACAATTTAGTCATCATGTGCTGTTTGAATGAACATTTCGAAAGGCTTTCCAAAAAAACCAACCCAATTAAATGTTGACTGCAAAGTAGGCCTACCTGGCAAAATTATATTATGATTTGTAAATGCCCCTTAATTATCATAGTAAAAGGTTAGGGTATAAAAGTCAACTAAAACTAAATCAAGAAAACCTATTTAGTAAACTGAAATTAAATAATGAACAAACCCGTTTGGAAAACTAAACTGAAATGTATCTTTGACCCCAAAAATAACTACACTGAACAAAAATATAAACACAACATGTTAAGTTTTGGTCCCATGTTTCATAAGCCAAAATGAAATATTCCAGAAATATTCCACACAAAGCTTATTTCTCTCAAATTTTCTCCACAAATTTGTTTACATCCCTGTTAGTGAGCATCCTTTGCCAAGATAATCGATCCACCTGACAGGTGTGGCATATCAAGAAGCACGGATCATTACACAGGTCCACCTTGTGCTGGGAAAATAAAAGGGCACTTTAAAATGTGCAGTTTTATCACAACACCACAGATGTCTCAAGCTTTGAGGGAGCGTGCAATTGGCATGCTGACTGCAGGAATGTCAGAGCTGTTGCCAGAGAATTGAATGTGCATAAGCCGCCTCCAACTTTATTTTAGAGAATTTGGCAGTATGTCCAACTGGCCTCACCACCGCAGACCACATGTATGGTGGCGAGCGGTCTGCGGATGTCACCGTTGAACAGAGTGCCCCATATGGTGGTGGCGGGATTATGTATTATTATTACGATGTCAACAACTACAGACCAGTATCCCTTCTTTCTTTTCTCTCCAAAACTCTTGAACGTGCCYTCCTTGGCCAGCTCTCCTGCTATCTCTCTCAGAATGACCTTCTTGATCCAAATCAGTCAGGTTTCAAGACTAGTCATTCAACTGAGACTGCCTCTTCTCTGTGTCACGGAGGCGCTCCGCACTGCTAAAGCTAACTCTCTCTCCTCTGCTCTCATCCTTCTAGACCTATCGGCTGCCTTTGATACTGTGAACCATCAGATCCTCCTCTCCACCCTCTCCGAGCTGGGCATCTCCGGCGCGGCCCACGCTTGGATTGCGTCCTACCTGACAGGTCGCTCCTACCAGGTGGCGTGGCGAGAATCTGTCTCCGCACCACGTGCTCTCACCACTGGTGTCCCCCAGGGCTCTGTTCTAGCCCTCTCCTATTCTCGCTATCCACCAAGTCACTTGGCTCATATCCTCACATGGTCTCTCCTATCATTGCTATGCAGACGACACACAATTCATCTTCTCCTTTCCCCCTCTGATAACCAGGTGGTGAATCGCATCTCTGCATGTCTGGCAGACATATCAGTGTGGATGACGGATCACCACTCAGCTGAACCTCGGCAAGACGGAGCTGCTCTTCCTCCCGGGGAAGGACTGCCGCTTCCATGATCTCGCCATCACGGTTGACAACTCCATTGTGTCCTCCTCCCAGAGTGCTAAGAACCTTGGCGTGATCCTGGACAACACCCTGTCGTTCTCACTAGCATCAAGGCGGTGACCCGTTCCTGTAGGTTCATGCTCTACAACATTCGCAGAGTACGACCCTGCCTCACGCAGGAAGCGGCGCAGGTCCTAATCCAGGCAATTGTCATCTCCCGTCTGGATTACTGCAACTCGCTGTTGCTGGCGCTCCCTGCCTGTGCCATTAAACCCCTACAACCATCCAGAACGCCGCAGCCCGTCTGGTGTTCAACTTTCCCAAGTTCTCTCATGTCACCCCGCTCCTCCGCTCTCTCCACTGGCTTCCAGTTGAAGCTCGCATCCGTTACAAGACCATGGTGCTTGCCTACGGAGCTGTGAGGGGAACGGCACCTCCGTACCTTCAGGCTCTGATCAGGCCCTACACCCAAACAAGGCACTGCGTTCATCCACTCTGGCCTGCTCGCCTCCCTACCTCTGAGGAAGTACAGTTCCCGCTCAGCCCAGTCAAAACTGTTCGCTGCTCTGGCACCCAATGGTGGAACAAACTCCCTCACGACGCCAGGTCAGCGGAATCAATCACACCTTCCGGAGACAACTTGAAACCCCACCTCTTTAAGGAATACCTAGGATAGGATAAAGTAATCCTTCTAACCCCCCCCCCTTAAAAGAGTTAGATGCACTATTGTAAAGTGGTTGTTCCACTGGATATCATAAGGTGAATGCACAATTTGTAAGTCGCTTTAGCGTCTGCTAAATGACTTAAATGTAATGTATGGGCAGGCATAAACTACGGACAACGAACACAATTGCATTTTATCTGTGTCAATTTGAATGCAGAGATCCCGAAGCCCATTGTCGTGCCAGTCATCCGCCGCCATCACCTCATGTTTCAGCATGATAATGCACACTACCAGTTATATGCATATCATATCTTCTGGGCCCGAGAAGCAGGCAGTTTAATTTGGGCATGCTTTTCATCCAAAATTCCGAATGCTGCCCCCTACCCTAGAGAAGTTAACTAGGTTGCCGCTTGTTGATCACCTATTGAAATTGAACTTCAGTTAATGAAAATAAATAGCTAGTCAATGACTGCAGTTTCTACTGGTCATTGTTTTCAGGGTGGTTGTATTGGTGCTAGCTAGGTACCAAACTAGCTATCCCAGAAGTTGCGGTCGAACAAATAATGCTGTATTCCCAACGCGATATTGTAAACACATCGTTCGTGACCGGTGTTTGCAGACTTTCTTGTACAGCTTTGACAGTGCTACTGATAGTAATGGTGGTGCTTGGCTTGCGCGTGAAAATTCAGAACACACAACATTCTATAATAGAACTGTGTTATTTGACGTGCCAAATTAAAAGCTTATTTAACGGGTCAAATAGTGTTATTGTCAAATAGTGTTATTTCACGTGCATCTTTGACACCCAAAAGACCCAAACGGCGTTACATAGTATGTCATGAAGCTAATAGCAGTGACGCTATATTACTGTGTAACTCCGGTAGGGCAACATCTGAACAATAGATAACGTTACTGATAACGTTACTGTGTACTGGTGCTCGACCAGTCGCGAAAACCACCATCGCCCACGACAGAGAACGGTTGATTGTCAAGGGCAATGAATTCCATTATCTTGGCGTTACTGGTTTTCGCCTTTGAGTTGTCTTACTGAAATGTTCTTACTCTTTCAAATGACTGCTTGACTTGTTGACTGCTCGAGCCACACTGCAGACATTGTGGGCTAGGTTAGGAATGCTGTGTTGGAGGTGTAGCGCAAAATTCAAATGACTGCTTGACTTGTTGACTGCTCGAGCCACACAGCAGACATTGTGGGCTAGGTTAGGAATGCTGTGTTGCAGGTGTAGCGCAAAATTTTACATGGCGTCATTACGTCATGTACCTACGTTATACACAGTTGAAGTCGGAAGTTTACATACACTTAGGATGGAGTCATTAAAACTCGTTTTTCAACGACACCACAAATTTCTTGTTAACAAACTATAGTTTTGGCAAGTCGGTTAGGACATCTACTTTGTGCATGACAAGTTATAATTCACTGTATCAAAATTCCAGTGGTTCAGAAGATTACATACACTAAGTTGACTGTGCCTTTAAACAGCTTGGAAAATTCCAGAAAATGTCATGGCTTTAGAAGCTTCTAATAGGCTAATTGACATCATTTGAGTCAATTGGAGGTGTACCTGTGGATGTATTCAAGGCCTAGCTTCAAACTAAGTGCCTCTTTGCTTGACACCATGGGAAAATCTAAAGAAAATCAGCCAAGACCTCAGAAAAAATATTGGAGACCTCCACAAGTCTGGTTCATCCTTGGGAGCAATTTCCAAACGCCTGAAGGTACCACGTTCATCTGTACAAACAATAGTAAGCACGTATAAACAACATGGGATGAAGCAGCCGTCATACCGCTCAGGAAGGAGATGCGTTATGTCTCCTAGAGATGAAGGTACTTGTGTGAAAAGTGCAAATCAATCAAAGAACAGCAAAGGACCTTGTGAAGATGCTGGAGGAAACAGGTACAAAAGTATCGATAACCCCAGTAAAACGAGTCTTATATCGACATAACCTGAAAGGCTGCTCAGCAAGGAAGAAGCCACTGCTCCAAATCAGCCATAAAAAAGCCTGACTACAGTTTGCAACTGCACATGGGGACAAAGATCGTACTTTTGGGAGAAATGTCCTGTGGTCTGATGAAACAAAAATGTAGGAAAAYGGGGGAGGCTTGCAAGAACACCATCCCAACCGTGAAGCACGGGGGTGGCAGCATCATGTTGTGAGGGTGCTTTGCTGCAGGAGTGAGTGGTGCACTTCACAAAATAGAAGGCATCATGAGGTAGGAAAATGATGTGGATATATTGAAGCAACATCTCAAGACATCAGTCAGGAAGTTAAAGCTTGTTCGCAAATGGGTCTTCCAAATGGACAATGACCCCAAGCATACTTCCAAAGTTGTGGCAAAATGGCTTAAAGGCAACAAAGTCAAGGTATTGGAGTGGCCATCACAAAHCCCTGACCTCAAACCTATACAAAATTTGTAGGCAGAACTGAAAAAGTGTGTGCGAGCAAGAAGGCCTACAAACCTAACTCAGTTACACAAGCTCTATCAGGAGGAATGGGCCAAAATTCACCCAACTTATTGTGGGAAGCTTGTGGAAGGCTTCCCGAAACATTTGACCCAAGTTAAACCATTTAAAGGCAATGCTACCAAATACTAATTGAGTGTATGTAAACTTCTGACCCACTGGGAATGTGATGAAAGAAATAAAAGATGAAATCACTGTTATTCTGACATTTCACATTCTTAAAATAAAGTGGTGATCCTAACAGGTTGACTGCAAAATAAATTTAGAAATCTGTTATTCAATTATTGCTTGCGCGCGCCAACGAGCATCTGCGTTGCCAAGGGCTAAAATAGAAATTAGTTATATTTCTGACGCAGATCGCGCTGGAAGTCTGCCTCTCCCATCTCCTCATTGGTTTATAGAAGCAGGTACCCACGTGCCATCTCCTCATTGGTTATACCCACGTGGGTAACAAAGACGAACAAGGTCAGTGACGGTAATGCACCTAATTTATGAAAGTTGCCAATTGCAATATAAAGTCAAGAGAAGAAAAAACCTGGAAGGAGGAGAGATGACTAGAAACGATTCGGTTGACCATTTAATGTGTGGATTAACTGGCGGAGTAGAGGACCTTGTGCATTTCAGGTAAAATAACAAATCTATGTTTATATCCCAGGACAAATTAGCTAGCAACAGCAAGCTAGCTAAATGGGACAAATTAGCTAGCAAGTGCAAGCTAGATAGCTTAATTGCCATAAATGTTTAATGCTTTTCGACCCGTCTCCAAATTAATATAATTGGTTCAGAGTTTGTTTTGATATTTTAACCTTCGTGTCGTGATCGCGTTTGGTGTGGGGGGACAAAATAAATTTATGCACGATAGTGCACACGCGCAGCCGGTTTGGGTTCCGTGTAACTGACTTAAGACAAGGAATTTTTACTAGAATTAAATGAAACATTTCAGGAATTGTGAAAAACTGAGTTTAAATGTATTTGGCTAAGGTGTATGTCAACTTCCGACTTCAACTGTAGGTATGCACGTCAACTTTGACATCGGTTTTTCACATCGGCGTTAAACTAGACATCTGGCCGAAGTCTATATTTGCATTTTAAGCTAATATCGTCCGATTCAGATCTGTTCACCGATATATCGTGCATCCCTAAAATCTAACCTATGACCTGATCCATCACCTTATGTATTACTGCCCCCCAGTTGCAAGAAGCGACATCCCAAAAAACAAACACAAATGGCTTCTAGCCTCACACGCATGTTCTGTCCCTAACACTGAAACTAATATAAAAATGAAATATTAATATACAACTAATACTAAATAAAAACTAGCAAATCACGTCTGAAAACGAACTGAAACTAACAAAAATGAAGGGACAAAAATGAAGGCAACAATTTCAAAGATTTTACTGAGTTCATAAGGAAATCAGTCAATTTAAATAAATTCATTAGGCCCTAATCTATGGATTTCACATGACTGGGAATACAGATGGTCAAAGTTAACTTTTTTTTTTATCTGAGAAATAAGCCTTGTGCACACAAGAGAGATAAGCTTTGTGCATAACTTTTATTTCAGCTCAAGAAACCTGGCACCAAGTGCGTGTATTTTTGTTCAGTGTATAATAACCTTGTCTACACTAAACTGTCCAGTACAAAAACACAGTTTGCCAAACTGTCTTTTCGTAGGCGTGCAATTGAATTAAAGGGCTAGCGATTTTTTGGGGGCCCACCAAACTTTAGGTCAAAAAAATTACCTAAACTCACCAGCAAWTTTTTTTTTAAATATAGGGAATCTGTTTAAGTACCCAGCCCGGAAAAAAATAAAGACGTGATTGTGTCTCAATCTATGATTTATAATTTTTTTCTAAAATACAAATCTCATTGGGCTTAGTTGTGGTCAATTTGCAGTGTATTATAATTATGTTCTGGCCCCTTATCCGTCCACACCGACAAAAGTTCCCAAAAGACAACTGATTTTTTAGGGCCCCACAACTGTAGACTGACTCCTCAAAATCGCAAAAAATAACACGGAGATTTGGGCAAACAAAATGTAAATATGATATTGTTGCGTTAAAATGTAATTTGTGTATGGAGGGTAGGTTGTTATAGGCTACTTGCTCAGGCCACAAATTAAAGATACAATTTTAATTATGCATGCACTTTCAGAGGCCATCATTCTTTCATTCGGGGCAGTTGGCACTAGCCCGGTGTGCCACTGGCAATGTCAAGCCCTGAAAGGGCATGCTATTTTAAAAGATGGCTAGACATTATTAGCCTGGTTCTGTATGGAATGCAGGTACATTATGGGACACAGGTCAGGTCATTATCAATGCTCAGGGGGCAAAAAAAAATTGGTGTACTGATGCCATCAACTGAATAAGTTTTTGCCACCAGTGGAAAAAGTTAGTCCAGTGCCCTCCGATCAGGGCTAATAGTGCACTACAACATAAGCAAGGAATATGGTGGCATTTGGGATGCAGTCTTAACGTCACTTGAGCCCACTGGGCTGGCACAAAAACAGAGCCATTCTACAGAGAGGAGAGGTAGAACAAAAAGCCTATAAATTATACCCAGGAGCTTCAGGCAGAGCTACAGTAGACAGAACGCCAGGCCCATTCTCATAAAGGAAATTACTTCATCATCAGACTGACTAACTCGGGCTTCTATGTCTGCCTTCCAAATAGCTCCCTACTCCCCTGCCTATGGTCATAAATTGTGCACCATGTAGGGAATAGGGTGCCAATTTGGCAACCTATTTCACTGTTCAGAACCCTACCAGTGTCTGCAGCCAACCAACCTATGAGACTGTGGGCCTATTACTGTGCCACAGTCTTTCTGTTGTCCTCCAATACTGGAAGATAAACTGGCTAATTTGTCTCTGTACCTGGTCCTCTGAAAGGCACAGCTCATTGTTCATAGCGGAGAACAGTCTGGTTGTTGACTAGACTGAGTATGGAATGCCAGGTTTTAGGCAAGCTCTCACACACACGTCATTGTAGTGTGGCCATAGCAGTGCAGGCTCCCTGGAGCAAATTAGGGTTTAAGTGCTTTGCTCAAGGGCACGCGGAACAATTTTTCACCTTGTCTGCTTGGGTATTCGAACCAGTGACCTTTTGGTTACTGCCCCAATGTTTTAACGGCTAGCCTACCTGCCGCCGCACCCGATACCCTGTTGCAATGGGTAACAAGTGGGGTTAGGACGAGGCAGGTAGCCTAGCGGTTCAGACATTGGGCCAGTAAACTAAACGTTACTGGTTTGAATCCCCGAGACGACTAGGTGGAAAATCTGTGGATGTGCCCTTGAGCAAGGCACTTAACTCCAATTTCTCCTGTAAGTCGCTCCGGATAAGACCGTCTGCTAAATGACTAAAATGTCAAATGTTAGCCAGCAAAACTGAACATCTCACCAACAAAGAGGCCAATATTATTCAAATTAATGCAAATGCAGACACTAGAAAACACCATCAAATTATACAGCCTACCCAGGGATTCCCAGTCCAACTAATGCTAACTAGTCAGCCTCATTCCCAAATGGCTCCCTATGTAGTGCACTACTTTTAACCAGGGCCCATTTGGGCCTCATTCCCTGAGGTCTGGGTGGGTGTACTAGGAAATGACCTACAGCGCATTCGGAAAGTATTCAGTTAGTCTTATTTCCTAAATTGATTTAATTGTTTTTTTTCTCTCAATCAACACACAATACCCCATGATGACAAAGCAACAACAAAAATATTTGTGCAAACCCCCCCCCCCCCCCCSGAAATATTACATTTACATAAGTATTCAGACCCTTTACTCAGTACTTTGTTGAAGCACCTTCGGCAGCGATTATAGCCTCGAGTCTTCTTGGGTATGACGCTACAAGCTTGGCACACCTGTATTTTGGAAGTTTCTCCCATTCTTCTCTGCAGTTCCTCTCAAGCTCTGTCAGGTTGGATTGGGAGCGTCAATGCACAGCTATTTTCAGTTCTCTCCAGAGATGTTTGATCGGGTTCAAGTCCGGGCTCTGGCTGAGCCACTCAAGGACATTCAGAGACATGTCCCGAAGCTACTCCTGCATTGTCTTGGCTGTGTGTTTAGGGTCGCTGTCCTGTTGGAAGGTGAACCATTGCCCCAGTCAGGCCCTGAGCGATCTCTGTACTTTGCTCTGTTCATCTTTCTCCACGATCCTGACTAGTATCCCAGTCTCTGCCGCTGAAAAACATCACCACAGCATGACGCTGCCACCCCGCTTCACCGTAGGGATGGTGCTAGGTTTCCTCCAGATGTGACGCTTGGTATTCAGGCCAGAGTTCAATCTTGGTTTCATCAGACCAGAGAATCTTGTTTTTCATGGTCTGAGTCCTTAAGGTACCTTTTGGCAAACTGTAACAAGCGGGCTGTCATGTGCCTTTTACTGAGTGGCTTCCGTCTGGTCACTCTCCCATAAAGGCATGATTGGTGGAGTGCTGCAGAGATCGTTGTCCTTATGAAAGATGCCCATCCCATCCACCTCCCTGACCAAGGCCTTTCTTCCCCCGATTGCTCAGTTTGGCCAGGCAGCCAGCTCTAGTAGGAGTCTTGGTGGTTCCAAACTTATTTCATTGAAGAATTATGGAGGCCACTGTTCTTGGGGACAATCAATGCTGCAGAAATGTTTTGGTACCCTTCCCCAGATCTGTGCCTCGAAACAATCCTGTCTCGGAACTCCACTTTGCTCCGATATGGGACTGTGGGACCTTATATAGGTGTGTGCCTTTCCAAATCACGTCCAATCAATTGAATTTACCACAGGTGGACTCCAATCACATTGTAGAAACATCTCAAGAATGATCAATGGAAACAGGGTGCACCGGGGAGCTCAATTGAGTGTCAAAGGTAAAATGTATGTTTTTGGTTTTTTATACATTTGAAAACATTTCTAAAAACCTGTTTTTACTTTGTTATTATGGGGTAATGTGTGTATATTGATGAGAGGGGGGGATGATTTAATCCATTTTAGAATATGGCTGTAACTTAACAAAATGTGGAAAAAGTCAAGGGGTCTGAATACTTTTCGAATGCATGCACTCTAAGCGTGGTGAGCTTCTATTAAAATAAATCTAGACAAAAATGTTCACAGTCCTAACTGCCTACTGAAATGACATGATATCCCTCCCCCATAAAAACACCACACCCCTAATCCATCCAACTGTTCCCAGTAATACTTTAAAAGAGAATGTGTCCCTCTCATAGGTATGAATGTGGTGGGACACATGGGTTGTGTCCGGCACCCTGTTTCTTATACAGTGAACTACTTTTGACATATGTTATATAACCATGCTAGCATTGTTCTCTCCCTTTTTCATGTCCCGACAGTGAGTTGAGTAGCTGTGATTGTTTTATCGGATTTATTTGGCATAGACTACAGCCAGAGTTTGGAGTCAATAAATTGTCAATTTGAGAACTGTTGTGGACATTCTTTCAATTATGATCTAGGTCATTACAATATGTTATACTTGGGGCCAAACGTTTTCCTCCAAACTACATCATGACATAACAAACATGCTCATTTATGAGTAATCCTCCATTAACTATCCAGTAATCATGACCAGATGCCACACCCTTGGCTTCTACATTTGACACGACTGTTGCTYCGGTGCAAGGACTTCTTCCTCCAGTTTCAACCGCCATCCATCCACAATTTACATCTCTTTGGGAATAAAAAAAAAAGGAATTTCACTATGCACGTGACAAATACAACTTGACTTGTTGATATACTGTGTATCATTCACGAAAGGAACACAATTAGGCTACAGCAATGAGGGAAGTGTTTGGAAGTCCATAAAGTGTGTCCCAACTGTAATGGTTGCTGTCATTTACCTTTGACAAGGCCAAGGGGCGAGGTAGTGTAGTGAGCAGATGTGTTCACCTGACTGCGAGTCCTCTATCATTATACCGCACCCCAAATTGTTACAAATCTATAAAGCCCCCTTATCCCAATAGGCCGTTAGAAGAAGAATTTGCACCAAGGAATTGGGCCTAGCTAAAACATTCCCCATTCAATACGCCCAACAAGTGACAGCTGTCAATGAGGCAATGGCATATGCGAGGTGGTTATCCTTAGCTAGCTAGTAAGTATCTAGTATTTCAATACCTCTCTTTAGGACTGGTAACTAACATTAACTTAACTAGTTAGCCAAAGGTGTGGTTGTAARTAACTAGCTACAGTAGACATCTTCGCCATCCCCTACCAAGCTAGCTAACGTTATCTACCCAGCTATACTTCTTTGTGTCCATGTCAATTAATAAAGTAGGCCGTGGACTTTGCTAGCGTTAGGTTAACTAGCTCTAGCTAATTAGCCAACAAGACAAAAATTAACTAACGTTACCTAGCCTGGTTAACGTTCATTTAGCTGGCTAGCTGAGACACAATGGTGTTGCTGCCGTCAAATGTGTAGTTACTCATTAGATGGCATTTGAATGTGAGATATGAATCAATGTCTGACTAGTTATTATGAGAACGAAGGAGTGAACCAGAAAGTGCCCTTGTCCTTGGCTGGTGTGGCTTTTAGCTAGCTAACTGGCCCAAGCATCATGTGCTATGCTTAGTTTAGTTAGCCTAGCTAGCATTACAAAGGTGGGCTGTTTTCGTAGACCAATGTTTTCCGTGTTTGAATGTCAACTTACCGAGATAGACACTTGATCCTCCCCTGTAAACTTTGGTATGTATTTATCCCCTCTTGCCACCTCTGAACTGTTCAATGGTCTAAAACGGCACATCACTTTGATGGTGCACTCGGCCGGGTCCGCCATCTTCGCCGCTGATGGAAAGTCACAACTGACAAGATCCTGCTAGCTGTGCTACAACAGGAGAAGCGCCGGGTCGCTCTGTGCCTGTCGGAGGCAAACAGATGCCGCACCCGTGAATGCTGGTTGAGTTAGGTCAATCACTTCCCTCCTCGGAAAACGCAGCAAGTCGACTATTCAGCAGAAATATACATTTAAAAGGACATCCATTCAAAAGGTGGAAGTCATGTTGACGCACCAGCTGTACTGGACTTGGAGTAGGGAGGGACCCCTATGTCTGCTATGCTATGGAACGCCGTTTGTATGCGGCTGTGAATAACCCACTGACGTCACCTCTGTAGGCGACTTCTTCTTCTTCGATGAGGCGGATGGCATCCAATAAATGTCGCATTACCGCCAGCTACTAGACTGGAGTACAACTCCCTTATACTTTGCTTGAAAAAATAAATAAACAAATACCCTACCATCTAACACTACACTCACAAAATAAATAAAACATACAATTATTTTAAAAAGAACACCTCCCTACACCACTATTTAAATCTATTTAATCCTACCTCAGGCCAACAACCTGAAAGGATGGGACACCACCACTTATCACACCCTGTAACTCTTCTGATGTCAAATCTCGCACACCCAAAAACCTCTGCAGCTGCCACCATAACCTCAATTTTCTGCAACTTACGTTCTAGTCCTGCAGTACAGTTGATAACCATTTCTATAAATACCAAAAATCCAATCTCACTGAAACATATACAGTTGAAGTTGAAAGTTTACATACACTTAGATTGGAGTCATTAATTAAACTAGTTTTTTCAACCACTCCACACATTTCTTGTTAACAAACTATAGTTTTGGCGGTTAGGACATCTACTTTGTGSAAGACACACAAAGTAGACATTATTCCAACAATTGTTTACAGACAGATTATATCACTTATAATTCATTGTATCACAATTCCAGTGGGTCAGAAGTTTACATACAATAAGTTGACTGTGCCTTTAAACAGCTTGGAAAATTCCAGAAAATGATGTCATGGCTTTAGAAGATTCTGATAGGCTAATTGACATCATTCGAGTCAATTGGAGGTGTACCTGTGGATGTATTTCAAGGCCTACCTTCAAACTCAGTGCCTCTTTGCTTGACATCATGGGAAAATTAAAAGAAATCAGCCAAGACCTAAGAAAAAATATTGGAGACCTCCACAAGTCTGGTTCATCCTTGGGAGCAATTTCTAAACGCCTGAAGGTACCACGTTCATCTGTACAAACAATAGTACGCAAGTATAAACACCATGGGACCACGCAGCCGTCATACCGCTCAGGAAGGAGACGCGTTCTGTCTCCTAGAGGTGAACGTACTTTGGTGCGAAAAGTGCAAATAAATCCCAGAACAACAGCAAAGGATCTTGTGAAGATGCTGGAGGAAACAGGTACAAAAGTATCTATATCCACAGTAAAACGAGTCCGATATCGACATATCCTGAAAGGCCGCTCAGCAAGGAAGAAGCCACTGCTCCAAAACAGCCATAAAAAAGCCTGACTACAGTTTGCAACTGCACATTGGGACAAAGATCGTACTTTTTGGAAAAATGTCCTCTGGTCTGATGAAACAAAAATTTTACTGTTTGGCCATAATGACTATCGTTATGTTTGGAGAAAAAAGGGGGAGGCTTGCAAGCCGAAAAACATCATCCCAACTGAAGCACAGGGGTGGCAGCATCATGTTGTGGGGGTGCTTTGCTGCAGGAGGGACTGGTGCACTTCACAAAATAGATGACATCATGAGGCAGGAAAAGTATGTGGATATTTTTTATTTTATTTTATTTAACCTTTATTTAACCAGGTAGGCAAATTGAGAACACGTTCTCATTTACAATTGCGACCTGGCCAAGATAAAGCAAAGCAGTTCGACACATACAACAACACATAGTTACACATGGAGTAAAACAAACATACAGTCAATAATACAGTGAAAAAAATAAGTCTATATACAATGTGAGCAAGTGAGGTGAGATAAGGGAGGTGAGGCAAACAAATATATGTATAAATAAATAAAAATATAAAAAGGCCATGGAGGCGAAGTGAATACAACACAGCAAGTAAAATAAAAACAAAAAAAAACACTGGAATGGTTGGTTTGCAGTGGAAGAAAGCGCAAAGTAGAGACAGAAATAATGGGGTGCAAAGGAGCAAAATAAATAAATAAATAAATACAGTAGGTAAAGAGGTAGTTGTTTGGGCTAAATTATAGATGGGCTATGTACAGGTGCAGTAATCTATGAGCTGCTCTGACAGCTGGTGCTTAAAGCTAGTGAGGGAGATAAGTGTTTCCAGTTTCAGAGATTTTTGTAGTTCGTTCCAGTCATTCAGCAGAGAACTGGAAGGAGAGGCGTCCAAAGGAAGAATTGGTTTTGGGGGTGACTAGAGAGATATACCTGCTGGAGCGCGTGCTACAGGTAGGTGCTGCTATGGTGACCAGCGAGCTGAGATAAGGGGGGACTTTACCTAGCAGGGTCTTGTAGATGACCTGGAACCAGTGGGTTTGGCGACGAGTATGAAGCGAGGGCCAGCCAACGAGAGTGTACAGGTCGCAGTGGTGGGTAGTATATGGGCTTTGGTGACAAAACGGATGGCACTGTGATAGACTGCATCCAATTTATTGAGTAGGGTTTTGGAGGCTATTTTGTAAATGACATCACCGAAGTCGAGGATTGGTAGGATGGTCAGTTTTACAAGGGTATGTTTGGCAGCATGAGTAAAGGATGCTTTTTGTGCGGAATAGGAAGCCAATTCTAGATTTGACTTTGGATTGGAGATGTTTGATGTGAGTCTGGAAGGAGAGTTTACAGTCTAACCAGACACCTAGGTATTTGTAGTTGTCCACATATTCTAAGTCAGAGCCGTCCAGAGTAGTGATGTTGGACAGGCGGGCAGGTGCAGGCAGCGATCGGTTGAAGAGCATGCATTTAGTTTTACTTGTATTTAAGAGCAATTGGAGGCCACGGAAGGAGAGTGGTATGGCATTGAAGCTCGCCTGGAGGGTTGTTAACACAGTGTCAAAAGAAGGGCCAGAAGTATACAGAATAGTGTCGTCTGCGTAGAGGTGGATCAGAGAATCACCAGCAGCAAGAGCGACATCATTGATGTATACAGAGAAGAGAGTCGGTCCAAGAATTGAACCCTGTGGCACCCCATAGAGACTGCCAGAGGCCCGGACAACAGACCTCCGATTTGACACACTGAACTCGATCAGAGAAGTAGTTGGTGAACCAGGCGAGGCAATCATTAGAGAAACCAAGCTGTCGAGTCTGCCGATGAGGATGTGGTGATTGACAGAGTCAAAAGCCTTGGCCAGGTCAATGAATACGGCTGCACAGTATTGTTTCCTATCGATGGCGGTTAAGATATCGTTTATGACCTTGAGCGTGGCTGAGGTGCACCCATGACCAGCTCTGAAACCAGATTGCATAGCGAAGAAGGTATGGTGGGATTCGAAATGGTCGGTAATCTGTTTGTTGACTGGCTTTCGAAGCCACTTAGAAAGGCAGGGTAGGATAGATATAGGTCTGTAGCTGTTAGGGTCAAGAGTGTCCCCCCCTTTGAAGAGGGGGATAACCGCAGCTGCTTTCCAATCTTTGGGAATCTCAGACGACACGAAAGAGAGGTTGAAGAGGCTAGTAATCGGGGTGGCCACAATTTCAGCAGATAGTTTTAGAAAGAAAGGGTCCAGATTATCTAGCCCGGCTGATTTGTAAGGGTCCAGATTTTGCAGCTCTTTTAGAACATCAGCTGACTGTATTTGGGAGAAAGAGAAATGGGGAAGGCTTGGGCGAGTAGTAGAGGGGAGGGCAGTGCTGTTGTCCGGGGTAGGGGTAGCCAGGTGGAAAGCATGGCCAGCCGTAGAAAAATGCTTATTGAAATTCTCAATTATAGTGGGTTTGTCGGTGGTGACAGTGTTTCCTATCTTCAGAGCGGTTGGAAGCTGGGAGGAGGTGTTCTTATTCTCCATGGACTTTACGGTGTCCCAGAACTTTTTTGAATTTGTGTTGCAGGAAGCAAATTTCTGCTTGAAAAAGCTAGCCTTGGCTGTTCTAACTGCCTGTGTATATTGGTTTCTGGCTTCCCTGAAAAGTTGCATATCACGGGGGCTGTTCGATGCTAATGCAGAACGCCATAGGATGTTTTTCTGTTGGTTAAGGGCAGTCAGGTCAGGAGAGAACCAAGGTGTATATCTGTTCCTGGTTTAAATTTCTTGAATGGGGCATGCTTATTCAGATGGTGAGGAAGGCATTTTTAAAAATGTCCAGGCATCCTCTACTGACGGGATGAGATCAATATCCTTCCAGGATACCCCGGCCAGGTCGATTAGAAAGGCCTGCTCGCTGAAGTGTTTTCAGGGAGCGTTTGACAGTGATGAGTGGAGGTCGTTTGACCGCTGACCATTACGGATGCAGGCAATGAGGCAGTGATCGCTGAGATCTTGGTTGAAAACAGCAGAGGTGTATTTGGAGGGCAAGTTAGTTAGGATGATATCTATGAGGGTACCCGTGTTTACGGAATTGGGGTGGTACCTGGTAGGTTCATTGATGATTTGTGTGAGATTGAGGGCATCAAGTTAGATTGTAGGGTGGCCGGGGTGTTGAGCATGTTCAAATTTAGGTCGCCTAGCAGCACGAGCTCTGAAGATAGATGGGGGGCAATCAGTTCACATATAGTGTCCAGAGCACAGCTGGGGGCAGAGGGTGGTCTATAGCAGGCGGCAACGGTGAGTTTCTTGTTTTTAGAGAGGTGGATTTTTAAAAGTAGAAGTTCAAATTGTTTGGGAACAGACCTGGATAGTAAAACAGAACTCTGCAGGCAATCTTTGCAGTAGATTGCAACACGCCCCCTTTGGCCGTTCTATTTGTCTGAAAATCTTGTAATTGGGGATGAAAATGTCTGAATTTTTGGTGGTCTTTCTAAGCCAGGATTCAGACACGGCTAAAACATCCGGGTTGGCAGAGTGTGCTAAAGCAGTGAACAAAACAAACTTAGGGAGGAGGCTTCTAATGTTAACATGCATGAAGCCAAGGCTATTACGGTTACAGAAGTCATCAAAGAAGGCGCCAGGGGAATAGGAGTGGAGCTAGGTACTGCAGGGCCTGGATTCACCTCTACATCACCAGAGGAACAGAGGAGGAGTAGGATAAGGGTACGGCTAAAAGCTATGAGAATTGGTCGTCTAGAGCTACTAGAGCAGAGAGTAAAAGGAAGTTTCTGGGGGCGATAAAATAGCTTAAAGGAATAATGTACAGACAAAGGTATGGTAGGATGTGAATACAGTGGAGGTAAACCTAGGTATTGAGTGATGATGAGAGAGATATTGTCTCTAGAAACATCATTGAAACCAGGTGATGTCATCGCATATGTGGGTGGTGGAACTGAGAGGTTGGATATGGTATAGTGAGCAGGGCTCGAGTCTCTACAGTGAAATAAGCCAATAACACTAACCAGAACAACAATGGACAGGCATATTTACATTAAGGAGAGGCATGCTAAATCGAGTGATCAATAAGGGTCCAGTGAGTAGAGGTTGGTTGGGGTCACGGCGATCCAGACAGTAGGCCGGGTAGAGGCTATCGGTAGCAAGATAGCATAGGATGGAGGTCTAATTGTAGATACCTCGTGGTTTCCGTCGGTAGGTTAGTGGGGTTCCGTGTGGTAGAGGGGATCAATCCAAATTGGCAAAATAGATATAGTGGCCCAAGAAAAAAATAAAAAATAATATAATAATAATAATTGTCCGATATACTTATTCAGATAGCAGCCGATAAGACAGCTAACGATTAGCGGGCCCAGATGAGCGTTCAGGTAACGTCGGGACGGGGGTGCAGTTGGAATACTCCCTCGGGCAGATAACGTCGGCAGTCAGTCGTGAAGGCCCGGTGGGGCTCCGTATCTGCAGCAAAAAAAAAAAAAAAAAAAAAAAAAAAAAAAACGGGTCCGGATAGGTGACTGTGCCCAGGAATGGCTGATGGAGCTCCTCAGCTAGCTCCGGGATAAATTACGTTTTGCTCCGGGATCGACGTAAGCCATAAGACCACGGTTTGCAGCTAGCTAGCGTGCAAATAAGCTAGCTAGCTAGCTAGCCTGCGGCTGAAATCCGGTGATGAAGTGAAGGAAAAAAAAATTTCCGGTGATGTGGTAGTGAAAAAGCAGTCCTATATGCTCTGGGTTGATATCGCGCTTGCAGACTGGCAGGTATTGGCCCGAGCTGAAGCTGGCTGGTGTCCGAGTTAAGGGTGAAGACCGCAGCAGTGGCTAACTGACTACTAGCTAGTAGCTAGTTATCTGGCTAGCTTCTGATTGGGGTTACGGTTCTAAAGTATAAAAGAAATAGCAGATCCGTACCACATTGGGTGAGGCGGAATGTATATTCAGTTCCTAAATGGAAAGTGAAATTAAAATATATACGAAATGCATACGGGAAAAAATAAAATAAATAAATAAAAAAAACGAGGACTATTTACACGGGACAAGACAAACACACGTCCGACTGCTACGCCATCTTGGAATCTTGGATATATTGAAGAACATCTCAAGACATCAGTCTGGAAGTTAAAGCTTGGTCGCAAATGGGTCTTCCAAATGGACAATGACCCCAAGCATACTTCCGAAGTTGTGGCAACATGGCTTAAGGACAACAAAGTCAAGGTATTGGAGTGGCCATTACAAAGCCCTGACCTCAATCCTTAGAAAATGTGTGGGCAGAACTGAAAAAGCCAGCTCTGTCAGGAGGAATGGGCCAAATTCACCCAACTTATTGTGGGAAGCCTGTGGAAGGCTACCTGGACCGTTTGACCCAGTTAAACAATTTAAAGGCAATGCCACCAATACTTTCATAATTGAGTGTATGTAAACTTCTGACCCACTGGGAATGTGATGAAAGAAATAAAGCTGAAATAAATCATTCTCTACTATTATTCTGACATTTCACATTCTTAAATAAAGTGGTGATCCTAACTGACCTAAGACAGGGAATTTTTACTAGGATTAAATGTCAGGAATTGTTATACACTGAGGTTAAATGTATTTGGCTAAGGTGTAGTAAACTTCCGACTTCAATGTATCACTTGTTGGCTTATCCTACTGTTGTGAGGGTGTTGGTGAATGGAAAAATTTCCGAGTCAGGCGCAGGACACAGATATGAGTAATAGTCCAAATTTACTCAAAAATATAAGTAAAGTTCCAAACAAGGAACAAACACAATAATCCAGAGCACTATAAACACGAACCCACATGACAAACAATAACGCACAAAACAGAGAGGGAAGTCAGAGGGTTAAATAAGGAACATAATTAATGGAATGGAAACCAGGTGTGTATGATCAAGACAAAACAAAACGAAAATGAAACATGGATCGGTGGTGACTAGAAAGCCGGTGACGTCGACCGCCGAACGCCGCCCGAACAAGGAGAGGGACCAACTTCGGCCGAAGTCGTGACAACTGTACTGGTACAGATCTACTACTCACGCCACTCCTCTCAGGATCCCTCACCCTTGCCTCATATTCCTCTACTTTCTTCACTGCCTCAGCATATTACCACTTATGCACTACTCTAACCCTGGAAACGTCAACCTGCCTCTCTCGCATGGGACATTTCTGATCCCCAGCCCCATGGGCACCCCTACAATTAACACTACTTTCTACAATTCTACATATTCCTTTGTCTCGTGCTCTTCTCGTGCCCTTCTGCACACTTAGGAACCTCGATCCTACACAATACTGCCACATGCCCATGAGTGTAATGTATTCTGCACAAAAAGTTGTATAGGATAACTTCTATATCACTTTGTCGTGCAAAGACTCAACATCAAAACTCAAAAGAACAGACAACGACTTCTGTTTCACATCTCTTGCCCCCATTTATTTAACATACAGCGCCTGCTTCCTCTGACCAGCAGAAACACAAACAATTATCACAAGACCACTTCTGGTTACCCTCACCGATTCCACAGGACCCAACTCTGTTTTAACCCACCCTGAAACCACAAATGGATCAGCCAAAAGGCAAGCGTCAACATTTTCCAAAAACTTCACCCCTACTGTCAGACTCATCTTTATCCTGACCCTCAGTGCAAGCCTTGCACCACACCTACCACCTCCGATACTTCGCCCTCATTCGCTTCCATTTCTCTTCCTGTCTTCAACTCACTCTGCCATCATTCTTCATTAACAAAACATTTCCCTTTTTTACAAAAGATTTCACAGACTCAAGCTCACGCTCTTCCTCCCCTTCTCTCTCTTTCTTTGGCCTCCTCTGCCTCTCCTTTTCCCTCCATTCCTCCTCCGTATTCCAAGTATAAGTCTCCTTGAGTTAAAACTGCACTTCTCCTGACATACATCTTGTTCTTACCTTGTCAAGGGACGCCATTTAACCGGCTGTCACAATCTCCGCACAATCAGCACGAACCCCTCGGGATGTTTCTGTGGGTTTTATGGCAGACTACAACCCAAAAATGTGTATTACCGCCACCAACAGGACGAACATTTTATCTGTTCATCCCTTATGCCACAGTTTGTACATCTCAATTGTCAGTAGAAACCACATTTGTTTAAGCAAGTCAGCCATATCAGCTATGTTTTTTTTTAAATGCAGTAAATGAGGCTGAATTAACTGTTTCGATGCCAGACAAGGCTCCGCTGATAGCCAGGTGTAGCGGTGGTAAGGAGTCACTCCATGGTGCTGAAAAGAAAGCTCTGCTGTTGGCACAGCTGTATGTAGGCCCTAACAGTTTGTGGGCACTGTTTGTCACCATTAGTACCATTAATGTATTGTTTAGTGTTGCACTGTGTAGTGGCTTTTCTGGAATGCATAAAAAAAACGTTTTTGCGTTTGCCCCACCAAGATTTACATGCCACTGCCATGACTCCCTTCTCCCTTCTGGTTGTAAACAAATCAAAAAAGGCAGTTTTGGTTAGCTTCGCTAATCGCTACGGCAGGGGTTCCCAAACCTTTTTGGCCCACGACTTCATTTTGATATCTGAAAATTCAGCCAATGTTTACTTTTTTAATTGGGGCTATGGCAGTCAATTGCAAAACATTTTAACTGTATTTCTGACTGTATTCTCAACTCACCATCTATCAGAACTCAGGATAAGACCCGAATGCAGACAGCTAGAATCACAGATGTTTATTGACCCAAACAGGGGTCCGTATCAGTCAATAACACATTCAAGCACGC
>NC_036867.1:23496896-23506208 GCF_002910315.2 Salvelinus sp. IW2-2015 | reverse complement strand
AAAACTTTCCACCTTCTCCACTACTGTCCCGTAGATGTGGATAGGGGGGTGCTCCCTCTGCTGTTTCCTGAAGTCCACGATCATCTCCTTAGTTTCTGTCTCTTATACACATCTAGATGTGTATAAGAGACAGGGCTATGGCAGTCAATTGCAAAACATTTTAACTGTATTTCTGACTGTATTCTCAACTCACCATCTATCAGAACTCAGGATAAGACCCGAATGCAGACAGCTAGAATCACAGATGTTTATTGACCCAAACAGGGGTCCGTAATCCAGTCAATAACACATTCAAGCACGCTGGGGTGGCAGCGTAGCCTAGTGGTTAAAACGTTGGATTAGTAACCGAAAGGTTGCAAGTTCGAATCCCTGAGCTGACAAGGTACAAATCTGTCCCTGAACAAGGCAGTTAACCCACTGTTCCTGGGCCGTCATTGAAAATAAGAATTTGTTCTTAACTGACTTGCCTAGTTAAATAAAGTTTTAAAAAATTAAGGTACAGCAGGCAGGCTCGGGGTCAGGGCAGGCAGGCTCGGGGTCAGGGCAAGCAGAGGTTCGTAACTGGGTCAGTCAGGCAGGTACAGAACAGCAGGCAGGTAGAATGGTCAGAACAGGGAAACAGAAACTTGAGAAAGCAGGAAGACGGGAAAGCACGCTGGTAAGGCCTGACAAGACGAACTGGCAACAGAGAACACAGGTATAAATACACAAGGGATAATGGGGAAGATAGGCGACAAGCACAAAGACAGGTGAAACCGATCAGGGTGTGATGTCATCATATACTTTTAATGTGGGGCTATGACAGTCAATTGCAAATTAGTTTTGCATTTCTCAGAGTTCTGCGCTAAGCTCTTTTGCCACCAGTTGCTCTCAGTGTACCCATTATAGCTCAGTGGGTGTATCATAGAATGTGCCCATATGGCAGAGGGAGGGAGACACATTCATAACTAGAGTGAAGAGGCCTGCCCACAGTCCCATGATAGATGGAGCCCCATCTGTGCAAAAGCCCACCATTCGATCCCAAGGAATCTGTTTTTCGTCAATATAGCCACACAGCACACTGAACATCCCCTGTGCCGTTTCATGCTTGGGTATCGTGAGACCTGTCTCTTATACACATCTAGATGTGTATAAGAGACAGTTATCCTACTGTTGTGAGGGTGTTGCTGAATGGAAAAATGCCGAGTCAGGCGCAGGACACAGATATGAGTAATAGTCCAAATTTACTCAAAAATATAAGTAAAGTTCCAAACAAGGAACAACAACGAGAGCTCTAGATTAAACCTTTTCGAATAGGTTTTCCCAAAAAGCTCCTTCTAAACAGTGATGTAGAGACTCTGTGATGTACAGGGGATCGCTATCGTATTGTCTCTATACAACAGCGTGGGTCTAATCCCTGAATACTGATTGGTTTAAAACGCATTTCACGCTCTAGTGTCATATCCATTTAATACAATTGGTGGGTCTAATCCTGAATGCTGATAGGTTAAACCACATTTCCAGCGTGTCCATTCCACTTCTAGCTCGCACCTGGATAGACCATTAAACTGGGTCTCTACTTTTGAACATAACATTTGCTATCGCTGGGGGCTGCTGTGGACTACTCGGCGGTGTATTCGTAGCTGTCTGAGGCTAAGGTTGAACTACGATAACCAAGAGTCATACAAGACTAGTCATGGATAGACACAAAGAGTAAGTCTGGGGTAAGAGGAAGTTCCAGGGTGGACCAGACACCTATGCATCAGGGCGTTCCGGCATAACATATATAGCCAACGCACTCCTCTAAGACATGATTTGGTGTCGGCTCACAACATTAATAATTTCATTACACCAATTTTAAAATATGCCTTAATCTCAAATGCGCCTTGCACTTGTTGCATATTCTGAAGCCTAGGAGGCCCAGGTGATTCTATTTTAGAAAAGCGACTCTGGCGAGATCTGCATGACTGGCTGACCTAAAAACTGTAGATTGGAAGTATAATGACCAGAGATCGTTTCTAATCTATTAATATATAATGGCTGCAAAGACGCTCGTGCCAAGAAATCTCAAAAGTCTGTGGGCTGGAAGCCAGTGCAACCAACATGAACAGCTTATGAAATGAATAATCGAGTACTAACTCTCTGTTACTACACTGTGGGCTATATAATTTTAATTATCATATTTTGTTTGGAAGAGAATATGATTCCACTAATGTTATTTCCTCCCTAATCAAAGGATGCTATGTCCTTTTTTATGGACTGGAGGACAGCTGAGATTGAGTGAGGGTATGGCCTAGTAACCCAGAGATAGCAGCCCTTGCAGGGCCCATGACGGCCCACCACTGGTTGTCCGTCACGAACTCCTCAAACTGTCCACACAAACGCATGAACGGCAAGCAGCGCACTGTTTACAATGTGCTGTCGATGGCTTATCATGTCTTAGGAACGAAAAATACAGAATATTCCTTGGATGCATCGGAGATGGCTGGGCCTCTTTTGCACAGATGGGGCTCCTCATCCTAAAATCATGGGACTGTGGGCAGGCCTCATCAACTCTAGTAATACAATGCAATCTTTACTATTGTTGTCCTTCCCTCCCTCTGCCATATGGGCACATTCTATGAACACCCCACTGAGGCTAATTTAAGGGTACCCGACCTTGACGCCAGCAACTGTTGGCACAACAGAGCCTTTAGCGCACAGAACTCTGAGAATTACCTCTGCAAACACTAATTTGCAATTGACTGTCATAGCCCCCACATTAGAAAGGTGCACTATGAATTAGAGCATGCACAACCCTGATCGGTTTTCACCTTGTCTTATGATGCTTGTCCGCCTATCATTCCCGCTTTAATACCCTTGTGTATTTCTACTCGTGTTCTCCTGTTGCCAGTTCGTCTTGTCAGGCCTTACCAGCGTGCTTCCCGTCTTCCTGCTTTCTCAAGTTTCTGCTTTCCCTGTTCTGACCATTCTACCTGCCTGCTGTTCTGTACCTGCCTGACTGCGTTACGAACTCTTGCTTGCCCTGACCCCGAGCCTGCCTGCCCTGACCCCGAGCTGCCTGCTGTTACCTTAATTTTTTAAAACTTTATTTAATAGGCGAGAGCCTGAGGCGAATACCTCATCGTAAGAATCAATTCCTCTACTGATAATTCAATTGAAGGCCAGGAACCTAGTGGACATTAACTGCTTGTTCAGGGACAGATTGTACACCTTATAGTCAGCTCTAAGGGATATCCAGAACATATAAGCACCTGTCGAGTCAGTTCACTATTAATCCAACGTGGTTTTTAACCACTAGGCTACGCTGCCACCCCAGCGTGCTTGAATGTGTTATTGACTGGACTACGGGGCACCCCTGCAAATTCTTGGGTTCAAATAAGCTAATCATTCTTGTTCTCTGATTTTCTTTCTTACGCCTGTCTGCATTCGCGCTCCTTATATACAATCATGAGATACTCGATTATGAAATATTGGCTCCCGATTGTTTATTGGAGATATACAGTCGTCCATACATACAGTTATCCCCACCTGTTGTTTGCAATTGTACTGGCTCATCGCCCATTAAAAAAAGTAAACATTTGGCTGAATTTTCAGAAGTGTATCAATCAAAATGAAGTCGTGGGCCCAGAAAAGGTTTGGGAAACCCCTGCCGTAGCGATTAGCGAAGATAACTAACAATTAAATACTTGGACCGTATATTTTGTTGATAATGCATTTATCAATCCCATGAAGGGCAGAAGTGTAGGTGCAATCGGCTAGTGCATGATCAATAGTCTCTTGGGTGGGGGGCCAGACGCAAAAACCGTTTTTTTTATGCACTATGCAGACGCAAAAGTACTACAGCAGTGCTAACTATAACTGAAACAGAATATATTTATACTCAGAGGTGAGCTCTCGCATAGAAGTGAGGAGAAGCGCACAGGTGCGCCCACACAAACTTGTTAGGGCCTACATACAAGTCAGCTTAGTCTTGGGTCCAACAGCCAAAGAAAGGCCTTTCTTGCAATGCAACCGGAATCCCGAGCCAGATCGACTCCCAACCGGTCTGTAATAGCACCAACCGCTACACCTGGCTATCAGCGGAAGCCTTGTCCTGGCACATCACTGAAACAGCTTCAATTATACAGGCCTCATTTACTGCAATTTAAAAAAAAACATAGCTGATTATGGGCTGAGCACTGCTTAAGAGAAAAGTGTCGCTCTTCCTCCTGACAATTGGAGATGTACAAACTGTGGCATAAGGGATAAACAGATAAAATGTTCGTTCATCCTTGTTGGTAGAGTCGGACCGGATAGATAACCCTAAATATAGACCCACCACTTTGTTTGTGGGTAGATGATCGCCTTGGCAATACAAACTCCAGCTGTTAAGACACGAGTGTGCGCCATACCACCACAACGGCACGGAACAGAGACAAGGACGCAACAACAGACCGCAAGCAAAACGGATTAACCACACAAACAACACTAGTCGTTATCATCTCCCACTCTATGAAAGAGGACTCCCCCTGAATGCATGTATGCCAATGGTTGTTGTCAGAAGCCACCTGCGGTTAGTCCTTTGCCTCTACGGAGTTAATAGAGGGGTTAAGGGTCAGGGGTCACCTGTACCATGGTGTAGTGTCGAGGCACCATTAAGAACGAGGTGACGCCAAACTATGAAGGTATTTTTAAGGTAGGGTCTCCAACATAGAGTAGCTGTCACTACATAAGATAGAAGAGAAACTGCCAAAGTAAATGCCCTGGCTTGAGTGACATCTCTTCTTTGTGCCTGGCTAGACAATAAATTGGAGAAGTGTACACTTATCTAATAGGATAGCGTTGCCTAGAGAGCAAAGTCTGTAAAGTGGCTAATAGTTGGCAGTGTAATATATGGATGAATAAAGGAGGTTATCTCTGTAAGATTGCTCAATATGAATCGACAACTGTATTATCTATCTATAACTTGTTACCAGCATAACACTCTGGGGTGCAGCAAAAATCCTTCTCCTGGGGAGATTCCCGTAAAACACACCGCTTCGATAAGCCAGCTAAAGGAAACACACATTTTTAATGTTGGCAGGTTTGGGGTAGTTAATAGCTCACCACAAAGCAGGTGCAGTCTCACGCGAGTATCAGCAGTAATGGTTATTCTTTGTAGTTTAAATGCAGGCTAAGAGATATTGAGCAGGCTGAATTAAACTGTTTCGATGCCAGACAAGGCTGAACGACGATTAGGTTAATTGTTGTACGGAAAAAATGAGTTGTCGGCAGTGTTGGTGAAATGCTTTCGCTAACGTTGTCAAACGAGCGAATGGTCCCTTGCAACGAAGTGGCGTATTTTATGGAAGCTCCCCTGGGGAGCTACCCCCCCAAACCTAATCTAAGTACCCGCACCGTGATGCCTAATTAAGGAGTGCTTACAAGGACCTCATCTGCCAACTGGCAGATAGTAACGTCTGCAATGAACAGAGATAGTGTGTATAAAGCTACAGTGGGGAGCTCAAGTTGGCACAGCTAGTGATGTACCATGCATGTGTACCCATTTCTCTCTAGTAGGATGAGCACTCAGTGGCCTTCGCTGAAGCGCCCTTATTTTTAGACATTTAGGCCACTGACATGCTAGGAGAAATTCCCTGCCAAAAACAATTTTTCAAGGGCATGTTTTTCAGTGAATTAAATTATACCAAGAAAAAAAGGTCTTATGCTCATCTGTCATCCCCATTTTCCGTTCATATATTTGCTAGTCTCCTCTGGGACTACTGAAGGCGGCCCCCGGTTATTGCCCGTGGTTGCGTTCGGAACACCAGCTGTGCGGCGTTACACAACCGTTGGTTGAGGACCCGAAGCATCAAGAGCCGAGCTTCATACCTCACACTTCCTCATGTCTCCTTCTCCAAGACTGCACAACACGTTGATGCCAGAGATTGTCGTAACCCTTATACGTACCATAACTGTGCCACTTAAGAATAGATGGCCAAACACACTATTCCAGTAGGCTTCCATTTCCATGCAATTAAGCTTTTGGTAATCAAGCCAAACCAGTTTATATATGTATGACTTCCAACTGTATAAGTTGTGCTAATACGTGCCAAGATGTTAGGCATGGCTTTTTAATTCTACTCGGTAAAGACACCCATAAAAAAGAAACGTTTTTGCGTTTTGCCCCACCAAGATTTACATGCACTGAAAAAGGAACATGATTGAAAGTTTCAACGCTCAGATGATTTTATCATCGTCTTACACTTCCATGAGTATGAACACAAATATCAATCAACACAGGCAGTGTTTGGTTAGCTTCGCATAGATTCTACGCTACGTCTGGAGCCAGCGGCACCGTGGAGTTCCCCAAACGGTATTCTTTTATGGCCCTTGGGGTTAGCAAACGAAAGTAAACAGTACCAGCAGATGCTACACCCTCTATTTTGATATCTTGAAATTCAGGCAGGAACAATGTGTGTTATTCTGTTGGGTTTTTAATTGGGAGCTATAGTGGCAGATCAACTTGCGCAAAACATTTTAACTGTATTTCTGACTGTATTCTCAACTCACCATCTATCAGAACTCAGGATAAGACCCGAATTGCAGACAGCTAGAATCACACGTATGTTTATTTGACCCAACACCAGGGGTCCGTAATTCACAGTCACATAATACACAATTCAAGCAGCTGGGGTGGGAGCAGGTAAGCCTAGTGGTTAAAACGTTGATTAGTAAACCGAAAGGTTGCAAGTTCGAATCCCTGAGCTGACAAGGTACAATCTGTCCCTGAACAAGGCAGTTAACCCACTGTTCCTGGGCCGTCATTGAAAATAAGAATTTGTTCTTAACTGACTTGCCTAGTTAAATAAAGTTTTAAAAAATTAAGGTACAGCAGGCAGGCTCGGGGTCAGGGCAGGCAGGCTCGGGTCAGGGCAAGCAGAGGTTCGTAACTGGGTCAGTCAGGCAGGTACAGAACAGCAGGCAGGTAGAATGGTCAGAACAGGGAAACAGAAACTTGAGAAAGCAGGAAGACGGGAAAGCACGCTGGTAAGGCCTGACAAGACGAACTGGCAACAGAGAACACAGGTATAAATACACAAGGGATAATGGGGAAGATAGGCGACAAGCACAAAGACAGTGAAACCGATCAGGGTGTGATGTCATCATATACTTTTAATGTGGGGCTATGACAGTCAATTGCAAATTAGTTTTGCATTTCTCAGAGTTCTGCGCTAAGCTCTTTTGCCACCAGTTGCTCTCAGTGTACCCATTATAGCTCAGTGGGTGTATCATAGAATGTGCCCATTTGGCAGAGGGAGGGAGACACATTCATAACTAGAGTGAAGAGGCCTGCCCACAGTCCCATGATAGATGGAGCCCCATCTGTGCAAAAGCCCACCATTCGATCCCAAGGAATCTGTTTTTCGTCAATATAGCCACACAGCACACTGAACATCCCCTGTGCCGTTTCATGCTTGGGTATCGTGAGACAACCAGTGGTGGGCCGTCAGGGCCTGCAAGGCCTCCTCTGCTGGCCTAAACATCATCAGAATAAAAAATAATATATATATATTTCCCACAAATATGTATTAATTATTCCCCAGAGTAAGAGTTATACTCTTCATTTCATAGCTTTCCTCTTGGTTGCACTGCTTCCAGCCCCAGGTTGAGATTTGGAGGGCTGGTCTTTATGTTAGATCTTTTATCCAATCAATTCAGCCATCATGTGTTGCCAGGGGTCTAAAATCTGCTCTTAGGCCTTCAGAATCAACAGTGCAGGCGCTTGTAGCTTAAAGTGAATGGAAATTAAATTTTGTGTCAACCAATCAGCTTTAGAGTTGGCTATTGTACGCCTGCTGGCTGGCTCCAGTGTTACACAGGAGCCAGCTAGCAGGCGTAGGGCGTCCACGTCTTTTGATTGGATTACCAATATTGAGAGGCAGGTCCTATGGGCAGGTCTATGCAGACTAGGAAACTGAATTTGATAAACGAATTAATTCGCGTACTACCTAAACTGTTTTTTGAACCACAATGGCGGAAGGAGGAGAAAGATATGATTTGGTCGAGGATATAATTATAACGCCATTCTCAAAGACGAACTTTTCAAGAAAAGTTAGACATTGTAAGGAGAGGTCGCCCGACGCCACAAAGCCTGTCACAGGCGGGAAAGGGGTTCGTTCGTTCGCCACTTTCAAAGTTTCAACTATGAGCGCTGTCAATGGCTCACAGGCTCCGAGAAGCACTGCAAACTGTACTGCTGGGAATGCCTATTATTTGCAAGTGATCGATTTGGTGTTTGGAGCCACACTGGCTTTGCAAACTTGAGTTGTCTAACCAAGGCAGCAACGAGACACCAAAGTACGGCTGGGCACTTACAAGCAATGGTGCTTTTGAAAACGTTTGGGGACACCAGAGTGGAGCTACAGCTCTCACTCGTCCTGCGTTATGTGACGGACACGGGAGTCAAGGAGCGATTTATCCGGTTTGAAGATGTGACAAGCGGCAAGCGAGCTGATGACATTGCCGCTCTTATTTTCCGTTTCTTGGAGGAAAATGAATGTAGTCTGGATAAAGTTGTGGCACAGTGTTTTGATGGCGCAGCAGTCATGGCATCTGGACTCAATGGGGTGCAGGCTAAAGTTAAGGAGAGGGCACCGATGGCCTTATTCATTCACTGCTATGCAACATCGACTAAATTTAGTACTGACTCAAGGAGCCTCAAAGCTTAAAGAATGCAAGGTCTTCTTTGCCAACCCCAATGGCCTTGCAGCATTTTTCTCACGATCCCTAAGCGCACGCAACTGTCTAATAATCAGTCTTTGGTGAGTAGGCATACAATGCAGTTATTTTTTATTAAATGTGTATGTATGTTTCGCATTTTATTTCGTTAATATTAAATAGCCTATATATTAAACAAAATAAAATGGCAAATAGCCTATGTTGCAAATTATTTGTTTTCTTTTATTTTCAGTGAATAGTTATGTGTCTTTATCATCACGGTGAAACTGCTTTGGGTGCGACAATGCGCTGTTTAGTGAACACACTGTATTTATTTTTTGGGGGACTTAAAGCTCAAAGTTTGTGACCAGAAATGGTAGAAGAAAAAATTAATATAACTCTGTGCACTCGACTATGTTCTTGCCTATTAGTTGAACTGTACTGTATTGTACTCTTCCCCTGCAATTCTCTGAAAAAAATGTCAATTTCAAGGTGACGCAACGCCTGGTTATACTGCGTTTCTGTCTAAATGTATAGTGTCTAGAGCCATGGCATCTAAATGATGGTAATAACAGGTGGATTAATTCGGGTGGGACTGTGTAGGACCTCACTGAAGGCCACGGCGCAGGCCCACGGCACGCTACTGGAGAC
>NC_036867.1:23478265-23496871 GCF_002910315.2 Salvelinus sp. IW2-2015 | reverse complement strand
GAGACAACAATATGTCCTCGTGAATAGCATCCCCCGACATGTAGCAAACGAAAGTCATTGCATTGGCATCTCGGCCCTCACAGCTAATGTCCATTTGGAGAGTTTGAGTTGTCCAGTAAGTTGCTTCTTGATTGCTATAGCATCTATTCTTAGTTTCACAGTTTAATCTGACAAAGGTATTGATGTGAGTTTCTGTGCCTCTGCCTCCCCACACATTATTTTCACCATATCAATTGTGTTCGGTAATATCAAAGTTTCTGCAATAGTGTGTGATTTCATAGCGTATGGGGCTTAGCCATTCACCATGGGAATGATTCAAGTGCAATGGTCAAGTGCAGCCTTTTCCTCAAGATCTAACGACACTCTCTGGTTGAGTTTTTACTTTTAGATTTGAATAATTTTCATTTAGATTGTTAAGGTTAACCACATTACAATGATTTTGAGAGACAAAGATGATATTATAATGTGTATATATAAACACAGTATATCTTTTTTTACCAGGATTTTGGAAATTCTTTCGTGACCTCATTTTCGTGACCTCATTCGTGACCTCATTCGTGACCTCATTTTCACATCAAACGACCACACAGGGGGTCGCGATCCCTAGTTTGGGAACCGCTGCACTATGAAGTACAGCACAGCTAGCTATGACAAGGCGGAGGACCATCCACAGGGATTGAAAAGGCAGATGTTGTTGGGCAAGTCAGCAGAAGGTAGGTGGCAGGTAGCCTAGCGGTTAGAGCGTTGGGCCAGTAACCGAAAGATCTCTGTGTCCAATACCATGCCGATAAAGTGAAAAATCTGCCCTTGTGCCCTTGGGTCTGTGTGGGTGGACCATTTCAGTTTGTCCGTAATGTGTACGCTGAGGAACTTAAAACTTTCCACCTTCTCCACTACTGTCCCGTAGATGTGGATAGGGGGGTGCTCCCTCTGCTGTTTCCTGAAGTCCACGATCATCTCCTTTGTTTTGTTGACATTGAGTGTGAGGTTGTTTTCCTGACACCACACTTCGAGGGCCCTCACCTCCTCCCTGTAGGCCGTCTCGTCGATGTTGGTAATCTAGCCTGACACTGTAGTGTCGTCTGCCAACTTGATGATTGAGTTGGAGGAGTGCATGGCCACGCAGTCATGGGTGAACATGGAGTACAGGAGAGGGCTGAGAACGCACCCTTGTGGGGCCCCAGTGTTGAGGATCAGCGGGGTGGAGATGTTGTTTCCTACCCTCACCACCTGGGGGCGGCCCGTCAGAAAGTCCAGGACCCAGTTGCACAGGGCGGAGTCGAGACCCAGGGTCTCAAGCTTAATGACGAATTTGGAGGGCACTATGGTGTTAAATGCTGAGCTGTAGTCGATGAACAGCATTCTTATCAACTTGCCCGACTGCAATAAATGCCATAAATGTTCTGATTTTCGCATAAAAATCAGGAGGAACGAGAAAGGTCAGCTTTAGGCTACTGGAATTCTTTCCAGTTTGGTCGTTATCACTTAAAAAAAAAAAAWAWAMATAAATGTTTGCACTCTGGATAAGAGTGTCTCCTAATGACAAAATGTCATCCCTGCATCCCCTCTCCTTCTGCAATGGAATTGAATGATCAAAGACGAAAACAGAGTTTAATGGTAATGCTGGAGTATTAAAGGCTAGATAACCGAACTCCTTGGACCATTAAAGATAGCTAGCTACCGGTAACCTTTAGCAACTGTGGATAATTGGTTCCAAAGTTGCTTCAAGCATAACTAAAGGTTAGGTAGTTAGTAGCTAACGAGGCTATGTGCCAAATACAACCACTGACAGTTTCCTCATTGTTATTGCTCTAAGATGGCAACTCAATTGTGCCAATTGAATCTCAACAAGGAATCAGTTGGTAATTGTATTTGACTCAAATTGAATCAAAAAGTATGGATTTCAAAGAAAGGCGTGCAACAACAGAGGACAAACGTAGGTACATGGTAAGGGTTTAAAAATAAAAAAAATCGAAGTTGCATAGCGACTCAAAGCAGGTTAATTAAAAAAACTAGTCGTGTGCTCATCTCTGGGGAGTTGAGGTATTTGGCTACCTCTGACTATACCCTCCTGCTGCACATTTCTCACATTGTAGGATCTCCCTTCTACACACTGCTGCAACATGTCCGAGTCATTGGCACTTAAAGCACTATAGCGGATTCGAACATATAGGCTCTCAAAGAATAGCAAATATAACCTAACATGACATTATCAGGTAGAAGCTCAAAGCTCAACAAGACAGACATAGTATTCTCTGTCTCGCCATTGCCACCCTGTCTACATCTCACACCAGAAAAATTATTTTTAATTTGATCCACCTCTACACTCAACGCTACCCCACTGATCACTCATTTGAGTTGCGCCCTGCTCCGGAGAGCAAAGCATGACAAAGGTTGAGCCCCGACACTGCCCACTGGCTGGAGGAAGCACAAAAAATGTAAACAATTCCACTTCTCTAAACTGTAATAGATGTAACCATTCCCAGTTTGTACTTTACCCAGCTTGAAACAATGTATGGGTCTGTCACGCCCTGACCTTAGAGAGCCTTTTTATGTCTCTATTTGGTTTGGTCAGGGTGTGATTTGGGGTGGGCATTCTATGTTTTGTTTTCTATGTTTCTTTATTTCTATGTTTTGGCCGGGTATGGTTCTCAATCAGGGACAGCTGTCTATCGTTGTCTCTGATTGGGAACCATACTTAGGTAGCCCTTTTTCCCTCCTTTCAGTGTGGGTGGTTGTCTTTGTTTGTGGCACTATTGCCCTTAAGCTTCACGGTTGTTTTCCGTTTGTTGTTTTGTTGGCGACATTCAAAAAAAAAAAAAAATGTACYCTCACCACGTTGCCCTTTGGTCTTCTTCCAGCATCGGCCGTGACAGGGTCAGCCAGAAAGCAGGAATCCACAATTTTTTGCTATTTTGATAGGTGAGGCTTATTTGATCGAATAGAAGTTTCATAATGCTTACGTGGTTACAAGTGTACTGATATTTACTGAGTAGAGCAAACATTAAGAACACCTTCCTAATATTGAGTTGCAACCCCCCTTTTGCCCTCAGAACAGCCTCAATTCGTTGGGACATGGACTCAAGGTGTCAAGAGTTCCACAGGAATGCTGGTCCATGTTGACTCCAATGCTTTCCACAATTGTGTCAATTTGTCTGGATGTCCTTTGAGTGGTGGACCATCTGTCACGCCCTGACCATAGAGAGCCCTCGGGGGTTCTCTGTGGTGCAATAGGTCAGAGCGTGACTAGGGGGTGTTCTAGTCTTGAATTTCTATGTTGGTGTGAGTATGGTTCCCAATTGGAGGCAGCTGATGATCGTTGCCAAGAAATTGGGGATCATACTTAGTGTGGTCCTTTTCCCACCTGCGTTTGTGGGATATTGTTTGTTTTGGTTTAGTGCTATATGCGCTACGAACTGCACGTTCGTTTATTATTTTTTTATTTATTTTAAGGTTCACTTTAATAAATATGTGGAACTCTACTCACGCTGCGCCTTGGTCCGCTCATTATGTATACGACGAACGTGACACCATCTTAATACATACAGGAAACTGTTGAGGGTGACAAACCCAGCAGTGTTGCAGTTCTTGAKACAAATACCCCGTTCAAAGGCACAAATCTTTTGTCTCGTCCATTCACCCTCTGAATGGCACACATACACAATCCATGTCTCAAGGCTTATAAATCCTTCTATAACCGGTCTCCTCCCCTTCATCTACACTGATTGAAGTGGATTTAACAAGTGACATCAATAAGGGATCATAGCTTTCAGCTGGATTCACTTGGTCAGTCTATGTCATGGAAAGAGAAGGTGTTCTTAATTTTTTTGATACTCCGTGTACGTGTAATGCACGTGACATTCCGGCAACTTTAAGAAAACTGATTTTATATCAGAGTTGTGCCTGTTATCCACACGCAATCACACGCATATCAAAGTAACTTTTATTTTTCTGCTACTTCTATGAGTTGGCAAACAAACTGAAAGGGTGCATACTGTGTGCTGCTTTGAAAGGTATGAAGTCAAGGTTGGCGATCTACTGCCACTTACAGTTATGGAATGTTTGCTCACGATATAATTCATTGGCTGATCCCTCCTGATGACCCGGATGGAATCATGTGATCCTTCCTTCACCCATAGGAAGGCCCACCCAGTTGACTATTTTAAGATTTTYGAAGKCCTCAATGGCAATGTCCATGCCAAAACGGMTTATATCCATCTAGACTCTAGAGTCCTCTATCTAACTCTGATTGTAAATTCCCACTTCCCACTTGGTTACGAACACACATAGAAAATGATAGAGGCCTCTTGTGGCCAAAAGGCTGTTTTAACATGGGCAGCCAGCACCATTGAGGGCTTCCACCATGCTTCTGCCATTTGAAACTAGTAAATGTAGTTAACTGGGTGGGGATTCCTATGGGTTGTAGCCTCTACAGCATTGCCCATACTGTCACAGATCTTATAGTGGCACAGATATGAAGATGAATCCTCTATCTATCTCTATGCGAACGTAACATTAAAGGAGGCCAAAATTAATTGTTTCTCAAAATTAATTGTTTCTTATGCTTTAAGATGTCCACAATCCTTCCTCCAAAGGACCATTCTATGGATTACATTTTGTGAAAATCATGGCATTTTTTTGTTCCACTCTTGCCCCCTACTAGCCCTCCAACACCACTTATCAGTGTGACCCTTAACAAAGCAGAAAGAAGAGCAAACATCTCTAGGACTGATGATACCAAAAAAAAAACTGTTTTACTTTGTGTGTGTGTGTGTGTGTGTGTGTGTGTGTGTGTGTGTGTGTGTGTGTGTGTGTGTGTGTGTGTGTGTGTGTGTGTGTGTGTGTGTGTGTGTGTGTGGGTTCAGGCCATGAGCGCCTGTATGTTTGCACGTTTGTGTGTGTGTGTGTGTGGTGTAAATGCTTGTGTGCCTGTCATTACAGAGCTTGCAGGTGTGAGTGAGGCACAGCAGGCTTATCTCAGGGCACATAGTGTGCCCCTGTCATGCCTGCTGTAGCCGATGGCAACCAACAGGAATCACAACAGGGAACAGGAAGCATGCACGGCATCAGACCATTCCCAGGACTGAGACTGTCTCAAATGGCACCTTCTCCCTATACAGTGCACTACTTTTGACCAGGGCCCATGGTCAAAGTAGCGCACTCACTATATAGGGAATAAGCGTACCATTGGCGACACATCCTGAACATAATCAGAACTGATTATGGGAAATAAATAAACTGAACAAGTGGTCCCCAGATAGACAGTGCATCCAAAATGGCACTATTCCCTATATAGATCTGGAAAAGGTAGTGCACTACATAGGGAATATGGTGCATTTGGGATGTATACAATATTTCTTGGAGAAAGCTGCTGCCTGCTGCAACAGAGGGCGGTTCAGGGGTGTATGAGATCAGGAGATTTCACTTTGGGAATGTTTTTTTGTCTGTTCTCTGCTTTGTGATAGAATTATATAAAAATCCAGTTAAACCATGGCAAAAATATTTCCACACATAAACCAGAACCAAGTAATGGTGGATGCTATAGTTCTCCACTGTTGGTGGATGGGGTGAGTTTACCCTTTCTGTAAAGTCTTCATCCATGTTCATTCTTTCCTCATCGATTTATCCCACACTGCCAAGTGGTGGTTGGATAGTCCTTCAATGAGGAATGGTATTTGAGATTGAGGGCCACGGCTATCACCTGCTATGAAATGATGAACAGTCTTATGTAGATTTTTAACTTACACGCACGCCCATACGCAGGCACACGCAAACATACACACGCTCCAGAATGAAAGCGTACTCAATCACGGTTCAGCCCAGCTTGTACAAAACACACACACACTCTCTCTCTCTCTGTCTGTCTGTCTGTCTGTCTGTCCTGTCTGTCTGTCTGTCTGTCTGTCTGTCTGTCTGTCTGTCTGTCTGTCTGTCTGTCTGTCGTCTGTCTGTCTGTCTGTCTGTCTGTCTGGTCTGTCTGTCTGTCTGTCTGTCTGTCTGTCTGTCTGTCTGTCTGTCTGTCCTGTCTGTCTGTCTGTCTGTTGTCCTGTCTTGTCTGTCCTGTCTGTCTGTCTGTCTGTCTGTCCTGTCTGTCTGTCTGTCTGTCTGTCTGTCTGTCTGTCTGTCTGTCTGTCTGTCTGTCTGTCTGTCTGTCTGTCTGTCTGTCTGTCCTGTCTGTCTGTCTGTCTGTCTGTCTGTCTGTCTGTCTGTCTGTCTGTCTGTCTGTCGGTGGTGTGTGAGAGAAATGCCGGTCCTGTCCATCTCCCAACAGAACAGCCTCTTAATTATGGAGGTCTCTGCTGCTGCCAATTAGTGTAGCAGTCCCACTGGTCTTAATTATACAAACTACACTGATAATGARTACAACGCAAACACACGCTGTCATTAGACTGGCTGCACACAAACACTCCATTTTAATTCATACAGTCACTCTGTGCATGTAATTCAAAACAACATGATGTTATACACAATTGCTGGAAAAAAGAGCAGATTCTTAGTATTGAATTCACAATATGTTCTGAAGATTAAAAATGATTATTTATATAGGTATGGTAGACAGTCACCTTGCTATTCATATGAGCTATTCATAAAATGAAAGATGGTATTGAGATGTTCTAGACATTAATCTAAAGAGGTTTTTCATGAAGGTCTGGAGAACTTAGATAAGTAGCTGTGTGAGTAATGTCATTCTGGTTTTACAGGTGCAGAGAACATACTGTACATGACAGTTTACCGTATTTTAAAGCATCCATCCCCACCACTCTCCTGCCCTTCACTTTCTACTATCAGCCTCCAGCTAACTTTAAACAAGAAGAGGGTCTATTATATAATGTGCTATTCTTTTTTACCCTGATTCAGTGAGCCAACTAAATGTTAACATGTGTTGTTATTGAAATGCTCCAGTTGCTTCCAATATGTTGTAGGTAGGTTAATTATTTGACCTAATGGGCATCGTCAGACAGTTAGACAGACAGCAGCATGACTGACGCAGCCACGACGCAACCGCAACGTGTCTGTCTGGGACTGATGTCTATTGGAATCACGAAGAACAAATTGAAATCTTCTCACCTCTCAAATAATTGAAATCGATCAATGTAATTTAACTCAAATAAAAAACATTTGACATCAATTATTTTGTGAAGTAATAATATGTTGATTGAAGAAGTCTGAAAAAAGAGACTCAGAGTATTAAGCATAGGCCTACATTTTGTGTCAGAAAAGTAATCAATTTTTTGGGGGACCACTAGATGGCAGATGGAGCTCTAGTCTGACAACGGGTAGGTTTAGATAGTCTGGTTGATACCGAACTCAAAGTCCTGCTGACTTCATAATCTGGAAAAGCTGTTTTGATGTTGTCGGCACAGCGTTGATAATAAATGAGGGCTGTACTTTACTGGTTGGTTCTCCTCTGTGTCTTTCTCACTCAAACCCCCACAGGCACAGCCACACACACAGTGTGTTGGTTTTGTGTTACTGTGAACAAGCAAACTCTTTCTATTGACACACTGGACTAATCAATATTATCAATGGAACCATTGGAATTTATGGCTCAATATTCTCATACTTTGAAATCAGGTTGTGAGAAAATGTCTTCTGTTGGATTATTTTGTCGACGAGAGGCAAACCTTCTTATTCGGACAACCCTTTTAAACACACACCACCAAACTCTGTTTGGTTAAAATCAATCAGTGCTTTAACTTCTTTGACTGGGGTCATACAATTTCCTCTATAACCCACCGTCTCTGCCTGGGTCTACAGTAATTACCAGCCCATTTATTGAGAGACGTTTATGCCACACTGTCACACTAATCATTTCTGAGCTAAGGGAGTGGTGAAAAAGCAATGCAGTGACAAAAGCGGGCCCCCGGGTGTGCGGTTGATGGAGATAACAGGAATTTTCTGTATGTGCGTGCGTTACACTGTCTCCTTTCCTTGATTATACATGTACATGGGGCTGGACATCACACACACATTCACTCTCAAGAATGGATATAGGATACAAAAAGATGAGGGCCAATTCAGGATTATCTAGGGCCACACTCCAGTGTTAATACTACATTCAATCACATTCATTCAAGATGCAATTTGAAGGTTGTAACAATTTGTTCTGAGGCAACCAGAAAGGAAGGAATACACGGTAGCGAGGAAAAACATCAACTGAGTCTGAAATAAATGTAATGTTTGTTTCCCTGTGTTTCTGCCATTTGTTCACGATGCCCATTTCATCTCTGCTTCCTTCGACATGCTCCTCATTAAATTCCCTTAAAGCAAAACATTAGCTTGTAAGAAAGTACCATTTTGTTWGTTTTTTTACAGTGAAACTCATTCTCACATTTCACTCTTTCACTCTTTTTTTCACAGTGAAAAAGAAACATTCACTCCAAATGACATCTTTTGTTTTATTTTATCAAAGACATTGTTTGATTGCAAGAACATGATATCAGTTTAAATGTTACTCTGCTATTATACGATGCAGATCCTTATTTTTTTAAACGGAACACATTACACTACGGGGGAGGAAGAGGATGTTATTCTCCATTTCAGTTTTCCTCGTTATTAGTTCACATATAATCCCAAAGGCTGGCAACAACAAAAAAGCTCCGGCACACAAAAGGACTAAACCACTTTGATCCAGAAGACTGATTAAATATAACTACCCTTGTTTCTAAACAAGCTTTGATGTGAAGATTATGATAACAGCACCACTGCAATACGGGACACACGACTCCAGACTCACGAACCAAGCAATCTACATATTCTGGACAAGAAGCTTTTGGATTGGTTCACCGTTTTTCCATTTCCTCCATTGAGAAATATGAGATGTAACCAGTGAAGTGAATAGTTCATTTAATTTCAGATAAACACTCAATCTCAGGATGGATCAATAAGCAACCTAAAATCAAAACAAGGATTGGGGATCCACACTAACTTGCCCAGTTACTCATTGCCATTAGGAACTATGTAAAACGAGACTCTAACATCTATGGGACTGTGTGCTCTGTCTTTGAATGTGACTCAATCCATGAAAAGGCACCCTGTTATTCATGTTATCCTGTTACCTATCCTCAAGATACTGTGACTCTACATATGAGGGATGCACATCATAACAACCCCTCATGACCCAAGTATCAATCCATTATTTGTTCAATTGTTGCCATGAGGTTATGTCGTTAGGGTGTGACTAGGGAACCAGATTGATAATTTGTCTATCTTCTGTTCCGAATGGGATAACCAGGGGTAATCTGGTAAAAGGTTGATAGAGTTCCCCCCTAATCTCTGTGCAGGTCTGGTCGTTGGAAACTAGAGTGTTGGTCAGGGCCTGATTAGTGCTAGTCCCCTAGTCTAGTTTAGTGCGGTTCGCATAAGAAATCTTCAGATTAGGGCTAAATTGTTTGTTAAAACATTATTCAACGGATTAAAATGTTACTTACTCAGAGGTTAAACCTGGACAATACAACAAGCACTGTGCAGGCAGAGGAGATTGTTGTTTTCCACGAATGCTAGAACTGAATAGACAAAAATAACCATTGTTATTAATAGAAAAGGCTTCTGATAGCTTCACCGATAACTTGGTTAAATATCAGACATGATTTATTGTGATACTTTTCATTCAGTCCTCTCACTCTTCTCATGTCGCGAGTGTTAATTCATCCTAGGGGACGCCAAACACCCAAACCAAAGCAAGGGGCGATTAGGGACTGTGATACCTGCTCATGAATACATTTCAGATGGGATATGTCCAAAATGGCAGTTTAGGTAACACTTTATTTGAATAGTCCATCTTTAGATGCTCCACAGACTATCAGTAACATTTCAACTATCTACTAACCTTAGCTCTAACCTTAACCGTTATCCAAACCCTAAACTTAACCCTTAACCTAACCGTAACCATAGCAAGCAGTTGCATCTAGATCTACAGATGGAAAATCCAGACTATCCAAATAAAGTGTGACAATAGCTTATTATCTATACTGCTCTACTGTTGGAGACTCAATCATAGAGTCTTCCTCCTAAGGGATAAGGGGTTGGTTAAACATACATTATATATACAAAAGTATGTGGACACCCCTTCAAATTAGTGGATTCAGGCATTTCAGCCACACACGTTGCTGACAGGTGTATAAAATCGAGCACACCGCCATGCAATCTCCACAGACAAACATTGGCAGTAGAATGGCCTWACMGAAGAGCTCAGTGACTTTCAACGTGGCACCGTCATTGGATGCCACCTTTCCAACAAGTCAATTCGTAAAATTTCTGCCCTGCTAGACCTGCCCCGGTCAACTGTAAGTGCTGTTATCGTGAAGTGGAAATGTCTTGGAGAAACAACATGGTAGGTCACACAAGCTCACAGAACAGGACCACTGCGTGCTGAAGTGCGTAGCGCAGAAAAATAATCTGTCCTCGGTTGCAATACTCACTATCGAGTTCCAAACTGCGTCAGCACAATAACTGTTTGTCGGGAGCTTCATGAAATGGATTTCCATGGCTGAGCAGCAGCACACAAGCCTAAGATTTGGTGGAGGAGGAATACTTGTCTGAAGCTGTTTTTCATGGTTCGGGCTAGGCCCCATAGTTCCAGTGAAGGGAAATCTTACCGCTACAGCATACAATGACATTCTAGACGATTCTGTGCTTCCAACTTTGTGGCAACAGCTTGGGGAAGGCCCTTTTGCGTTTCAGCATGACAATGCCCCATGCTCAATGCCAGGTCCATACAGAAATGGTTTATCGAGATCGATGTGGAAGAACTTGACTGGCCTGCACAGAGCCATGACCTCAACCCCACCGAACACCTTTGGGATGAATTGTAAAGCCGATTGCGAGCCAGGCCTAATCGCCCAACATCAGTGCCTGACCTCTTGTGGCTGAATGGATGAATGGAAGCAAATCCCTGCAGCAATGTTCCAACATCTAGTGGAAAGACTTCCCAGAAGTGTGGCGGCTGTTATAGCAGCAAAGGGGGGACCAACTCCATAGTAATGCCCATGATTTTGGAATGAGATATTCGACAAGCAGGTGTCCACATACACTACATGACCAACAGTGTATGGACACCTGCTCGTCGACCATCTCATTCCAAYATTACGGGCATTAATATGGAGTTGGTCCCCCCTTTGTTGCTATAACAGCCTCCATTCTTCTAACATAGCCAAATCCACAAATTATAAGGGGTGTCCACATCATTTTTTATATAGTGTACTTTTGGTCATGAACTGTACATTTTACAATTTTAAATGTAACCTTTATTTAACTAGGCAAGTCAGTTAAGAACTAATTCTTATTTAGAATGACGGCCTACACCGGACAACGCTGGGCCAATTGTGTGCCGCCCTATGGGACTCCCAATCACGACCAGTTGTGATACAGCCTGGAATTGAACCAGGATGTCTGTAGTGACGCCTCAAGCACTGAGATGCAGTGCATTAGACCGCTGCGCCTTAGACTGCTGCGCCACTCGGGACATCAGCATGATCACAGTTTGCCAGCGAACTGAATCAGTCCAATTTGCATGTCAGGTAGCCTGCGGAGTCAAAGATTGTGTCCCAAATGGTGCCATATTCGATTTATAGTGCATTACTTTTGACCAAAGCCCTATGTAGTGCACTATATAGGGAATAGGGTGCCATTTGGGTTTTACACGAAGGTTCCACAGCAAAGAAGCAATGAACTGAGAGTAGTGGGAGAGAGGAGAGTTGAACGAATAGCCCATCACACACAATGGATAGGAAGTCAGCTGAATGCGATTTGGAGGGGTGAGGGTAGGGATTAGGTGAGTGTGAGATGCACCAGCTGCTGTGTGGCTGTGTGTGTGTGTGTGTGTGTGTGGTGTGTGTGGTGTGTGGTGTGTGTGTGTGTGTGTGGTGTGTGTGTGTGTGTGTGTGTGTGTGTGGTGTGTGTGTGTGTGTGTGTGTGTGTGTGTGTGTGTGTGTGGTGTGTGTGGTGTGTGTTGTGTGTGTGTGTGTGTGTTGGTGTGTGTGTGTGTGTGTGTGTGTGTGTGTGTGTGTGTGGTGTGTTTGTTGTTGGAGGAGGGCTTTCTCCCCCAGGACTGGAGGCAATCCTAGTCCATGTCATTAACCACACACACTAGAGCGATCATTAGATAGACACACACAGCTCGTTTCTATATGCCTATTTGCATAGCATACACACTCTGAAGAACAAACAGTCACACACAGTGGTAAAACACACAGGCAATCATTAATTCTAACACACAAATATATCAATGCTTGCATCATGTATAAATAACGAAACAGCCTATTAATAAAACAGCCTATTTTTTTCTGTGTTATAATGCACTGACTATACCAAACACTAGGAACACCTTCCTAATATTAAGTCCCCTCAGAACAGCGTAAGTTCATTGGGGCATGGACTCTACAAGGTGTCGAAAGAATTCCACAGGGATTCTATGGCTCATGTTGACTCCAATGCTTCCCACAGTTGTGTTAAGTTGGATGGATGTCCTTTAGGTGGTGGACCATTCTTGATACACACGGCAAACTGTTAAACGTGAGAAACCCAGCAGCATTGCAGTTCTTGACACAAACCGGTGCACTTGGCACCAACTACCAAACCCCGTTCAAAGGCACTTAAATATTTTGACTTGCCCATTCACCCACTGAATGGCACACATACACAATCCATGTCTCAATTGTCTCAAGGCTTTAAAAATCCTTCTTTAACCTGTCTCCTCCCCTTCATCTACTCTGATTGACGTGGATTTAACAAGTGACATCAATAAGGGATCATAGCTTTCACCTGGATTCACTTGGTCAGTCTACGCAATGGAAAGAGCAGGTGTTCTTAATGTTTTGTATACTCAGTGTATATTCATAGCTGCCAGTAACTGTCTGTAAAGATGCATTAGAAATAGAGGAAATAGAATAGAATGTTGAGTAAAGCCAGAAAGGCTTAGTGACACAGCAATAGGCTCTATATGGGACACACACTCCTCAGATCCTGTGCCAAACTGTGTGGGTGTAACACACACACACACACAAAACCTTTGTGTTACAATCTATAAATATTGTTTCTGTGTAAATCTTTAAGCGGTTTGGCAGAATTCATACTTTTGACATAAGCTGCCTATTTATTTATGCTGTCTTTTCCTTCTTGGCAAAAATAACAAACTGCTTCATAGATATAACAGTTTAATTGAATGGTACCTCTGATTTTTTTTATCATCCATTTAGCTCTCTGATGGTTAGAAGAAATTGGACTGATACAACCAAGCAGAACAATGCAACCTTTGTAACCTAAATGATCAATGTGTATCCATAGACTACAGACCAGGTGGTCCATGTTGACACGTGCCTGCCTATCTAGCCACACGCCATGCCCCAGATCTGTGTGTGCTAATGGCTCTCTCTTCCCTGCATAATGACACATACCATGGTCCACCACTTTCTAAATGACACCCTATTTCCTATTTAATGCCGATACCATAGGTCAAAAGTAGTGCGAATAGGGTGGCTTTTGGGACACATGTTATATCTGGTGTCCAGAGTTTAGGTGGAGCCCAAGTAGTCTGATGTATGTACAGTATATACGTTAACACAGAGTGGGATTAGTTACAGTGCTTCATAAAGTAGTCKCACCTCTTGACTTTGTCACGTTCGTCGTAGTGAGGAGACCAAGGCGCAGCGTGATGTGAATACATTCTTCTTTAATAAAACGTAGAACACTTAAACAAACTAACAAAACAACAAACGAACGTGACGCTATAATAACAGAGTGCTGACATGCAACAGAGTGCTGAGTCAATAAGTATTCAACCCTTTTGTTATTGCAAGCCTAAATAAATTCAGGCGTAAAAATATGCTTAACAAGTCACAATAAGTTGCATGGACTCACTCAGTGTGCAATAATAGTGTCTAACATGATTTTTGAATGACTACCTCATCTCTGTACCCCAAACATACAATTATCTGTAAGGCCCCTCAGTCGAGCAGTGAATTTCAAGCACAGATTAAATCACAAAAGACAGTGAAGGTTTTCCAATGCTTCAGGAAGGGCACCTATTGGTAGATGTGTAAAAAAACAAAAACATTGAATATCCCTTTGAGCATGGTGAAGTTATTAATTACACTGTTACGACTTCCGCCGAAGTCGGTCCATCTCCTTGTTCGTGCGGCGTTCGACGTCACCGGCCTTCTAGCCATCGCCGATCCAATTTTTGTCTTTGTTTTACACACCTGGTTTCAATTTCCCAATTACATGTTCATTATTTAACCCTCTGTTTTCCCCATGGTTTTTGTGCGTGATTGTTTTATGTATGTTCGGTACGTTATTGTGGGCTTGGTATTACGACATGTTATTGGAATATTTGAGTAAAGTTACTTGTGTTACTCATCTCTGCTGTCCTGCACCTGACTCCTCTGCACCAGCTACACCCAGACCACCACAGAATCACGCACCCAAAAATGGAGTCAGCAGGAGCAGACAAACCCCCTTTGGCGGTCGAGGAGCGCGTCCAGCAGCATGCGACCATGTTGCAACGTCTCGGCACCGCCATGGATCGCGTGCTGCAGACGATGGACCAATGGGAGACAGGAGGAGTTCTTCCAGCGCCTCCACCAGCACCACTACAACAGGCACCACTGTCCACCCCTCCTTCACCCGGTCCCAGTGGGATTCGGCTCGCGCTCCCGAGGGAGTATGATGGGACGGCTGCCGGATGCCAGGAGTTTCTACTCCAGCTGGAACTCTACCTGGCGACCATCCACCCGGCTCCTTCGGAACGTGTCTCTCAGGCAAAGCCCTGGAGTGGGCCAACGCCGTATGGGGGGAAGGACCATTACGCAGAGTTCACCCGCCGCTTTCGGGCAGTTTTTGACCACCCGCCTGAGGGTAGCGGTGGGTGAACGTCTGTTCCACCTGAGGCAGGGGACGAGGAGCGCACAGGAGTTCGCCTTGGACTTCCGGACCCTGTCCACCAGCACGGGATGGAACGACAGGGCCCTGATCGATCACTACCGGTACAGTCTGCGCGAGGATGTCCGTCGGGAGTTGGCCTGCAGGGACACCACTCTCACTTTTGACCAGCTGGTGGACCTGTCCATCCGGCTGGATAAGCTGCTGGCTACCCGCGGACGTCCGGATCGGGGCCTGTCAGTTCCATCCCCCAGCACCACCGCTCCGACGCCCATGGAGCTGGGAGGTGCTGCGCTTAGGTTGACCGGAGGAGGGGCCTTTCCCTGTACCATTTGTAGCCGCAGAGGGCACACTGCTGGTCGGGGCTGGGGAGGTTCCTCTGGGAGTCGAGGTAGCAGGCAGGGCACTCTCGTGTCATCCCAGGTGAGTCGGCACCAGGCTCACTCAGAGCCCCCTGTTGCTCACATGTTTTTGTTTATACATTTTCCTGAGTTTTCCCTGCATTCCAAGCATAAGGCGCTCGTAGAATTTTATTGACAGAGCATTTTCCCATAGTTTAGGGATCCCCATTGTTCCTGTGGATATGCCTTTCCCTGTGCACGCCCTAGATAGTCGACCATTAGGGTCAGGGCTAATTAGGGAGGCCACCGCTCCACTGGGCATGGTTACGCAGGAGGGTCACAAGGAGAGCATTAGTCTTTTCCTTATTGATTCTCCTGCGTTTCCTGTGGTGCTGGGCCTACTCTGGTTGGCCTGTCATGACCCCACTATTTCGTGGCAACAGAGGGCTCTCAAGGGGTGGTCACGAAAGTGCTCGGGGAGTTGTTTAGGGGTTTCCGTCGGTGCTACTACGGTGGAAAGTCCAGACCAGGTCTCCCCCGTGCGCATCCCCTCTGAATATGCCGATTTGGCTCTCGCCTTCTGTAAGAAGAGGGCGACTCAATTACCACCCCATCGACGGGGGATTGTGCGATAAATCTCCTGGTAGACGCAGCACTTCCCAGGAGTCACGAGTATCCCCTGTCACAGGAGGAGACGGCTGCTATGGAAACATATGTCTCCGAATACCTGGGGCAGGGGTACATTCGGCCCTCCACTTCACCTGCCTCCTCGAGTTTCCTTTTTGTGAAGAAGAAGGATGGAGGTCTGCGCCCGTGCATTGACTATCGAGGTATCAACCAAATTACTGTGAGGTACAGCTACCCGCTGCCTCTCATAGCCAGTGCGATAGAGTCAATGCACGGGGTGCGCTTCTTCACAAAATTGGATCTCAGGAGCGCTTACAACCTGGTGCGTATCCGGGAGGGGGACGAGTGGAAGACGACATTTAGTACCACCTCAGGGCACTATGAGTACCTCGTCATGCCGTATGGGTTGATGAATGCTCCATCAGTCTTCCAGGCCTTTGTAGACAAGATTTTCCGGGACCTGCACGGGCAGGGTGTAGTGGTGTATATCGACGACATTCTTATATACTCCGCTGCACGCGCCGAGCATGTGTCCCTGGTGCGCAGGGTGCTTGGTCGACTGTTGGAGCATGACCTGTAGGTCAAGGCTGAGAAATGTCTGTTCTTCCAACAGTCCGTCTCCTTCCTAGGGTACCGCATTTCCACTTCAGGGGTGGATATGGAGAGTGACCGCATTTCAGCCGTGCGTAATTGGTCCACTCCCACCCCGGTAAAGGAAGTGCAGCGGTTTGCCAACTACTACCGGAGGTTTATCCGGGGCTTTGGTCAGGTAGCGGCTCCCATTACCTCCTTGCTGAAAGGGGGACCGGTGCGACTGCAGTGGTCYGCTGAGGCGGACAGGGCTTTTGGTCACCTGAGGGCTCTGTTTACCTCAGCTCCCGTGCTGGCTCATCCGGATCCCTCTTTGGCGTTCATAGTGCTGGACGCATCCGAGGCTGGGATAGGAGCCGTTTTCTCTTAGCGCTCGGGCACGCCACCAAAGCTCCGCACCTGTGCTTTCTTTTCAAAGAAGCTCAGCCCAGCGGAGCGATACTATGATGTGGGGGACCGGGAGCTGTTGGCTGTTGTCAAGGCTCTGAAGACGTGGAGACATTGGCTTGAAGGGGCTAAACACCCTTTTCTCATCTGGACTGACCACCACAATCTGGAGTACATCCGGGCGGCGAGGAGACTGAATCCTCGCCAGGCAAGGTGGGCCATGTTCTTAACCCGTTTTGTTTTCACCCTGTCCTACAGACCAGGTTCCCAGAACGCTAAGGCAGACGCACTGTCCCGGATGTATGACACAGAGGAGCAGTCCATAGATCACACTCCCATACTTCCGGCATCTTGCCTGGTGGCACCGTTGGTGTGGGAGCTGGACGCGGACATCGAGCGGGCGTTACATACAGAGCCCACCCCCTCCAGTGTCCAGCTGGGCGTCTGTACGTTCCGTCTGCTGTCCACGACCGTTTGATCTATTGGGCCCACACGTCACCCTCCTCTGGTCATCTTGGCATCGGTCGGACAGTGCGCTGTTTTAGTGGGAAGTACTGGTGGTCCACCTTGGCCAAGGACGTGAGGGTTTATGTTTCCTCCTGCTCGGTGTGCGCCCAGTGCAAGGCCCCTAGGCACCTGCCCAGAGGGAAGTTACAGCCCTTATCCATTCCACAACGGCCGTGGTCGCAACTATCGGTGGACTTCCTCACGGARCTTCCTCCCTCACAGGGTAACACCGCGATCCTGGTCGTTGTGGATCGGTTCTCTAAGTCCTGCCGTCTCTTTCCTTTGCCCGGTCTCCCTACGGCCCTACAGACTGCGGAGGCCCTGTTTACACACGTCTTCCGGCACTACGGGGTGTCTGATCGAGGTCCCCAGTTCACGTCAAGGGTCTGGAGGGCGTTCATGGAACGTCTGGGGGTCTCGGTCAGCCTTACCTCTGGTTTCCCCCCCCGAGAGTAACGGGCAGGTGGAGAGAGTAAACCAGGATGTGGGTACGTTTCTGCGGTCTTATTGCCAGGACCGTCCGGGATAGTGGGTGGCGTTCATCCCCTGGGCAGAGATGGCCCAAAACTCGCTCCTACACTCCTCCACTAACCTCTCCCCCTTCCAGTGCGTACTGGGGTATCAGCCGGTTCTGGCACCTTGGCATCAGAGCCAGATCGAGGCTCCTGCGGTGGACGAATGGTTTAAGCGCTTGGAGGAGAGCTGGGATGCCGCTCATGTGCACCTGCAATGGGCCGTGAGGCGTCAGAAGGCGCAGTGAGGACCGGGTCTGGCTCTCGACCCGAAACCTACCCCTCCGCCTCGCTGCTCTGCCGGAGTCCTGAGGAGACTTCTGGTAAGAAGAGGGGCGGGGGGGTATGCCTTATGATTAACGAGACGTGGTGTGATCATCATAACAACACACAGGAACTCAAGTCATTCTGTTCACCTGATCTAGAACTCCTCACAAAAATGTCGACCGCATTATCTACCAAGGGAATTCTCTTCAATCATAATCACAGCCGTATATATTCCCCCAAGCAGACACATCGATGGCCCTGAACGAACTTTATCTGACTCTTTGTAAACTGGAAACCACACACCCTGGGCTGCATTCATCGTAGCTGGGGATTTTAACAAGGCTAATCTAAAAACAAAACTCCCTAAATTCTATCAGCATATCGATTGTGCTACCAGGGCTGGAAAAACCCTAGATCATTGTTTATACTAATTTCCGCGACGCATATAAGGCCCTCCCCCGCCCCCCTTTCGGAAAAGCTGACCACGACTCCATTTT
>NC_036867.1:23423530-23478240 GCF_002910315.2 Salvelinus sp. IW2-2015 | reverse complement strand
CGCACTGTCCCGGATGTATGACACAGAGGAGCAGTCCATAGATCACACCCTCCATACTTCCGGCATCTTGCTGGTGGCACCGTTGGTGGGGAGCTGGACGCGGACATCGACGGGCGTTACATACAGAGCCCACCCCCTCCAGTGTCCAGCTGGGCGTCTGTACGTTCCGTCTGCTGTCCACGACGTTTGATCTATTGGGCCCACACGTCACCCTCCTCTGGTCATCTTGGAATCGGTCGGACAGTGCGCTGTTTTAGTGGGAAGTACTGGTGGTCCACCTTGGCCAAGGACGTGAGGGTTTATGTTTCCTCCTGCTCGGTGTGCGCCAGTGCAAGGCCCCTAGGCACCTGCAGAGGGAAGTTACAGCCCTTATCCATTCCACAACGGCCGTGGTCGCAACTATCGGTGGACTTCCTCACGGACCTTCCTCCCTCACAGGGTAACACCGCGATCCTGGTCGTTGTGGATCGGTCTCTAAGTCCTGCCGTCTCTTTCCTTTGCCCGGTCCTCCTACGGCCCTACAGACTGCGGAGGCCCTGTTTACACACGTCTTCCGGCACTACGGGGTGTCTGATCGAGGTCCCAGTTCACGTCAAGGGTCTGGAGGGCGTTCATGGAACGTCTGGGGGTCTCGGTCAGCCTTACCTCTGGTTTCCCCCCCCGAGAGTAACGGGCAGGTGGAGAGAGTAAACCAGGATGTGGGTACGTTTCTGCGGTCTTATTGCCAGGACCGTCCGGGATAGTGGGTGGCGTTCATCCCCTGGGCAGAGATGGCCCAAAACTCGCTCCTACACTCCTCCACTAACCCTCCCCCCTTCCAGTGCGTACTGGGGTATCAGCCGGTTCTGGCACCTTGGCATCAGAGCCAGATCGAGGCTCCTGCGGTGGACGAATGGTTTAAGCGCTTGGAGGAGAGCTGGGATGCCGCTCATGTGCACCTGCAATGGGCCGTGAGGCGTCAGAAGGCGCAGTGAGGACCGGGTCTGGCTCTCGACCCGAAACCTACCCCTCCGCCTGCTCTGCCGGAAGTCCTGAGGAGACTTCTGGTAAAGAAGAGGGGCGGGGGGGTATGCCTTATGATTAACGAGACGTGGTGTGATCATCATAACAACACACAGGAACTCAAGTCATTCTTTTCACCTGATCTAGAACTCCTCACAATAAAATGTCGACCGCATTATCTACCAAGGGAATTCTCTTCAATCATAATCACAGCCGTATTATTCCCCCCCAAGCAGACACATCGATGGCCCTGAACGAACTTTATCTGACTCTTTGTAACTGGAAACCACACACCCTGAGGCTGCATTCATCGTAGCTGGGGATTTTAACAAGGCTAATCTAAAAACAAAACTCCCTAAATTCTATCAGCATATACATGTGCTACCAGGGCTGGAAAAACCCTAGATCATTGTTATACTAATTTCCGCGACGCATATAAGGCCCTCCCCCGCCCCCTTTCGGAAAGCTGACCACGACTCCATTTTGTTGATTCCAGCCTACAAACAGAAACTAAAACAACAAGCTCCCGCGCTCAGGTCTGTTCAACGCTGGTCCGACCAATCTGATTCCACGCTTCAAGACTGCTTCGATCACGGCGGATTGGAATATGTTCCGCATTGCGTCCAACAACAATATTGACGAATATGCTGATTCGGTGAGCGAGTTCATTAGAAGTGCATTGACGATGTCGTACCCACAGCAACAGATTAAAACATTCCCAAACCAGAAACCGTGGATTGACGGCAGCATTCGCGTGAAACTGAAAGCGCGAACCACTGCTTTTAACCAGGCAAGGTGACCGGAAGCATGACCGAATACAAACAGTGTAGCTATTCTCTCCGCAAGGCAATCAAACAGGCTAAGTCCAGTACAAGAGACAAAATCGAGTCGCAATTCAACAGCTCAGACACAAGAGAGGTAGTGGCAGGGTCTACAGTCAATCACGGATTACAAAAAGAAACCAGCCCCGTCGCGGACCAGATGTCTTGCTCCCAGACAGGCTAAACAACTTTTTTGCCCGCTTTGAGGACAATACAGTGCCACTGACACACGCCCCCTACCAAAACCTGCGGGCTCTCCTTCACTGCAGCCGAGGTGAGTAAAACATTTAAACGTGTTAACCCTCGCAAGGCTGCAGGCCCAGACGCATTCCCAGCCGCGTCCTCAGAGCATGCGCAGACCAGCTGGCTGGTGTGTTTACGGACATATTCAATCAATCCTTATCCAGTCTGCTGTCCCACATGCTCAAGAGGGCCACCATTGTTCCTGTTCCCAAGAAAGCTAAGAGTAACTGAGCTAAACGACTACCGCCCCGTAGCACTCACTTCCGTCATCATGAAGTGCTTTGAGAGACTAGTCAAGGACCATATCACCTCCACCCTACCGGACACCCTAGACCCACTCCAATTGCTTACCGACCCAATAGGTCCACAGACGACGCAATCGCAACCACACTGCACACTGCCCTAACCCATCTGGACAAAGGAATACCCATGTGAGAATGCTGTTCATCGATTACAGCTCAGCATTTAACACCATTAGTACCCTCCAAACTCGTCAAAGTCGAGACGCACCGACCCGGTCTCGACCCCGCCCTGTGCAACTGGTCCTGGACTTCCTGACGGGCCGCCCCCAGGTGGTGAGGGTAGGTAACAACATCTCCACCCCGCTGATCCTCAACACTGGGGCCCCACAAGGGTGCGTTCTGAGCCCTCTCTGTACTCCCTGTCACCCAGACTGCGTGGCCATGCACGCCTCCAACTCAATCATCAAGTTTGCGGATGACACTACAGTGGTAGGCTTGATTAACCAACAACGACGAGACGGCCTACAGGGAGGAGGTGAGGGCCCTCGGAGTGTGGTGTCAGGAAAATAACCTCACACTCAACGTCAACAAAACAAAGGAGATGATTGTGGACTTCAGGAAACAGCAGAGGGAGCACCCCCCTATCCAACATCGACGGGTCAGTAGTGGAGAAGGTGGAAAGTTTTAAGTTCCTCGTGTACACATCACGGACAAACTGAATTGGTCCACCCACACAGACAGCGTCGTGAAGAAGCGGCAGCACGCGCCTCTTCAACCTCAGGAGGCTGAAGAAATTCGGCTTGTCACCAAAAGCACTCACAAACTTCTACAGATGCACAATCGAGAGCATCCTGTCGGCTGTATCACCGCCTGTACGGCAACTGCTCCGCCCACAACCGTAAGGCTCTCCAGAGGGAGTGAGGTCTGCAGAACGCATCACCGGGGGCAAACTACCTGCCCTCCAGACACCTACACACCCGATGTCACAGGAAGGCCATAAAGATCATCAAGGACAACAACAACCACCCAAGCCACTGCCGTTCACCCCGCTATCATCCAGAAGGCGAGGTCAGTACAGGTGCATCAAAGCAGGGACCGAGAGACTGAAAAACAGCTTCTATCTCAAGGCCTATCAGACTGTTAAACAGCCACCACTAACATTTAGCGGCCCGCTGCAAACATACTGACTCAACTCCAGCCACTTAAAAAATGGGAATTGATGGAAATTATGTAAAAATGTAACCACTAGCCACTTTAAACAATGCCACTTAATATAATGTTTACATACCCTACATTAACCCATCTCATATGTATATACTGTACTCTATATCATCTACTGCATCTTGCCATCTTTATGTAATACATGTACCACTAGCCACTTTAAACTATGCCACTTTAATGTTTACATACCCTACAGTACTCACTCATATGTATATACCGTACTCTAATACCATCACCATCTACTGCATCTTGCCTATGCCGTTCTGTACCACCACTCATTCATATATCTTTATGTACATATTCTTTATCCCTTTACACTTGTGTGTGTATAAGGTCGTAGTTGTGGAATTGTTAGGTTAGATTACTTGTTGGTTATTACTGCATTGTCGGAACTAGAAGCACAAGCATTTCGCTACACTCGCATTAACATCTGCTAACCATGTGTATGTGACTAATAAAATTTGATTTGATTTGATTTGATTTTGACTGAACGAGGTTTGCTACAGGTTACAGCTTCCCCCCGATTTACCGTATTAACCTCTCGTTCCATGTGTCTCTCCTCAGGCTGGTGGTGGCTGGTCCACTCTAGGAGTCTGAGGTGCAGGAGGTTCCTCCGCCCCCTCTGGACAGCGAGGGGTACGGTCCGGAGGAGAGATGCTGGTGGAGGACGTTTTGAACCCTTCGTTGCTGCGGGAGTTCCACCGTCTCCATCTGGATCGCCCTGTGCCTCGTCCTCAGTGTCGTCCCCGAGGTCGGTGTCGATGCGTGGCTGGAGCCGCGTGTCAAGGGGGGGTACTGACACGACTTCCGCCGAAGTCGGTCCCTCTCCTTGTTCGGGCGGCGTTCAGCGGTCGACGTCACCATCACCGTCACCTAGCCATCGCCGATCCACTTTTAATTTTCCATTTATTTTGTCTTTGTTTTACACATCTTGTTTCAATTCCCCAATTACATATTCATTGTTTAACCCTCTGTTTTCCTCATGGTTTTTTGTGCGTGATTGTTTTATATAAGTTCGGTCCGTTATTGTGGGCTCGGTATTTGTAACGTCCTGACCAGAGTTATTATGTGTTTTGCTTGTTTAGTGTTGGTCAGGACGTGAGCTGGGTGGGAATTCTATGTTGTGTGTCTAGTTTGTCTGTTTCTATGTCCAGCCTAATATGGTTCTCAATCAGAGGCAGATGGTAATCGTTGTCCCTGATTGAGAATCATATATAGGAGGCTTGTTTTGTGTTGGGATTTTGTGGGTGTTTGTTTCCTGTCTCTGTGGTTGTCTGCACCAGATAGGTCTGTCTCGGTTTTTGCACATTTTGTTATTTTGTATGTTTGTAGTGTTTCACTTGTTCTTTTATTAAACATGTTGAACACTAGCCGCGCTGCACTTTGGTCCTCTCCTTCACCTATGGAAGAAAGCCGTTACAGTATTACGACATGTTATTGAATATTTGAGTAAAGTTACTTGCGCCTGACTCCTCTGCACCAGCTACACCCAGACCACTACATACACTTTGGATGGTGTATCAATACACCCAGTCACTACAAAGATACAGGCGTCCTTCCTAACTCAGTTGCCAGAGAGGAAGGAAACCCTAGTGATTTCACCACGAAGCCAATGGTGACTTTCAAACAATTACAGAGTTTAATGGCTGTGATGGATCAACAACACTGAAGTTACTCCACAATAATAATCTAAATGACAGTGTGGAAAGAAGGAAGCCTCTACAGAATACAAATACTCCAAAACGTGCATCCTGTTTGCAACAAGGCACTTAAGTAAAACTGCCCCAAAAATTGTCAAAGAAATGTACTTTATGTCCTGAATACAAAGCGTTAAGTTTGGGGCAAATCCATCACTGAGTACCACTCTTCATATTTTCAAGAATGGTTGTGGCTGCAGAGGTGTTGACAGAATTTTGGAGACCCATGAAAAAAAACAAATCCCGGGCTCCTAACATAGAAATCAGATTAAAATAACGTACTGAACAGTAAGTGTTATTAAATGTACTAACTATACGCTTCTGCTGCTCTATACTACAATTGTGCAGATTCTAGTTTCCACCTTCATCCTTTGCCTATATTAACAATATTGCAAATATTAACAAAAGCTGTCTGTGTCATGAGATGCTTTATTATAAATAACTACACAATTGGTGACTTATTTTTAATATATGGTATTGTAGTCAGTTTTAATGAAGAAATTACCAATGATCCATGTTTCAGATGAAAAAATGTATTACCAATTCTTATAAACAAGGCTAAACCTCTTCTGCCCTATGCATAATTCCTAAATATATGCCTAAATAACATCCCCAAAATAAAAATAAATTCTGAACTATGTGGACTGCAGGCATAAATGTGGTACCTACAGAGAACAAGCATCTGTGAAACTGCAACTGTAGTGTCAAGACCTTATGTGGGCATTCCTGAGTAAGTTCAACAGGAGATAAACCTCAGCAGATAATACTCTGAAACAGTATTTTGCCCATCCCCAGGCAGGCTTGGGTAGAACAGGTTAAGGCATTTGTCCTTGTGTTTGTTCCCTGTACACAAAACTCAGAGGTTACACTGCACCAAGAGCCCAGCGTCGAGCCTTCTTGTGAGCAAACTCATTTATAATGTCTTTAAAGTAAAATTTTCTAGCTAACTGGTTTTCAATTGAAAGGATGGCAAGGCTGTTCAACCTTTCTTGGCACATTGTAGATCTTAGATAGTTCTTTATACGTTTCAGCTCACTGAAGGCACGTTCACCTCCAGCAACTGTTACGGGCATTGTACAGAAGATTCGCAGCGCAATGCACACCTCTCCAAAAATGCTCTGTAGCTGCATCTTGTGGATGGCATTTAGGAGCTCAGGAGAAAGACCATCTGAAAAAATGGCASCATATATRGTCTTTAGATGTCGCACTTCATTTTCAAATCCATCTGTGAGATCTTTGGAGTACTTGCTTCTCAATTTGTGGCAAGATACACAAATTTGGTTTCAGTCATTTTCCCAAATGTAAGTATTGGCGATAACTCCTCGCATATTGCTGCAATCGCGTGGAACCGCATGTCCAAATGACTGATTATACTATCCAGAGCCACATAAAACACTGTGTTGCGAAATCCAGTGTCTGACTTCTGTTCATTTGCTATGTCATCTTCAGTCTCATCAGGGAAACGTTTTCTCTCTTCCTGGCGGCTCATCTGTTCACTGTGAAACTGAGTAGTTCCACCCATTTCATTTGCCACCATGGAGGCTTCTGCCAGAAGAGCGTCACCATTGATTACGCGGAGCCTGAATTTCTTCCTGTGGTGCCTTAATGTGAGCTGCTTCAGTGTCCAGAGAAATATGTCCTGACTGAAGAATTAGGCTTCTATTCTCAATACCCTGAAACACTTTTACCCAGAAAGTGAGCAGGAAGATTGCCTTGAAAGACATGAAGTAYCTTTTCAGACCTTTTGCCTCAGATTTGGCTTCGTTTGTTCGGCTGCAGGTAGCAAGAAGCATGTCTAGGGCCTTGGTGATAGACGGTAAATGAGGCGCCACTGGTTGGATCGCAGCAATACGCGCACTCCATCACGTGTCTGAAAGGCGGTTAAGACAGCATCCAGTCTTTTCCTTGAGAATGGCCCATCACTCTGGGCTGGCACAGAACAGATTGTAAAGACGATTCACACAGCCAAAAAAAGGTTGATACTTCTGGGCACGACTGAGCTGCATGTACACACACAAGATTAAGAGTATGGGAGGCACAAGGCGAGTATGTGGATTCTTTTGCAGTATGTGTGCTTGAACTCCCTCACTTTCCCTGACATATTTGCACCATTATCATAGCCTTGACCTCGGCAATCTGCTAGGTCAATACCATGCCCTTCCAATGCACTCAAAATCATTTCAGAAATTTGACTGCCTGTCTTTCTAGCAAAGTCTTTAAATTCAAGAAAACGTTCAATTATTTCCAATTCACCTGTTCCCTGAACTTTATCTTTGTGTACATATCTCACCAATAATACATTTTGCTCAGTATGGGAAATGTCTGGAGTTGCATCACATATAATAATAGATTAATAGAATAATAGATAGCATATTCTCTTTCATAAAGCATTGTTTTCAAAACCCTTTGACCACCTATTCCTATGAACTCATTTTGGCTCTTAGGGCTGCGGTAGCGGGCCATAATTTGATAACAGTTCAAGGAACCCTAGGCAATGTCCACTATGCACATCATCAAGATTGAGSGATTTGCCTCTGGAATGGCAGATTCCGAGATGCTAAGTACAGTGTCACACCCACAAGCCTTTCTAGAAGTGCTCTGTTTTTATACATTTCTGACTGTATTTGTTTCTGCAGCTGACTGTCTATACCTGTAGCTGTTGTTACGGTATGCTGCAGATTCTTCCATTTCCAGTAACAGTTCTTGTGAGACACACCATCCTCATTCTCTGGTAGTGTGTCATACATTCTCTGCCATTTCACTGATGATATCTTATAGCCATCCTTACTATTCAGAGAGCTGGGTGATGGTTCACTTTGCTCATGAGAAAAAATAACACATGGAATGCAATATAATGCCTTTACACTCTTACTATAAATAAGCCAGTCTCTCCGCACCTTTTCTCTTCCGTTTGCTGACTACTGTACTGTAAATAGTTGTGGAAGAGCTTGCCTTCTGAGTCTGGGGGCATGATTTTTTACAGTTCTCCTCACCACACCTGTTTGCTAGTTTGCAAACAATAGCTTCTCTTTCATGGTCTTGTACTTTCTCTGACCACAGTGCTGGATCATCTAAAACCTCCTCTTCCTCACTTCGAATCTGTCCATACTCTTCCTTTCCCTTATTACTTGCTTGTTCAATCTCTTCTGTCACTCCTTCACCTCCTCCCTGCTCTCCTCTGCACCAGAGTCTGTCTGACAGCTTTTTGCTGAGATTCTGCCTACCTGGGGCTCTCTAGGCACTAGGAAGTGGGTAAACAAAGGGAATGTTAGGGTTAATGTTCTCTCCTAAAAAAGGTTACCATACTAAAAATCTACTACTGAAAGAAAAAAAGTTTCATAGTATACATATCAAATAGGATACGTATTTAAGTGTGTCTAAGTCATCATGTGCCGAACTTTACAATTTAAAAATGGTCTAGATTTTTCATCACAGATTTTTAAAACACTTTTAAAATGATAAACAAATAATGTCTAAACATTTAGGGGCCCCTACCAGGCTAGGGCCCCATGAATCATTAATGTCCCCCCCCCCCCCCCTTAATGATGCCCTTGGGTGGCTGCATCATGTTATGAGTATGCTTGTCATTGGTAAGCACTAGGGATTTTTTTGGGGGGGGGACCAAATATACACTGGAGTTGCTTACCAAGATGACATTGAATGTTCTTTAGTGGCCTAGTTACAGTTTTGAGTTAAATTGGCTTGAAAATCTATAGCAAGACTAGAAAATGGCTGTGTAGCAATGATCAACAACTAATTTGACAGAGCTTGAAGAATTGTTTAAAGAATAATGTGCAAATATTGTACAATCCAGGTGTGCAAAGCTATTAGAGACTTACCCAGAAAGACTCGCAGCTGTAATCACTGCCAAATGTGATTCTAACATGTATTGACTCAATGGTGTCAAAACGTGTGTAAATGAGATATTTCTCTATTTCATGAAAAACAAATGCAAACAAATTCTTAAAACATGTTTTCAATTTGTCAGTATAGGGGTATTGCATGTAGATGGGTGAGAAAAAAAAGCTATTTAATACATTTTGAATTCGGTCAAAAAACACAACAAAATGTGGAATAAGTCAAGGGTTATGAATACTTTCTGAAGACACTGTATATTCTTGTTACAGTATGTAAGGACTCTTGAACAGGAGGACAAAAGGTGATGCAAAGCACTTCTACAATATTTGTCTACGTAGGCAAATAAATAAAAAATACCAGCAAAGACAGCAGATAAACCATTGCAATCACGGTAATTATTATGTTCAAACTGCATGCCGTATTTCAAGATGAAGTACTATCGATTGACCATTGACGGGAAGAATGTATGTCCTTGTAGAATATTGCTTTTCAAAATGTTCCTGTTTTTTTTATTTTATCCTAAGATGAGGAAGGAAAGTGGATTTACCAGAAATAACATGTCACTGTGTCAGTCTCAGAAAAAAGGAAGCAGATGCCATCTCTAGTAGACTAGTGGAGCTGGTATCTAGCTGAGATGCTAGATAATGGCCACATGCAGGTAGCATTTTATGAACAGGGAGACAAACAACTTCAAAAACCTCTGTTGGGAGGAAGTAGCCTACCTGGCATATATAGAGATGTTTTTGGCTTTAAACTGAACCGTAAAAAGCCCTCTTTGTTTGTCTGGATCAGAGCTTCAAATGCAGCAGAGAGAGAGCGCGGGAGAGAGGACATACCATCCCCCTTAAAGCCACTGAAGCCTGTTCTGAGAGGGGCCCTCTTTGGTGGGTGGTAGAGGGAAGGGAGGGATGTAGGGAGGGAAGGAGAGGCAGGTGCTGAGGAACAGTGACTCTGTTGTGGGTCCTCTCAGTCTCTCTACTCTCATCCCTCTTTCCATCTCTCACTCCCACCATCACCAGGAAACAGGTGTGTGTGAATCCCTGCCTCCCTGCCTGTCAACTCTCTGCCTCTATCCCTCCATTTCTTCAGTCTCTCTCTCTCTCCCTCTCTCTCTCTCTCTCTCTCTCATGCTTCAGCTGTCTCATGCATGCTGTTTTAGAATGCAGTTTATTGACAAAATATATTTTTGTGTATTATATTCTCATCATCTTCAAGATCTCTTTCTGTCACACGCAAATCCTGAATCCCCTGAGTCTATCAGACCCTGGACTATAGAGGAGACAGGGTGCCATTATCACCTATCCTTTATCACCTGAACATGAGCTCATCAACCCTTTGGAACCCTGCGGGCGTGACAACATCGTCAATGTGACAACATCYTCATAACAACATTGTCAAGGGCAACGTGTTCTGACAGGAGCCATAAAAGTCTATTAAACAGCAATCAACTTCCATTTGGGTTGGCGTTGATGACTAGCACATGGCGATAATGCTGAATGTATTAATTCATGCTTATTTATTCATTCATGCACAGAGGCAGAGTACAATCCACCAATAATAACATGAACACATTTCTAATTTAAGGTGTAACGTTATCAGTTCAGTGTGTCAATGTGAAGTAGGCCTAGGCTGCGTCCTAAATGGCACCCCATTCCCTATATAGTGCATGATATAAGGAAAAGGGTGCCATTTGGGATGCACTCCTAATATTTGATCCCCACCCTCACATTGCCTTTGACTGTTGGATGGATCAATCATAGATAGACGCAAGGCTGAGCTGTCTATTGACACAGATAATGTGACAATTGACTGCTCTCATTACATAATGTGTTGAGCCATGTTCATACTGTTGGTAAAACAATCATACATCCCGAATAGCACCTTATTCCCAATGTAGTGTTCTACTTTTGACCAGGGCCCATATGGATCTGGCCAAAAGTAGTGCATGGGCCCTGGTCAAAAGTAGTGCACTACATTGGGAATAAGGTGCTATTTGGGATGCAGTCCATGTCTTCATTATTGGTGGAACAGGTGTTGCTGTATACAATCCTAGACGTCCATTCTCCAACGCACTCAAACGCAATGTATTTTTCATTTGTCTTTTATTGTTGACACACTGTCACTCTGAAGCCTTGCTGCTTAGCAACAGAAGCCTGCCGGCTGCTGTTTTTCAAACTTTTGTCAGGGAAAGACCATCCTCTTCCTGTCCCCTGGGATAGATGGAAAGGTCACATCACTCGTCCACTAGTCTATCCACAGAAGATGTACTCAAATACCTGTCTGTCAATACAGAGGAAGGAGGAGTGTTTGCCATTGCCTGTCTGTCTGTTGGCACAAAACATCAATTTTGGGACAATGGGAAGAGCATCCATACATCCATGTAACCTGGCACTGATATCCACACTGAATATCGCTCTGTTTCACTATTGTTTGTGTGTGTCCCAAATGTCACTCTATTCTGCCATTTGGTACACATATTTTACTTTGCAGAGTGTCCCAGTGTCTATTGGACTTCCGATCTAGAGTCCTCCTCTGAACTAGTTTTTAAATGATCCTCTCCCAAAGGAAAATAACATGACAATAAATATACTTTATTAATCTCAGAAGGGAAATTGGTAACATTTTACTTAAATTAACTTTATGTTTGACRACAACAGAAAAGTATTAAATAAATATAATAAACCTAACATCTTTTTGAAAAGGCATCTAATTTGACATTTCAGGGACGAGAGCTTCAGTCCTCCATCATCACCTTATTGTGATTCCTCTCACACAACACACAGAATACATTCATGCATTCTCCCAGACGAAGCAATCAGGACCAGGATGGTTTTCCGTCCCTTTGACTTTCGTAAATGTAATGGTTTATCAATAAAGCAGCTCATTTAAAGCAGGCCGAACACACACTGCAGAAGCCCAGTGTGAATGTGAAAGCCCGTTTTTTCCCCAAATGGCACCCTATTCCCTACATAGGCCCTGATCAAAAGTAGCGCACTATTTTTTATATTTTTTATTTCACCTTTATTTAACCAGGTAGGCTAGTTGAGAATAAGTTCTCATTTGCAACTGCGACCTGGCCAAGATAAAGCATAGCAATTCGACACATACAACAACACAGAGTTACACATGGAATAAACAAACAACAGTCATAATACAGTAGAAAAATAAGTCTATATACAATGTGAGCAAATGAGGTGAGATAAGGAGGTAAAGGCAAAAAGGCCATGGTGGCGAGGTAAATACAATATAACAGTAAAACACTGGAATGGTAGATTTGCAGTGGAAGAATGTGCAAAGTAGAAATAGAAAATGGGGTGCAAAGGAGCAAAATAAATAAATACAGTAGGGAAGAGGTAGTTGTTTGGGCTAATTATAGATGGGCTATTTACAGGTGCAGTAATCTGTGAGCTGTCTGACAGCTGGTGCTTAAAGCTAGTGAGGGAGAAGTGTTTCCAGCTTCAGAGATTTTTGCAGTTTGTTCAGTCATTGGCAGCAGAGAACTGGAAGGAAAGACGACCAAAGGAGGAATTGGCTTTGGGGGTGACCAGTGAGATATACTGCTGGAGCGCGTGCTACGAGTGGGTGCTGCTATGGTGACAGTGAGCTGAGATAAGGCGGGGCTTTACCTAGCAGAGACTTGTAGATAACCTGTAGCCAGTGGGTTTGGCGACGAGTATGAAGCGAGGGCCAACCAACGAGAGGTACAGGTCGCAATGGTGTGTAGTGTATGGGCTTTGGTGACAAACCCGGATGGCACTGTGATAGACTGCATCCAGTTTGTTGAGTAGAGTGTTGGAGGCTATTTTATAGATGACATCACCGAAGTCGAGGATCGGTAGGATGGTCAGTTTTACGAGGGTATGTTTGGCAGCATGAGTGAAGGATGCTTTGTTGCGATATAGGAAGCCGTTCTAGATTTAATTTTGGATTGGAGATGCTTAATGTGAGTCTGGAAGGAGAGTTTACAGTCTAACCAGACACCTAGGTATTTGTAGTTGTCCACATATTCTAAGTCAGAGCCGTCCAGAGTAGTGATGCTGGACGGGCGAGCAGGTGCGGGCAGTGATCGGTTGAATAGCATGCATTTAGTTTTACTTGCGTTTAAGAGCAGTTGGAGGCCACGGAAGGAGAGTTGTATGGCATTGAAGCTCGTCTGGAGGTTAGTTAACACAGTGTCCAAAGACGGGCCAGAAGTATACAGAATAGTGTTGTCTGCGTAGAGGTGTATCAGAGAATCACCAGCAGCAAGAGCAACATCATTGATGTATACAGAGAAGAGAGTTGGCCTGAGGAATGAACCCTGTGGCACCCCCATAGAGACTGCCAGAGGTCCGGACAACAGGCCCTCCGATTTGATACACTGAACTCTATCAGAGAAGTAGTTGGTAAACCAGGCAAGGCAATCATTTGAGAAACCAAGGCTGTCGAGTCTGCCAATAAGAATGTGGTGATTGACAGAGTCGAAAGCCTTGGCCAGGTCGATGAATACGGCTGTGCAGTAATGTCTCTTATCGATGGCGGTTATGATGTCGTTTAGGACCTTCAGCGTGGTTGAGGTGCACCCATGACCAGCTCTGAAACCCGATTGCATAGCGGAGAAGGTATGGTGGGATTCTAAATGGTCGGTAATCTGTTTGTTAACTTGGCTTTCGAAGACCTTAAAAATCCAGGGTAGGATAGATATAGATCTGTAGCAGTTTGGGTCTAGAGTGTCACCCCCTTTGAAGAGGGGGATGACCGTGGCAGCTTTCCAATCTTTGGGAATCTCAGACGATACGAAAGAGAGGTTGAACAGGCTAGTAATAGGTGTTGCAACAATTTCGGCAGATAATTTTAGAAAGAGAGGGTCCAGATTGTCTAGCCTGGCTGATTTGTAGGGGTCCAGATTTTGCAGCTCTTTCAGAACATCAGCTATCTGGATTTGAGTGAAGGAGAAATGGTGCGGGCTTTGGCGGGTTGCTGTGGAGGGTGCCGGGCAGTTGACCGGGGTAGGGGTAACTAGGTGGAAAGCATGGCCAGCCGTAGAGAAATGCTTCTTGAAATTCTCAATTATAGTGGATTTATCAGTGGTGACAGTGTTTCCTAGCCTCAGAGCAGTGGGCAGCTGGGAGAAGGTGCTCTTATTCTCCATGGACTTTACAGTGTCCCAGAACTTTTTTGAGTTAGTACTACAGGATGCAAATTTCTGTTTGAAAAAGCTAGCCTTAGCTTTCCTAACTGCCTGTGTATATTTGTTCCTAACTTCCATGAAAAGTTGCATATCACAGGGTCTATTCGATGCTAATGCAGAACGCCACAGGATGTTTTTGTGCTGGTCAAGGGCAGACAGGTCTGGAGTGAACCAAGGACTATATCTATTCCTAGTTCTACATTTTTTGAATGGGGCATGCTTATTTAAGATGGTGAGGAAGGCACTTTAAAAGAATAGCCAGGCATCATCTACTGACGGGATGAGGTCAATGTCATTCCAGGATACCCCGGCCAGGTCGATTAGAAAGGCCTGCTCGCAGAAGTGTTTTAGGGAGCGTTTGACAGTGATGAGGGGTGGTAGTTTGGTCGCAGACCCATTACGGATGCAGGCAATGAGGCAGTGATCGCTGAGATCTTGATTGAAAACAGCAGAGGTGTATTTGGAGGGCGAGTTAGTTAGGATGACATCTATGAGGGTGCCCGTGTTTACGGATTTGGAGTTGTACCTGGTAGGTTCATTGATCATTTGTGTGAGATTGAGGGCATCAAGCTTAGATTGTAGGATGGCCGGGGTGTTAAGTATGTCCCAGTGTAGGTCACCTAGTAGCACGAGCTCAGAAGATAGATGGGGGCAATCAATTCACATATGGTATCGAGGGCACAGCAGGGGGCAGAGGGAGGTCTATAGCAGGCGGCAACAGTGAGAGACTTGTTTCTGGAAAGGTGAATTTTTAGAAGGAGAAGCTCGAATTGTTTGGGTACAGACTTGGATAGTAACACAGAACTCTGCATCTTTGCAGTAGATTGCAACACCGCCCCCTTTGGKAGTTCTATCTTGGCGGAAAATGTTATAGTTGACGATGGAGATTTCAGGGTTTTTGGTGGTTTTCCTAAGCCAGGATTCAGACACGGCTAAGACATCCGGGTTGGCAGAGTGTGCTAAAGCAGTGAGTAAAACAAACTTAGGGAGTAGGCTTCTAATGTTAACATGCATGAAACCAACTATATAGGGAATAGGGTGACATTCGGGACACAGCCCATGTCTAAGTCTGAATTAGCATGCTATTCACTGCTAGTCATTCTGAACAGCCTTTTCCATTAAAGGCATTATTGAAGGAGAAGTGCACATAACATTTTATAATAATTCTAGGGCTTTTGTGCCAAGTGATAAGTGACGTGATAGATAAAATGATGAAATGGGTGTGCCTCCCAATTAGCACCCTATTCCCTTTAGAGTGCGCTACTTTGACATAGGCTCTGGTCAAATGTAGTGCACTGAGAATATGGGTGCCATTTGAGATGCAACAGGGGAGTTGGCCTGAGGGGGATGTATTGTGAGAGGCTGTACAGTACAATACTGGAGGCTGTTATTCAATCACACAACTAACCAACCATCCGCCTCTCTCCCAGTCAGTAAGTACCTCTTCTGAAGTGACAGGACAGCATCACCCCTCTCTGCTTCACGGGAGAGCTGTCTGACTGCCTAAATGACTGACACACACAGACACACACACACTAATTACAAAGCTACTTATTTTACCATAAACTCTTTCTGTACATTCAGTACCAGTCCCACTCATATAACTCTCTGCTGCTCTATACATAGTACTGTATCAAACCCTCCTTACTCATTTCTAAGAAAACTGAATCAGAAAAGTATGGATCTTGAAGATGAGGGTAAAACGTTGCTGTGGCAACTGCGCTCACATAGAGTTTAAGCTGAATGACACAGGAATTAAATTGCTATCCCTAACTATTGCTTGCAAGAATAATCAAGCATGTGCAATCTTCCTCACTAGTACAAAATGATTGGAAAATTGCTAATCTAATCATCCAGAAAGTATCAAGTTGGAGAAATGATTTATTATTTATTGCCTATTATACATGTGCCTCTGATTGTTCTTCTGAGGCCCCTACATACCACCTAACTGACCTCTATCTATCTCTCTGTCCCCCTCTCCCTCTCTCTCTGTCCCCCCCCCACACACACACCACACACCACACACACACACACACACACACACACACACACACACACACACACACACACACACACACACACACACACACACACACACACACACACACACACACACACACACACACACACACACACACACACACACACACACACACACCTTACCTCATCCAGGACCTCTACACCAGCCGGTGTCAGAGGAAGGCCCTAAAAATTGTCAAAGACCACAGACACCCCAGTCATAGACTGTTCTCTCTACTACCGCATGGCAAGCGTACCGGAGTGCCAAATCTTAGGACAATAAGGCTTCTCAACAGTTTTTACACTCAAGCCATAAGACTCATGAACAGTAATCAAATGGCTACCCGGACTATTTGCATTGTGTGCCCCCCCAACCCCTCTTTTACATTGCTGCTACTCTCTGAAAATATGCATAGTCACTTTAACTATACATTCATGTACATACTACATAGCACAGGGCGCCAGTGGCGAATTTGCCAATCTTGGTGTTCTCTGGCAAATGCCAAACGTCCTGCACGGGTTGGGCTGTAAGCACAACCCCCACCCGTGGACGTCGGGCCTCATACCACCCTCATGGAGTCTGTTTCTGACCGTTTGAGCAGACACATGCACATTTTGGCCTGCTGGAGGTCATTTTGCAGGGCTCTGGCAGTGCTCCTCCTTGCACAAAGGCGGAGTAGCGGTCCGCTGCTGGGTTGTTGCCCTCCTACGGCCTCCTCCACGTCTCCTGATGTACTGGCCTGTCTCCTGGTAGCGCCTCCATGCTCTGGACACTACGCTGACAGACACAGCAAACCTTCTTGCCACAGCTCGCATTTATGTGCCATCCTGGATGAGCTGCACTACCTGAGCCATTGTGTGGGTTGTAGACTCGTTCATGCTACACTAGAGTGAAAGCACCGCCAGCATTCAAAATGACCAAAACATCAGCCAGGAAGCATAGGAACTGAAAGTGGTCTGTGGCCACCTTTTGTCTATTCAATTGCACAACAGCATGTGAAATTTATGTCAATCGTGTTGCTTTCCTAAGTGGACAGTTTGATTTCACAGAAGTGTGATTGACTTGGAGTTACATTGTGTTGTTAAAGTGTTCCCTTTATTTTTTTGAGCAGTGTACATGCACATACCACCTCAATCAGCCCAACTAACCGGTGTCTGTATGTAGCCTCGCTACTTTTATAGCCTCGCTACTGTATATAGCCTCGCTACTGTTGATTTTGTTTCTTTACTTACCTATTGTTCACCTAATACCTTTTTTGCACTATTGGTTTGAGCCTGTAAGTAAGCATTTCACTGTAAGGTCTACACCTGTTGTATTCGGCGCACGTGACAAATAAACTTTGATTTGATCATTCTGTCCTATGGTTTGTGTCCCCAGCGCAGCCCAGACTGACTAATTTCCTATGTCACTGCAGCCCATCTGCATCAGGTTCACATGACACTGAGAAAACTCAGTTTAGATTCAAAAACATTTTCAGCTTGCAGATAAAACATCTATACACATACAGAAACACAAACATACACATAACTTACTGGTTGAGCTCTCTCGCTGGAATAAACACAGTACTAGAAAAATATCCAACAGTGAACACTCTTAGACCGGCCAATAAAAACCCAGTGTTCCTGTTAAAAACCCAACGTTACTGATAACTCTGTAAAAGGCTGCCATAACAGTATTTTCAAAAGTGTTTTCTCCTCTTGAGCAGACAGAGTAATACTCATGGTACCAGGCAAAGAGAATGGCCTCTCTCTATATTGAGTGCAATTTTCTCTCAAGGATGGCACAAGCACATAGAGCCCTATGGACCCTGGTCAAAAGTAGTGCACTACAAAGGGAAAAGGGTGCCATTTGTGACATAGCCACAGAATCATTCAGGGCCAAAACTACTCACCGTGGATACCGTTGGAACGCAGATTCTGTTTACCACGGCATCATGTTCACAGCTTCAAACAATGCACTTTATTCTGCTCACATGTCAAGGTGAAAACAGAACCAGCTTGAAATCAGACCGGAGTCTGACTACATCACCTCTCTAGAATGAAATGGCACCCTATTCCCTTTTAGTGCATTACTTTTGACCAGGGTCCATGAGGCTTTTATGTTCCTCCATCTCTCTCAGCATCTACCCTACTGAGACAGGAATCATAATTAATCCTTGAGTAACGATCATGTTATACAGGAAAGGCTATCTCTCTCCAGATGTAAAATTATTTCTGAGATAAAGAGGGACCATAGATGTTTCCATTGCATTGACAGAGAAGTCATATCATAGACAGCACCATGGTATGAATCAATAACGTCCTGACTCCTTTTCAGACTACAGCACCTATTGGCCAGGGTGAGGGGGGACAGAGAGAGAGAGAGGGGGTCGAGAGTGGGACAGCCAGGGGGTAGAGAGAAAAAGGAAAGAGGGGGAGAAAGAGAGAGAGGGGTTAAACCTGCTTGGCCATCAGCGCTTCCAATCCCCTCCCTGATGAAGACATTTGATCCAGTGGTGGTAAACCGCTGGATCTTGTTTGCCATTAGGGCTATTTTGGGCACGCTTTACATTTTCTCCTATACTCTGAATACTAAACCCATGCCAAGGAGAGAGGGAGAGTTTTATATTTCAGCTGTTTGCGTCGAAGAGTTAATGTAAAGCAGAGTAATTCTACCATGTGCTACATGGATGTATGTTGACAGCACAGCATTGTCATGGTGAATCTTCCCTAGGAGCAGTGTGTGTGTGTTGCTGGGAGGGTAGGTCACGTGTGGCTCAGTTGGTAGAGCATGGCGCTTGCAGCATCAGAGTTGCGGGTTCCATTCCCATGGGGGACCAGTACAAAAGATTGAAGTATGAAAATGTATGCACTCTAGTGTAAGTTGTTCTAAGAGCGTCTGTAAAATGTGTGTGTGTGCTGTTTATTTTTTCTCACATGAGCAGCCGAGCGCCCTGCATTGTGTTGGAGGCATGGCCTGTGTGCCAAATCGCACCCAACACAGTGCACTATATAGGGGGTTACAGGTTACCATTTGGGACACTACGCAGTAAGTTCATCATTGATTTCACACAAGCGGAGCGGACAGCCTCAGCCCAGCCAAGATAATTCAGTCCCTCTGTAACCACCAGTCAAGCGTTCTCATTACAATGTTCTTACSGTACGTCCCAAATGGCACCCTATTTCCTACATAGTGCACTACTTTTGAACAGGCCTTGAGAGCAACTAATTGTCAGTGTGAACTGGAGCGACATGACACAACTTCCCGAAAAAAGCTGAGCAGACAAAACGCAAACTACAGAGGACATTTTACTTAATCAAAGAAGTTCCAGTCTGCCGTGAAGCATTTATTCATGTATACGGGTTCATGTACATATATCAGCTTCATGTACATATATTATTCATATCTCATTTTGTTAGAAAGTTGTTTGCATTGCTAGTTACTGCCTACTGTTAGCTAGTTAGCTAACTCTAACTGACTGGTTAGCTAACCAACATTAAACCTAGCTAGCTAGCTAATGTTAAATTACTTGGTATCCAATCCAGCTAATGTTATAAATCGTATCTCATTTTGTCAGAAATCCATTTGTATTGCTAGTTAAAGGCTAGCTAGCCAACCTTAAACCTTGTCGGCTACTACTTTCACCACACTACCTTATTAACCATTCTGTTTAGCTCATGGCCTCATGTGAATACTTAGAGATGGGTGGMGCTAAGGCTTAAGAGGGTGTGAACAACGCGTTTATGGGCGTACTACAAAATGAGCTAGAGAGCAAGTGTGGAATAACAAGTTTTGCCCTACTCAAATAAACAGAACTTTCGTAAGTTTCCCGCTACTGCAGTGTATGATATACCATTTGAAGCCCTGAGTTTGTAATTTTATAAAATGTACAAAAAAGGCCATTTATGAATGGTACACAAGACTCAATTGGGAAATGTAGTCACAAATYACATGTTAACAAAGACATAAAAGTGAAGACATAATTGAGGCCCAGCGGTGGAGGGTTTTCTCCTTAAAAGCAATCTTGCCGCAAATGGAATTTGAATTTGGTCACCATGTGGATCACACCCATTGGTGGAAAAAGTACCCAATTGTCATACTAAAAGTAAAGATGCCTTTATAGAAAATTACTCAKGTAAAAGTGAAAGTCACCCAGTAAGATACTACTTACATTTAAGTAATTTAGCAGACGCTCTTATCCAGAGCGACTTACAAATTGGAAAGTTCATACATATTCATCCTGGTCCCCCCGTGGGGAATGAACCCACAACCCTGGCATTGCAAGCGCCATGCTCTACCAACTGAGCCACACGGGACCGTTTACTTAAGTAAAAGTTCTAAAGTTCTTMGTTTTAAATATAATTAAGTATCAAAAATAAATATAATTGCTAAAATATACTTAAGTATCAAAAGTAAAAGTATAATTTCAAATTCTTTATATTAAGCAAACTAGACGGCACAATTGTCATTTTTTTAACAGATAGCCAGGGGCACACTCCAAAATACATAATTTACAAACAAAGCATGTACACTATATGACCAAAAGTATGTGGACACCTGCTCGTCTAACATCTCATTCCAAAATCATGGGCATTAATATGGAGTTTGTCACCCCTTTGCTGCTATAACAGCCTCCACTCTTCTGTGAAGGCTTTCTACTAGATGTTGGAACATTGCTACGGGTACTTGCTTCCATTCGGGCAGGTAGTGTTCTCCTGGCATTCGCCAAACCCAGATTCATCCTTTGGTGAAGCTGATTCATCACTCCAGAGAACGCTTTTCCACTGCTCCAGAGTCCAATGGCGGCGAACTTTACACCGCTCCAGCCGATGCTTTGCATCGCACATCGTGTTCTTAGGCTTCTGTGTGGCTGCCCGGCCATGGAAACCCAGCTCGCGACAGTTATTGTGCTGAAGTTGCTTCCAGGGGAGTTTGGAACTTGGTAGTGAATATTGCAGAGGACAGATGATTTTTACACGCTAGAGCACTCGGCGGTCCCATTCTGTGAGCTTGTGTGGCCAACCACCTTGTGGCTGAGCCGTTGTTGCTCCTAGACGTTTCTACTTCACAACAACAGCACTTACAGTCGACAGGGGCAGCTCTAGCAGGGCAGAAATTTGACAAACTGACTTGTCGGAAAAGTGGCATCCTATGACGGTGCCACTTCAGTAAGGCCATTCTACTGCCAATGTTTGTCTATGGAGATGGCATGGGTGTGTTCGATTTCATACACCTGTGAGCAAGTATGGCACCTCCAAACAATACCATTAGTCAAATATACACACACACACACAACCCTGTATGACATGAGTAGTTTCAAAATGACATTTTTTATTGATGTAGATTTTAAGCTTACACACCCACACACGACCATGACATTCAACCAACAAAAGACAGCGAGCCACATAATCCACATATAATGCCCTGGGCTTTATTGTCTGATTTTATCGTGAGAGTTCGGTCACTTTTTTTCACACAAAAAAATATATTTTTTAGCCTCCAGGTGGGACAAGAAAACTTCAAGGATAAATCCTGCCATTGGACTGGGTATTCAGATTGTGACGACACAGACAAGTACTACTAGTAGCACTGTCTTTGTGCCTTACTCTTCATAGAAGAGAACACATAGTTCCCCAAGGGAAGGCACCCGATACTTGTGGTTTTTGGCCTTGCATCCTTCTGGGGAGAAAAGAGAAACGCAGCCTTTCTCAATTAGCTAACCCCCTTCAAGATTTTTCTTGTCAGAAATTGGAATGATGATACATGTACAGCAATTTTAACTGTCATTCACCYCCCTTATAACCTATGCATGAACAATTAACAACATAATGAAGTCTTTCAATACGAAGAAGCTTAATCATTTTTTACCACAAGAAAAATACAAAAATAACAATTCTGTTTACAAAATAAATGAATTGTGTGGGAGGGGGGAGAGATCCCATTGCATGTAAACTAGGGACAAATTATACAAAAGCAGCATTAAATATCAATCAAATCATTAGAAAACAAACAAAAAATAGTGCTTTGAATCAGAAGCAGCAGGAAGAGACTTCATCCCTAGTTTTGTTACTTGTATCGGGATAACAATGTAAATGGAAGATACCGGGAAGAGATATAACCACACGAAGTAAAGTGAACCAAAGCCGACCTTCTCCTCTGGCTCCCCTCATCCCCAAAGAGTCTATCTTTATGTCACTATTGAATTCCATATGATCCAAAGAAGTACAGGGACCCAAAAGGGGGAAAACCTGCTTTGTGTTCACAATATACAAAATACCCAGGAGTCCGTAGCTACCTAACATTTACTACAGCACAGGAACCAATGAAGGTACAGTGTACAAATAAACAAAATTAAAAAAAACTGTAAACACAGCACAATAAATAGATAACAGCAGGCTCTGCAACATGCAAGTGATGAAACGTCTTAATTTGAAACTTTCATCTATACAACTCACATAAGTGTATCGCTTTTTTCTTTTCATTCCCAAGTGCAAAACATCACAAATGAATAAGTTTCTGTATTCAAGTAACGTATATACAAGGGGGTATTACAAATATGTAGTTATAGTACAGATACTATTTTGCCATATTCATAATTTACAAGATGTCAATTTTTACTCATTAACAGTAACAGTAACGAATACAAAAACAAAACAAACATTAAAAAAGCATGAGAGATGAGAATTGCAACAATACATTCCCACAGTTGCCGTGGAAACGTGTCTGTCCGTACTWCGTATGTAGTCCGTTGTGTGTGTGGAGTCCCGCCTGCCGCCCTATTTGCATTCCCAATGCTACGGTGCACAGCACCTAAAGAGTGAACTCAGAGGGTAGCAGCAGACTCTAAGCAAAGGACTGGTTGTGCAGCAGAGGGTTGGGTAGTGTTGGGGCTGCCTGTCATGGCAGCTAGCTGCACCACCACCACCACCACTCTGCTACGTCACCTCCATGGCCACTGTGTTGTCAGTTATACTGTTTAGAGCTGGCTTGTCTTGATTGTGATTATCTCTGGAGGAGGAATACAAAGTGTCAAACTTTTGTTGGAATACACAGCTCCCACTAGACACATGGCTTAGGCATGACATTAGGCAATCAAGATATGACACCAGATTCAATATAAAGTGCACTACTTTTGACCATTTCCCAAAGGGCTGTGGTGAAATGTAGTGCACTACAGATAATAGGGTACCATTTGAGAGACATACATAGTACATCAGTCAGAGAATGTCAACTCATCTCACCTGGATCCTATGTCCATGGTAGAAGCCCCGGTGACCTTGTTGGGCATCTGACAGTTGGTGTTGGCAGCCATCTTTAAGGCAGAGGAGGGCACGGCTCCCAGGGCCCTGGGTATGTGGCGTGTGGTGGTGCCGCCCAGGATGGGGAGGGCAGGGGAGGAGGAGGGGGGAACGCTCAGACGGAGGTTATTCGCAATCAGGACCTGAGTGGTGGTGGGGGAGGTGTTTGCAGCATTGTTACCCAGGTGAGTGTGATGGGCATTGGGAGGGAATGTGAGAGAAGAGGCCGTGACGGGGGACGGAGAGGTAGAGGAGTGGTTGGACGAGGGCTGGAGGAAGGTGGGGGTTGATGGAGGAGGGGTGAGAGTCTGGTTGCTGTTAGGGTGGTGGGTGGTGCTGGCCAGGTGTAAGCTCTTGTACACTCCTGAGAGAGATGGGGAAAGACAAAATACATTTACAAGAGATACATTGAACACTTCCTCAATTGAACACTTGACTTGCAATGACTGATACGTGGCCGACTAAATCACTCTGGATAAGAGCGTCTGCTAAAATTACTAACATTTAACTCCCCAGTCTCATTTATTTCATTTGCTATGAAGTGAACTACAGATCAGCGGTGCTGCTCACCTGAGCCTGGGAGGACCCCGTTGACTCCACTTCCCAGAACCCCCTCCTCCTCGGTCTTGAAGGCCATCAGCTGGTCCGTGGTCACCAGGGCAGAGGCAGCAAACTGGGCACTGGCCGAGTCTAACGTCTTAGAGATTATACACTGGAGGGGAGGGAGGACAGAGACCAAGTCAGACATTCTACATACCATTGAAGAAAAAAAAAGTGTCAAAGGAATGATATCAGTGTTTCCCCTAATATATTTTATCAGGGGGCTAGAGGAGGGCCTGCCTTGCCTTTACAATGGCAAGGGAAATGCTGGGTGAAATACACATCGATAGGGCTATTTTGGAGCTTTAGGAGGTTTGTGTGTGGCGTGTGTAAAGGAGTGGTGTCTGACCTGTGTGTGGGGTGGTGTTGCTATGGATGCTGTAGTAGTAGAGGATGTGTCTGTGTTGGGCTGTGTCTGTTGCTGCTGTTGAATCTGCTCCAGCTGCTGTTTCTGCATCAGGGCCAGCTGCTCCTGGTGCTGCTGGTACTGCTCTGCTGTGAACGCTACACAGATACAGGATAACAGTGTTATAACACACAAGGGTTATACATACAGGAGAATGAAGAGTTGAGGTAATATGCAGATCCTATATTTCTCCACCAGTCATAGATAAAACAAAGAAATACCTGCACAGTGCACACGGTAGGCTATATGCCGCTCTCATATATACAAAACGCTTAGTCTTATCGCCTCCTTCAAGGCTGACTGACCTTGTACACATGTAGCTTGTCATCTACATTTACATTACATTTAAGTCATTTAGCAGACGCTCTTATCCAGAGCGACTTACAAATTGGAAAGTTCATACATATTCATCCTGGTCCCCCCGTGGGGAATGAACCCACAACCCTGGCGTTGCAAGCGCCATGCTCTACCAACTGAGCCACACGGGACCATCTAGATCTAGATCAACATTCAATATCCACACCAAGCTGGTGAGAAGTACCAGTGGTCTGGCTTTGGCGCCAAGTGAGAGCAGGTCTGTGTGTGTCTTGCTGATTTCCACCTCTGGGCAGCCAAACGTTCTAGGCAGCTGAGCGTGTATACGGACCGGTAAACAGTGTGTGACAATGAGTTTGTTTTGCGTCGCCATATATGCTGATATTCTGGCGAGAGTAAATAGCAGCATGTAACTCATCAGCTAAGAAGAACATGAAATCGCTAGACTGCCTGTTTGTACAAACATGTCATTAATGTATTTTGTGTAAAACATGTAAATAGCGGCATTTAGCCTACTCCCCTCCTGAAGAACAAACATGAAATGGTGCTTATACTTACTGAGGCAAGGAATGCAATAGTTCTAACAGTTTTGTGTAAAACATGAAGTTGGTAGGCTAACCCATGAACGAAGGTGATCAATGAGGGGGGAGTGGCAGCGGAGCACACCACACAGCTGCTACTTAGGCAAAATTCACATGCTCAGAAATATCTATTTTTAGCCCGGGAAAATTGGGATACAGAAACTCTGTATCCGTAGCCACTCCATTATCTAAAATACATTCTCAATACACATTCTACACTTAACCAGCAGCTCTGCTTTGGGAGTACATCTTTCCAGATTCCAGGTGGGGTTTGAGATGGGGCATGTAAACCTCGAATCAGGTCACTATCTACACTATGTCAAAGCTTTGACTGAGTCCATACAAATACATCCTTCAGAACAATTGAGCCTGAAGATTGCTTTATCAGGAGAATAATCTGGTTATCCTTTGATCTAAGCAAAACAGGTGTCAAAGCCACTGAATTGCCAGAACATACCCTACTCGAACACAAATAAGCCTAGTGACATCAAAAGCCGACAAGGTGAACATCAACACAGCAAAGCTCACAGGAGCATGTGCATGGCAAAATATGCCTCCCCAAAATTGTAATGCAGTTTCATGCCTGGCCTAGCACAACACCAGGGGGTATGAAAAGAAAACACACATTTTAGCTTTCTGACATCAAACAGCATTCTAAAACATACATTCCTGTGAGGTATATTCTGACCTTTAAACACTAACATGACTATCAAGGTTAAACTCCAATCAAGCCAATGTTCTAGCTTGAGACACTGCAGTATGCAGCAGACTCCCCCTCTACTCTATGACCCTGACACCCCAGCACCTCTTCTGAATCTATTAACACCATTTCTACAACACCTGAGCTAGGAGAACTGGAATTAATGTATTCCCAGGAATGTATTCTAATAAGGAAGCATTGTATGAATTAGGGCTATCCCCAACTTTAAAAAAATCTTTGTTGACCAAGAGTAGTCTGTCCTTTCGACCAAACGATTGGTAGAAATTTTTAAGCATGCATTTTTCATATATAGACACCATATGTCAGTGTTTCCCCAAAGCTTGATGATTAGTTGATTATTTGAATGAGCTGTGTAGTGCTAGGGTAAAAAAAACTATTATTTCTGATGAAATAATTAAGAGACAATTGACTTGAGGGAGCCAGAGATCAAGATAACCAGAAAAAATGATAAACTTTGCGACGCTCCTCCCCTTTGCAGATCTGAAGTTGCCGCCGGTAATAGGTCACATCAGGGGCCAGCAAACTTTTCATGTGGAGTGCCAATTTACAACTTATATTACCATTTATATCACTCTGTGAGTCAGTTTTTATTTTCATATGCATATTTTCACAGAACAGTTCAATTAAAAATTATAACATTTAATTGCCAACTACGTAAAAATAGCATGCATATAAAGCCAACAAATAAAAACATTGAAGAAAATATCCTGATAAAAACTATAAATCACAATGGCTACGCATAGAGGTTTGTTCATGTTCATTCAATCGTATTAACCTCTTTGGGCTGCAGGGGCAGTATTGAGTAGCCTGGATAAAAGGTGCCCATTTCAAACGGCCTCGTACTCAATTCTTGCTCGTACAATATGCATATTATTATTACTATTGGATAAAAAACACTCTCTAGTTTCTAAAACCGTTTGAATTATATCTGTGAGTAAAACAGAACTCATTTTGCAGCAAACTTCCTGACAGGAAGTGGAAAATCTGAAATCGATGCTCTGTTCTAGGGCCTGTCTAAAATGTGCTTGATATTTATTAGTATACATGCACTTCATACGCCTTCCCATAGATGTCAACAGGCAGTGAGAGAAGAAATGGAGTGTATAACATGATCTGAGGTCGAATAAAAAGCTCTTGGCATGACGTGACCCAATTTCCTGTTTTCTGGAACGAGCGAGAAGGGAGCTGGTATTGCCTCTGTAAAGCTGTCGTTATAGACGACTAATATCTCCGGCTTTGATTTTATTTGATACATGTGACAATATCATCGTAAAGTATGTTTTTTCAATATAGTTTTATTAGATTATTGAATTTTTTTCGGGACGTTAGGCGTGTTGCTTTGTCTGCGTATGTTCAGGAAGGAGAGCTTCGCACCACTTTGCTAGCTTTCCGTGCTAATTGACTGGAGAAGAGGACATTCTAAATCCAAACAACGATTGTTCTGGACAAAGGACCCCTTGTACAACATTCTGATGGAAGATCATCAAAAGTAGGACCCATTTTATGATGCTACTTCATATATCTGTCGAACATGTGAACTAGTAGTTTGCGCCCAGATTTTGGGCACGCTCTCGCCATAACGTAAACTGCATATCGTAATGAAGTTATTTTTAGAATTCTAACACGGCGATTGTATTAAGAACTAGTGTATCTATCATTTCCTATACAACATGTATCTTTTAGTAATGTTTATGAATAGTTCTTTGGTCAGAATATGTGAGTGTCAGAAAAATATCCGGACGTTGTGGGAAAAAGATGCTACGTTAGCACAATGTATAACCACTGATTTCAGCTCTAAATATGCACATTTTCAAACAAAACATAAGTGTATGTATAACCTGATGTTATAGGACTGTCATCTGATGAAGCTTATCAAGGTTAGTCAAAAAATTATATATCTTTGCTGGTTTGTTACGATCGCTAACTTTTACTGCTGGTAAATGGCTTGTGTTTCTGGCTATTGTGGTAAGCTAATATAATGCTATATTGTGTTTTCGCTGTAAAACACTTAAGAAATCGGAAATATTGMCTGGAATCACAAGATGCCTGTCTTTCATTTGCTGTACATCATGTATTTTTCAGAAATGTTTTATGATGAGTATTTAGGTATTTGACGTTGGTGTCTGTAATTACTCTGGCTGCTTCGGTGCTATTTCTGACGGTAGCTGTGATGGTAGCTGCAATGTAAAACTGATTTATAGCTCAAATATGCACATTTTTCGAAGAAAACAGATTTATTGAATAACATGTTATAAGACTGTCATCTGATGAAGTTGTTTCTTGGTTAGTTTGGTTGGTTCTTGGTTAGTTAGGTTGGTTTTGTGCATGCTACCTGTGCTGTGAAAAATGTCTGTCCTTTTTTGTATTTGGTGGAGAGCTAACATAAATATACGTGGTGTTTTCGCTGTAAAACTTTTAAAAATTGGACATGTTGGCTGGATTCACAAGATGTGTATCTTTCATATGCTGTATTGGACTTGTTAATGTGTGAAAGTTAAATATTTCTTAAAAATATATTTTGAATTTCGCGCCCTGCACTTGAAGTGGCTGTTGTCATATTGCGCCCGGCTTCGGGCTTGCAGCCCAATAAGAAGTTAACTGGCAGAACAATATCAAGATTTTCATCAATCCAGTGGGTATTTGTTTTTCAAATGCTACCATCCCATGTGCGCTACAAAAAAAAAACACAGCTAAACAACCTCTTGCAAGGTACTCACTTGAATTTCTGGTAACTACACCAACAAATCTTAATTTCTCCAATTTTCCCAAGACCTCAAGTTGCCTGAGGTTTTAAGCACTGTTGTGGACATCCAATTGTTTTCTATAAAAAAAAAGAAAGTGAGATTGAGAGTGAAAACGGTAATTAAGACTAATCAACAAAAAAAATGGTTAAATGTTTAAGGTTTAATGTTATCTTATTAAGGAAATTGCCCTGATCATATAGGCCTAGATCAGAGCTCTCCAACCATGTTCCTGGAGAGCTACCCTCCTGTATGTTGACTCCAACCCTTGTTGTAACTAACCCGATTCAGCATTTCAAATTATTATTAGGTGGCCAAGATTGGGGTTGGAACAAAAACCTACCGGACGGTAGCTCTCAAGGAAAGCCTTGGTCTAGACAATATCCAAAACTTAACACAGTGAAATCATACATTTTCAGTACMAAAACATGTAATCTGGGAGGTACACTCGATAAAGTCTTCATTTAATTGTGTATTTTAGTGAATCAAGGCATTAGAATGTACCAGAGGCCACCAAAATAGAGTTATTTCAGCAAGCCCCCCTCGGACCCCGCCCAGGTGACGTCTGGCTGGCTACTTTTTTGATTTGTCAAGCTACTCTATGTACATGTGGGGTAAAATCAAATCAAATAAAAATGTATTTGACACGTGTCGAATACAACAGGTGTAGACCTTAATGAAATGCTTACTTTACAAGCCCTTAACCATCAACGCAGTTTTAGAAAAATACAACAAAAAAAGCAAGAGATAATTAAAGAGCAACAGTAAATAACAATAGCGGGGCTATATACAGGGGGTACCGGTACAGAGTCAATGTGCGGGGGCACCGGTGTTAAGGTAATTGAGGTAAAATGTAGCTATTAAAGTGACTATGCATAGATAATAGAGTAGCAGCAGCGTAAAGGGGGGGGGGGGGGGGAAGTCTGACAATTTTTAGGGCCTTCCTCTGACACTGCCTAATATGGAGGTCCTGGATGGCAGGAAGCTTGGCCCCAGTGATGTACTGGGCTGTACGCACTACCATCTGTAGTGCCTTGCTGTCGGAGGCCGAGCAGTTGCCATACCAGGCAGTGATGCAACCAGTCAGGATGCTCTCGATGGTGCAGCTGTAGAACATTTTGAGAATCTGAGGACCCATGCCAAATCTTTTCAGTCTCCTGAGGGGGAATAGGTTTTGTAGTGCCCTCTTCACGACTGTCTTGGTATGTTTGGACCATGATAGTTTGTTGGTGATGTGGACACCAAGGAACTTGAAGCTCTCAACCTGCTCCACTACAGCCCTGATGATGAGAATGGGGGCGTGCTCGGTTTCCTGTAGTCCACAATCATCTCCTTTGTCTTGATCACGTTGAGGGAGAGGTTGTTGTCCTTGCACCACACAGTCAGGTCTTTGACCTCCTCCCTACCACTGTTGTGTCATCAGCAAACTTAATGAATGTGTTGGAGTTGTGCCTGAGTGAACAGGGAGTAGAGGGGCCTGAGCACACACCCGAGGGGCCCCCTTGTTGAGTATCAGCATGGCGGATGTGTCGTTGCCTACCCTTACCACCTGGTGGCGGCCCATCAGGAAGTCCAGGCTTCAGTTGCAGAGGGAGGTGTTTAGTCCCCGGGTCCTTAGCTTATTGATGAGCTTTGAGGGGACTATGGTGTTAAATGCTGAGCTGTAGTCAATGTATAGCATTCTCACATAGGTGTTCCTTTTGTCCAGGTAGGAAAGGGCAGTGTGGAGTGCAATAGAGATGGCATCATAAGTGGATCTGTTATGGTGGTATGCAAATTGGAGTATGGTCTAGGGTTTCTGGGATAATGGTGTTGATGTGAGCCATGACCAGCCTTTCAAAGCATTTCATGGCTACAGACATGAGTGCTACGGGTCGGAAGTAATTTAGGCAGGTTACGTTAGTGTTCTTGGGCACCGGGACTATGGTGGTCTGCTTGAAACATGTTGGTATTAACAGACTCGGACAGGTTGAAAATGTCAGTTGGTTAGCGCATTCTCAGAGTACACGTCTTGGTAATCCYTCTGGCCCTGCGGCCTTCTGAATGTTGACCTGTTTAAAGGTGTTACTCACATCGGCTGTGGAGAACATGATCACACAGGTACCTCTCAAGGAACAGGGTTGGAAAGCTTGGCCTAGACAATATCCAAAACACTGCTTCTATGTATAAGCTGGTGCGTATCCTTTATTTTTTACCCCTTTTTCTCCCCAATTGGTAGTTAGTCGTGTCTCAATCGCTGCAACTCCCGGACTCGTGAGAGGCGAAGTTCAAGAGCTGTACGTAACACAACCCAACCAAGCCGCACTGCTTCTTGACACAATGACCACTTAACCCGGAAGCCAGCAGCACCAATGTGTCCGAGGAAACACGGTACACCTGGCAACCGTGTCAGCATGCACTGCACCCGGCCCGCCACAGTTGTCGCCGCTAGTGCGTGATGGGACAAGGACATCCCTGCCGGCCAAACCCTCCCCTAACCCGGACGACACTGGGCCAATTGTGCGCCGCCCCATAGGTCTCCTGGTCACGGCCGGCTGCGATAGAGACTGAACTGGAACCCAGAATCTCCAGTGGCACAGCCAGCAGAGCGATGCAGTGCCTTAGACCAGTGCGCCACTCGGGAGGCCCTAGGTGTGTATCCTTACTCAACATTGACAGGAGCACTCCAAACAAAAGACAATGAATGAATTGAGAAAACTCGTAAAAGGAATGAAATACACCAAAACTTGTGTAGCATAGGTTGTGAGCTCTGCAAACATGTCCACTCCAACAACAAGAACCAGCTGTAATCAGTGCTCTAAAGTGTGACCAATTGTGCAATGGAATATTTTGCTGTGCAACCACGAGTTGTATTTTGGGAGCACTGGGCAACAATTAAAAATCTGCCCAGATAATCGTGGTAATAAGTGCAGATTCGTTAGCGTCATGCACCATTACCACAGTGAAAACAGCATGCTTKTAAGCCCAACCAGGTCAAAAGATATTACCCGTGCATAATTTATATCTTCCTATAGTGGATCGCATTTTACCTTAATAAACCAAGTCGTGGGGGAGCTCTAAAACTACTTATGCGTCATTAACCATTTGTTTACACTTTGTTCATGTTACCTCATTGGCTAGCTAACAAACTTGTAACTATCAGTATTTGATCCGGCGCCGACAGAGATGGCCGCCTCGCTTCACAAAATTGTTATTACTTGTTAGATATTACTGCATGGTCAGAACTAGAAGCACAAGCATTTCCCTACACTCGCATTAACATCTGCTAACCATGTGTATGTGACCAATAAAATTTGATTTGATTTATATCCAAACATTTGGGGTCACAGAAAGGAAAAGGGATAGATTATAATGGTCCCCGAGGGGATGGCTGTCGTTTTACAAGCTCCTAACCAACTGTTTTTAACTCATTTTGTACATAATGTTGCTGCTACTGTCTCTTATGACCGAAAAGAGCTTTTGGACATCAGAACAGATATTACACACCTTGAACTGGATGAAGAATTTTTCTTTAATGAGTCCGACACTAAGGATATACTGCTTTCCGGAGATGAGGCCCAAATCCCTGTCATTCGTTTGAAGAAAGAAATACAAGAGGCAGAGTTCTGGGTGCCTTGTGAGAATTTTTCAGCTAGTGAGTCAACCACCAAAACCCTCTTTATTATTGGCCAGTGCAATAATTGGAAAACTGGACAATCTATGACTAAAATGATCCTACCAACGGGAGATTAAAAACAAATAGCTTATGTTTCACAAAGACTTGGCTGAACGATGACACYGATCATATAGAGCTGGCTGGCTTCTCCGTGCATTGGCAGGATAGAGCAACAATGTCTGGTAAGACGAGGGGCGGGGGTGTGTGTCTATTTGTCAATAACTGTGGTACGCAATGTCTAATATTAAAGAAGTCTCAAGGTATTTCTCTAATGAGGTAGAATACCTCGTCATAAGCTGTAGACCACACTATCTAACAAGAGAGTTCTCATCTATATAATTCGTAGCCGTCTATTTACCACTACAAACCGATGTCACTAAGAATGCACTCAGAGCTGTATCAGGCCAAAAGCAAAAAAGAAAATGCTCATCCAGAAGCGGCGCTCCCCTAGTGGCCGGGGAGTTTAATGCAGGCAAAGATTAAGAAATTGTAAGTAAGCAGGCAAGATATTGATATTATTCTCACATATATGTTCCTTTTGTCTAGGTGGGAAAGGGCAGTGTGGAGTGCAATAGATATTGCGTCATCTGTGGATCTTTTCAGACGGTATGCGAATTGGAGTGGGTCCAGGGTTTCTGGCATGATGGTGTTGATGTGAGCCATGACCAGCCTTTTAAAGCACTTCATGGCTACTGACCCCTTCATTGCCCCTCAGGAGACTGAAAAGATATGGCATGGGTCACCAGATCCTTAATAAGTTCTACAGCTACACCATKGAGAGCATCCTGACCGGTTGCACCACCACCTGCTATGGAAACTGGTCGGCATCCGACCGTAATGCGCTACAGAGGGTAGTGCGTACGGCCCAGTAGATCATTGGAGTCAGAGGAAGGCCCAAAACATTGCCAGGGACTCCAGTCACCCAAGTCAAGAGACTTTTCTCTCAGCTACCGCATGGCAAGCGGTACCAGAGCACCAAGTCCGGGACCAAAAGGCTCCTTAACAGCTTCTACCACCAAGCCATAAGACTGCTCAACTAAACTAATCAAATGGCCACCCGGACTAATTACATTGACCCCCCACCCTTGTTTTTACACTGCTGCTACTCGCTGTTTACTATCTATGCATAGTCACTTTCCAAATTACCTCAACTAACCTGTACCCCTGCACATTGACTCGGTACTGGTACCCCCTGTATATAGCCTCGTTATTTTAATTTCCCCCTTTATTTCTTTAATTGCATTATTGGTTAAGGGCTTGTAAGTAAGCATTTCACGGTAAGGTTCACCTGTTGTATTTGGCACATGTGACAAATGCAATTTGATTCTTCGGGAGATCAATGATCATAGCAATGAATGAAGGATGGTAAGTTGGTGGTTGAAGATTTCCCTCTAGTGGTGTGGGAGCTGTGCTTTGGCAAAGTGGGTGGGGTTATATCCTTCCTGTTTGGCCCTGTCCGGGGGTATCATCGGATGGGGCCACAGTGTCTCATGACCCCTCCTGTCTCAGCCTCCAGTATTTATGCTGCAGTAGTTAATGTGTCGGGGGGCTAGGGTCAGTTTGTTATATCTGGAGGACTTCTCCTGTCTTATCCGGTGTCCTGTGTGAATTTAAGTATGCTCTCTCTAATTCTCTCCTTCTCTCTCTCGGAGGACCTGAGCCCTAGGACCATGCGTCAGGACTACCTGACATGATGACTCCTTGCTGTCCCCAATCCACCTGGCCTTGCTGCTGCTCCAGTTTCAACTGTTCTGCCTGCGGCTATGGAACCCTGACCTGTTCACCGGACGTGCTAAAAAAGCCAACTGACATTTACTCCTGAGGTGCTGACTTGCTGCACCCTCGATAACTACTGTGATTGTTATTATTTGACCATGCTGGTCATTTATGAACATTTGAACATCTTGGCCATGTTCTGTTATAATCTCCACCCGGCACAGCCAGAAGAGGACTGGCCACCCCTCATAGCCTGGTTCCTCTCCAGGTTTCTTCCTAAGGAGTTTTTCCTAGCAACCGTGCTTCTACACCMGCATTGCTTGCTGTTTGGGGTTTTAGGCTGGGTTTCTGTACAGCACTTTGAGATATCAGCTGATGTAAGAAGGGCTATATAAATAAATTTGATTTGATGAATGAATGAAATCTCTTGCATGTCATCATCACAAGCAAGACTTTTTAAAGAGTGTAGAATTTATGTAATGCATCTTAATAAAAACATTGCGCTTAGTGTAGAAACCTAATATTCCAAATGTAATTTCAACGACAGGTATTTGTATCAACATTTCAGCTTTTAGTTCATTATAATGTATTTACAGATTTACATGTTAGTTCCTAGGGCACATGTGCTTTAAAACCAACTACAATTAATGTAGGCCATCTCAATCAATGTAAAAATCATTCTGGTGCTCTTAAGTTGGGCACACCAGTGCTACCAAGTATAATTTAAAGCCCCGACTGTTATATAATAATATTGAATGCAAACAGAAATCCCCGTAACCAAACACTTATTTTATCAATGTTAACAAATTGCTTGGCATGCCAAGGCAACTACCCCCGCGGCATGCGTGCCTTGCGTGGCCGATGCCCGTTTTAAGAGTGATTGACTGTGCCATCCCTGCAGCCTCCGCAATGGATTAGTCCACAGACACAGGCYGGAATCAGACAGGCGTCTCATTAGGGGCAAGGCCATTTGGCCCTTAAGAGGTGCCCAATCTGCCAGGACACCAACGCCATCTGCTAGGGCACSAAGGGCATTGACGAAAATAGCCAAAACAAGCGTATGTAAATGTACACAAATAAATTAGCCTACATGTCAAAGTGTTGGTGATAGCTTATGCGTATTGGCTACAGCCTCATGTCCACACCGAAGCAGTCATGGAGGTGCCAGAAAATGTTGCCAAACTTTCATACTTAATTACACACACAAACACCAGTCAAAGGTTTTAGAGCACCTACTCTACTCATTGAAGGGTTTTTCTTTATTTTTTAAAAACTATTTTCTACGTTGTAGAATAATAGTGAATACATTTCATAGTTTTAATAACACATATGGAATCATGAGCTAACAAAAAAGTGTTAAAATATATTTTTATATTTCAGATTCTTCAAATAGCAACCCTTTGCCTTGACAGCTTTGCACACTTGGCAATCTCTCAACCAGCTTCATGAAGAAGTCACAATGAATGCATTTCACTTAACAGCTATGCCTTGTTAAAAGTTAATTAGTGGATTTTTTTAAATAAGTTTGAGCCTAACAGTTCTGTTGTGACAAGGTAGGGGTGGTATACAGAAGATAGACATAGTTGGTAAAATATCAAGTCCATATTATGGAATGAACAGCTCAAATTAGCAAAGAGAAATGACAGTGCATCATTACTTTAAGACATGAAGGTCAGTCAATACGGAACATTAAGAACTTTTATAGTTTCTTCAAGTGCAGTCGCAAAAACCATCAAGAGCTTTAATGAAACTGGCTCTCATGAGGACCGCCACAGGAGTAAGTTCATTAGTTACCAGTCTCAGAAATTGCAGCTCTAATAAATGCTTCACAGAGATCATGTAACAGACACGTCAACATCAACAACTGTTCAGAGGAGACTGTAAATTAGGCCTTCATGGTCGAATTGCTGTAAAGAAACCACTACCAAAGGACACCAATAAGAAGAAGAGACTTGCTTGGACCAAGAAACACGAGCAATGGACATTTGACCGGTGGAATTCCAAATTGGAGTCCAAATTTCAGATTGTTGGTTCCAACCGCCATATTTTTGTGAGACGCGGAGTACGTGAACGGATGATCTCCGCATGTGTATTTCCCACCTTAAAGCATGAAGGTGGGGGTGATTTGCTGGTGACACCGATTTATTTAMWATTCAAGGCACTCAACCAGCATGGCTACCACAGCATTCTGCAGCGATACGCCATCCCATCTGGTTTGGGCTTAGTGGGACTATCATTTGTTTTCAATGGGACAATGACCCAACACACCTCCAGGCTGTGTAAGGGCTATTTGACCAAGAAGAAGAATGAATGAGTGCTGCAACCGATGACCTGGTCTCCCCAATCCCCCAACCTCAACCCAATTGAGATGAGTTGGAGCGCAGAGTGAAGGAAAAGCAGCCAACAAATGCTCAGCATGTGGGAACCCCTTTAAGACTGTTGGAAAAACATTCCAGGTGAAGCTGGTTGAGAGAACCCCAAGAGTGTGCAATGCTGTCATCAAGGCAAAGGGTGGAGGGTGGCTATTTGAAGAATCTCAAATATATTTTGATTTGTTTAACCATTTTTTGGTTACTACATGTTTCCACATTTGTTATTTCATAGTTTTGATGTCTTCACTATTATTCTACAATGTATAAAATTGTAAAAATAAATAAACCCTGGAATGACTATGAGTCCAAAATTTTGATCGGTACTGTATAATAAATCAATTTAATAGTCACCATCACAATAAATCCATTATTTATTTTAAGCAGGTCTAAGTAAACATAACAAAATGTATTTCAGTATTACAGAATATGAGTTGGCCTACTGTATGTTATCTGGCTGTGTGCCATTCCATAGGCTGTAGGCTTGTTCATTTAGTCCCGTTCCATTATTTTACTTTTTTATGATTTTATAGTAACACTATAACTGAAGTTAGCTGAATAAAATAGAAAGGATATTTTTACCATTTCATAGCGAGTGCCCATATGAAATGGCTATGTTGAGCGTAAAAGTGATCATTTGAAACCAGGTCCAATAAACTAGAGTTAGAGTAAATTGGCTACTATAGTTATGAACGATACAAACTTCAGAAAGTCTTAGAAATCAAAACATATATGGACTGCATGATGCGACTCGGGTTGCAAAGGGTCGGAATTATTCAGGGGAAATTTTAGGATATTTTCCATGGGAAGTTAAGCCCTGGAATTTTGCTTAAATATATATATAAAATTWGATTATAACAGTGAACCTTTTTTGTGGGATACACAAGGCAATTCTCAGTCTTGTGGCATATATTGYTTAAACTATCCCCAATTAAATGTAATTGCAACCCTCTGCATGAACAGTGCATTCTTCCATCACATGTGCAGCTGATTCTCAAGATCTTGCACACTAATGAGATGCTATGAGCCCACACTACTACTACATGCTTTCTGGTAAGTTTTGAACAATACAGGGTGGGAGTGAATATATTTTATATCACATACATTATTTTTTGTTAACTAGTAAATAGTAGCCTACAGCAAAGTGTGTTAAAAATCATTTCTATCTTGTTAACAATTTCTACTAGTTAGTTTTTGCTACCATGTGGGTTTTTAGCTTGCTTGAGCCTGCGAACTGAGTGTTAATTCACCCGTTTCCATTTTAAAACATTTATCTTACAAAGGAGTGGTTTAATCTAACTGCTTAACTATTAATATGTACATGGAATTGTAGGTGTTTTTTAAACAATTTCCCCCCTAATCTTTACAGGAAAATGCCACGGGCACTATCTGATGTGTGGCACTGCAGCTAAGGTAGAAGGAAAAGCTGTGTACATTTGCAAATACTGTGCCAAATCATATGTTTAGAATGCAACAAAGACGCAGAATCATCTGGCTTAGTGCATAAAGTCCCCTCAGCTCTCACAACAAGCAACCTCTGACAAAAGTCCCTCCTTCTAATCAAGGCAAAAAATTATGAATCAGACACCTTATCGATAGCAACAGCTCATGGTCCTCCTGGAATCAGAAGTTTTTTTGACTCAATGGAGGAACGTAGTCAGAGAAATGCTGATGAATGTCTTGCTCGAGCTGTGTATGCACGAGTTCACCATTGATGCTCACAGGCAATGTGTATTGGAAYAGATATCTGAATGATCTTCATCCAACATACACCCCTCCAACCAGACATACTTTATCTACTCATTTMCTGGATTCAGAGTTCAACAGAGTTCAAGTGAATGTCAAGCAAATCATAGAGAAAGCAGACTGTTCCAATCATCTCTGATGGGTAGTTGAATGTTTGCGGGCAAGGAATAATTAACTACATTATCTCCACCCCTTAACCAGTATTCTACAAGAGCATAGACACAAGTGACAACAGACACACGGTATCTACATTGCAGATAGACTGAAGGCAGTCAATGCCCTTGGACCACAGAAAGTACTTGCACTGGTGACAGACAATGCTGTGAACATGAAGGCTGCTTGGTCTAAAGTGGAGGAGTCCTACCCTCACATCACACCCATTGGCTATGCTGCTCATGCATTGAATCTGCTCCTCAAGGACATCATGGCACTGAAAACAATGGATACACTACTAGAGAGCCAAGGAAATGGTTAGGTATGTGAAGGGTCATCAAGTTAAAGCAGCAATCTATCTCACCAAGCAAAGTGAGAAGAATAAGAMCACCACATTGAAGCTGCCCTGCAACACCCGTCGGGGTGGTGTTGTCATCATGTTTGACAGTCTCCTGGAGGGGAAGGAGTCTCTCCAAGAAATGGTCATATCACAGTCTGCCGATATGGACAGCCCCATCAAGAGGATCCTCCTGGATGATGTATTTTGGGAGAGTGGTAAGCAGCCTGAAACTCCTGAAAACTATAGCAGTAGTCATTGCACAGATTGAGTGAGACAATGCAATCCTGTCTGATGTTCAGACTCTGCTTTCAGATGTAACAGAAGAAATCTGTACTGCCCTGCCCACTTCACTGTTGCTCCAAGCAGAGGAAACTGTAGTTCTGAAATATATCAAAAAGAGTGTAGACTTCTGCCTGAAGCCCATACACGCCACAGCATACATGTTGCACGCCAAGTATGCTGGCAAGAGTATCCTGTCTGGTGCAGAGGCAGCAGCTAAATGGGGATCTAAGTGAAATACAAATATATTGTATAACGTCACAATCATTATTTGAAAAAACTCAAAAAAATAAAAAAAAAACGTTCCCCCCTAGGCTTGGGCTCATATATAGGCCTATYCACAAGCTCCAACATGCCTATGGATGTTTGGAATTAAATCAATCAACTTATAAAGTGCTGTCCATTTTGTTGCGTTAGGCTTTGAAATATCCCCAAAAACCATGTTATACACTCAGTTACAACCTGTTGAACTTCTCTTTCTTCAAATTGATCAATCACAGTACGTTTTAAAGTTAGATGTGATTTTCGATTGCATGTGCATTGATGTCAGTGGTTAGCGGGATAAATAGAGCCCTGAGAACCAGGCCATTAGCGAATTGATGGTCATTAGCGAATTGCAAATGCCCAACACAACCAGAGTGCATAAAAGGAGATTACGGTCATYACTCATGACCGCTGGTGCTGTGACAGTAATAAGGTCACCGCAACAGACCTACGGTCACAGCAACAGACCTGCGCACACGCACGTGTACACACACGGTCAATGAAAATATGTCAGCTCACAATTTCAGTCATGGAGAAATTTTTGAATTACACCCCTCCCCACACACTCAAAGCCTGCTGAATTCTGATTTTTCACACCAAACCTTCATAGCTCTTCCAGAACAGAAAAACTATTTAAAAGAGATTATGATCGTGTGACGAGGTCAAAACTTAACAACCACCTCCTTTACCTGCCTGACAAATTATTTTCAATCWCTAAAGATCATTTCTAAAAAGAGAATGCCTATCCTGCATAACATCGACACAGTGCCCTAAAGCAAGAGGGTGGAATGCGGCACCCTTTTCCCCTTACAGTGCACAATTTATAAGTCTTATGGGCCCTGGGTCAAAAGCATCTCAGAGTAAGAGCGCTAATCTAGGATCAAGTTCTTTCTCCTATTCGTTATATTTAAAAGTCAAAACAGAACGTCAGAAACACACCCCATCACAGGGCTGGGGTCAATCCCATTTACATTCAGGAATCAGAAGCAAATTAGCATGCACCGCTAGGCTTATACCTGCATTGCGCAAAGCAAAGTAGTGAGTGACAGAAACAAAGTACTCAGTACTCTCAAGCAGGACCACGCAGGCTACCCGATGCCTGAATACTAGCATAAACCTCCTTAGGCAGGGATGAGTGCTCCAGCACAGGACAGTGGACTAACTCACCGGTGATGGGGGTAGCTCCGGGGCCGGTGCAGGGTCGGGTGTTAACTCCACTCCCCAGGAGCTTGATATGTCCCGAGGACGTAGTCCGGTTAAATCCTGTATAGCGTGAGAAGTCACCTCCACCCAGGGGGTGATGGGATAGTGTCCGCGGCCTAAAGTGCCTCCAGCGGCACGACTTAATGTTCAAAAGAATCTCACTGAGGTCCACAGATGACGACAAAGAGGGGATGGAGGATGAGGAAGAGGGGTGGTGGTTGTTGGAAGCATTGGTTCGGTCCGAGGTATTGGCGTCTGAAGTACTGGCTGGCTCTGCGTTGCGGAGAGGAGAGCTTGTGGGAGATGAGGCTTGAAGTGGTTCGGTTTCGGGGTCCGAGTCCAGGTTGTGAAACATGCTGTCCAGGTCTGTGTGTGCTCTGTCCAGTAACAGCCTGAAACATAATCAGAAAGAGACTCTTTACAATCACAGTAGGGATGCAAATTCCAGTCAATTTTGCTGCCTACTAAGCGACCCCCATTAACAGGTTAACAAACGGTTAAACTAGTTCCAGTAAAATTACGTGACAAACCGAAAAAAATATGCATGGGTACAAGGAATGGAAACTTTTCATAACTAGCTTAAAAAATGTGACAATAGCAAGCCTATCGTCTCATATTATTGAACATGCAACTAAACTACTGTTATGATGCAGACAATGTAATACATTGCATTTACGACAATGCAATGTGTGGGAAAACACTGTTKTTAAAAAAAACGCACCTGGTGCAAGCAGGTTCATGTGACAGAGATAAACATCTCCGTTAGAAACWTAGTGGGGACATCTCAACATGCAAGAACTAGGATAGGTTGTTAAAATGATAACAATTGTGCCTTTGGCTTCAGGACAATGAAAGGAAGTTTATGAAAACCAGTAGAACAGGAGAGTAATGCTAAGAAACTTTTCGGTTGCTGTTGTTCGCTGCTGCATGCTACTCCTCTGTCTCTCCCTCTGCTCCTGCTCCCTGTGCAGCAGCCAGTGTTGCCAATTTAGCAACTTTGTCGCTATATTTAGCGAGTTTTCAGACCCCTCCAACGACTTTTCTTGGTAGAGGAGGCTAGCGTCAAATTCAGCTACTTTTCAGGCTGCCTTTGGGGAGTTTTGACAGAGGATTTCTATGGTTTTGAAAACATTTAGCGAGTTTCCCCACTCAATTCTGCTGCAAACGAGAGTGAGAAAAGCTGTCTATGAAACAAATGTCACAGCAACGGCACGCACACAGGTAAAGAAGCACAAGCTGAGGGGGTGTGTGCCAGGTGAGGGGACCGCAGTTGGGCTTCAGCAAGGCAAATTGGTGCTGTGGCGTCGTCYGGGCAACGGCAAAACTTCATTTAGCGATTCTCTGAAAAATAGTCTGCAACACTGGCTGCTGCAGTCTGCGTCGCRTAGCAACGTATCTCCGCTCTGGTTTGCTCGAAGATACCAGGTGTTCAAACTTTCACTCAGGCCCCCCTTCCAGCAACAGGGAACGTATCACGCCAGCGTGGACACCACGTCTATTTCTATTGGCACAAGTACTGTTAATGAACAACACCCCTCTTGTTGGCGGAGAGTCATGTCTAATGTGTATTCATGTGATATTTAAGCGACTCAAACTAAATCTATGGGCTAAAAAACCTAGCTAAAAACATTAACTGACATGGGCCAGTTGATCTGGACATTTCTGACAAGTTATAAATAGCTCGCTAAGGTGGACAATGACTGACATGGCAAGAGGAAAACTGATTATGCTCTACCCAATTTCAAAATTGCACCTTGTGCATCCTACTATTACAACTTTCAAGAGTAAGTTGAAAGCCGGACTGAGTTTCTCAAAAAAAATATATACACTACATGGCTAAAAGTCTGCTTTATGCTACAGCATATAATGACATTCTAGATGATTATGTGCTTCAAACTTTGTGGCAACAGTTTGTGGAAGGCTCTTTCCTGTTTCAGCATGACAATGCCATCGTGCACAAAGCGAGGTCTACGCAGAAATGGTTTGTCGAGATCAGTATGGAAGAACTTGACTGGCCTGCACAGAGCCCTGATCTCAAACCCATCGAACACCTTTGGGATGAATTGGAATGCTGACTGGAAGTCAGGCCTAATCACCCAACATCAGTGTCCGACCTCACTAATGCTCATGTCTGAATGGAAGCAAGTCCCCGCAGGTTCCAACATCTAGTGGAAAGCCTTCCCAGAAGAGTGGAGGCTGTTACAGCAGCAAAAGGGGGACCAATTCCATATTAACGCCCATGATTTTGGAATGAGATGTTCGACGAGGAACATGCAGTGTATTTTTTTTCTGAGGGGGGGCAGCAATGTATCCATCTAATTGTTTCCGGCACTGAGCAAATTTCAGGTCTACTGAGCGCAAACTTCAGCTTGTGCAACTTCCAACGCACATTTACTGCGATCACTGTGGCTATACCCACTTTAAGTTACAGTTTTAACAGTGGCCATGTAGGCTACTGTGGCTATTTCATCATAATGTAGGCCTACCAGCGGCCTACCATGAAAAACTCTGGAGAAAAATGCATCCCATAACATAGTAACATGGAAATAGCTGTTCTATCATTCAACCTACAGTAGCAGCCAATGTGTGGTGTTCAATGTAGGCTTACATTACATCAGACTTTTGAAAAAAATAAAAGAATAACAGGCAGGGCTTGACATAAACCGGTTTATCCACTTGTGCTTCAGAAAAGGGGACAACTACAAAGGTTGTGTTTGATGCAAGAAACCACTTAAAATAAACCACATTATTCCCATACCATTATTACAGAGAATCAGAAATTATACTACCCTCTCCCTATTGGCTACTTAGCTTATTCAAGCCTGTCTCAAAATACAACACTGACCCTTATAAAAATAAATTAAGCTCTTTACCTGACTTGCGTTTCAAAGATGTCTAGAAAGGTACACATTTTGTGCTTTCTTGGGAAATCATTCACTCCTCTATTYCTGACTATAAATTACCTATAACTYGGCTAATAACTCACTAACTAGCAAATMATATGAACAAAATGTGCACACATGGCTACACGCAGCACTCGCTTTAACCTCAAAACAGGAGCATCTACTCATGTTGTAAACAGTCCAGTTCAGAGTAAATGGCACAGATCCAGATATGGTAATGGTATATTTGCATATAGGCCAACTGCAGCTCTGCTTGTTCATGCAGCAAAGGTCTGTGTAGAATCCAACTCCGATGCGTTCTGCCGACAACAAAATTGTTTTGTTTCATTATGTTGCATTGAAAGTGGCGAATATTGCATGGATTCGATCACAATTGCCACAGTAAAGGGAAGCGTTGACAGTTAACAGTTAACAGAAAACTCTAGAACACTGGTCATCAACCTTTTGAGTCAAGATCACTTTGAGTCCAACTGAAAGCCGAGATCTAKCTCTTAGATTTTTTGTTGTTGTTGCTTGACTTAAAAACATAAGCCTATGCAACATTAACCAATTAAAAGCAGTACTTTAGCAGAGGTTGAGGTAAGCTATAGGCCCAATACATTACCACTGCATATTGGCTTTGCTTYAATTGCCCTGCCAATGCATTGCTGTTTGGAACATAAAAAAAWAWATATATATATACAGTAGCAGTCACACACCTACAATAATTTTTTTTATAGATTTTCTCTATTTTCTACATTGTAGAATAATAGTGAAGACATCAAAACTAAAAAAAACCCACATGGAATCATGTAGTACCCAAAACAAAAAAAGTTAAATAATTCTAAATATATTTTAGATTCTTCAAAGTAGCCACCCTTAGTCTTGATGACAGCTTTGCACACTCTTGGCATTCTCTCAACCAGCTTCACCTGGAATGCTTTTTCAACAGTGTTGGAATGAGTTACCATATATGCTGAGCACTTATTGGTTGCTTTTCCTTCACTCTGTGGTCCAACTCATCTCGATTGGGTTGAGGACGGGTGATTGTGTCTCAAAGACACTGTGGTTGGAACGAAAGGACAGTTTTCCACCAGTCTTGTTTCTTGGCCCAAGCAAGTCTCTTCTTATTATTGGTGTCCTTTAGTAGTGGTTTCTTTGAAGCAATTCAACCATGAAGGCCTGATTCACACCGTCTCCTCTGAACAGTTAATGTTGAGATGTGTCTGTTACTTGAACTGTGTGAAGCATTTATTTGGGCTGCAATCTGAGGAGCAGTTAACTAATGAAATTATCCTCTGCAGAAGAGGTAACTCTGGGTCTTCCTTTTCTGTGGCGGTCTTCATGGGTCAGTTTCACTACTTTGAAGAATCTCAAATATATTTAGTTATGTTTAACCCTTTTTTGGTTACTACATGATTCCATGTGTGTTATTGCATAGTTTTGATGTCGTCGCTATTATTCTACAATATAGAAAATAGTAAAAAATTAAGAAAAACCCTGGAATCAATCAATCAAGTTTATTTTATATAGCCCTTCGTACATCAGCTAATATCTCGAAGTGCTGTACAAAAAACCCAATAGGTGGGTGGAATAAGTAGGTGTCCAAACTTTTGACTGGTACTGTACACATTTCAAAATTTGAGTTAGGCTATATGATCACACCGGTAATAGATCCGTTGTTGTATTACATGTGACGCARGGCTGAGTATACATTTCTCAAAAGAATTGTATTTGTCACGTGCGCCGAAAACKAACAGGTGTAGACTTTAGCGTGAAATGCTTACTTACAAGCCCTTGACCAACAATGCACTTTTAAAGAAAATAGTGTTAAGAATATATTTACTAAATAAAATAAAACATGTAAAAAAAAAAAAGTTACAAAATAACAATGACGAGGCTACTATATACAGGGGGTACCAGGTCAATCAAGGTAATTCAAAAAAATMTGCCTTTAATTTTACTGGGCTGATGGTGCCTGCATCTGATGGTCGGGTCTCAGTGGAGGGAGAGAGCAGCAGACTGATGGTGGTGGATCCCCTCAGTTTGGCAACCACTCCACTAGACTAGAAACTGAGCCATTAGTTGACGTTAAACGSAAGTTACTTTCTAACTCTATAAAATCATTGTACATTTTTTGGAACTCGACACTGTTCCGGTTTTATGACTGACTAGATGTTAAATTCTGACACCTACAGTATTTAATTAAAACCAAAATAATGCAAATCAACCTATAGACATATGCATGACCGGCCAAATATATTTTTTTGCGGCTAACTGTTAACATACCCTAAATCACTTATTGATAACAGACTGATGCGGCACCCTATTCCCTACATAGTGCATTACTTTTGACAACGGCCCATTGGTGGCGAATAGGATGCCATTTGGTCAAAAGTAGTGCACTATGTAGGGAATAGGGTGACATTTGGGATGCAGWTATAGACTCATCTTCCTAAAACATGATGGTAAGTTCTGGATATATATTCAAAACCCCAGGCAGGTGGTATAAGCGCGATTACATTTTGCAGCTGTAATTGTATATCACACTATGAGAGTACAATAGTTCTAGCCTTCCTCAAAGACCTGATAGTTGATTCCAATATCTCTCGTGTGGGCACGCGCGAGAAATAGTCGCCAGCTAAACGTAATCTCCTAAACCAGAGGTTCCAGAAGTCCCTCCCTTGATTTGAAGGGTAATAATAATTGTAAAAATACATMTAAAAAATGTTAATGATTGAAATACACAATCTAAAACGACGCATTAATCCACGATGGTTTAGGATAGAAACAAGCTGTGAAAAAAAGAGGAAGATACAACTGATGCACATCGGAATAACTGACATTCAGAAGCCGAGCTACGAATTTGGACGATTGGACTTTGCTTGGAAAGTAATCGTATACAATGTGTGACCGTCGCCGTCAATTGTTCTAATCACTTTCTGTACAAGAGAATACGTATAGTTAAACAGAAGGTTCATATAAATTACCATAAAACATTTGGTAGCGGAATGTTTGAGGAAATATGGTGCAGATTTTCTTTTCTTTATCCATGTATATTATTATCATCATCATAATTAAATAGATTTTGTCAAACGTTAGAGAAGGGGCCCTAGAGGAAAAAAGGTTGTGAACCCCCTGTCCTAAACACCATCCAGCACAGAAATAGGATCCCGTCAAACGAACGGCTACGATACCAGGCTAGTAGAGCCACAAGGTGAGATTTGTGATTTGTCCCAAATGGAATCCTATTACCTTTAGACCTGAGCCCAAAAGTATAGAGTTACATATGGAATAGGGTGCCATTTAGGATASAGCCTTAGGGAGCAATAAGGGCGCCTGAACTCACCTGCCCCCTCTGCCCGTGCGCCGCCGTGCCAACCCTACGCAGCGCCGGGGCACCGTTAGAGACGTGAGACAGTAGCGGAAACGAGGGTCCCCCAAACCGCCCTCTGACGGGCTGACCCATGGCCAGTTACCACTCTGGTCCAGGCGTGACTGAGACAGGGAGAGAGGAGAGCGAGAGAAGAGAGTTCGAGACAAAGGAGGAAAGCTCCGTCAGTAAGGCATTGATGTGGCCAGCAGAATATGGAAGATAAAAAAGCAGCAGGGCCAGTGGCAACCCTGGCTGTGTGTGGCTGGCTGTCCGAGAGAGAGCCGTAAGGGCTATAAATAGAGCAGTTGAGTCACAGGAGGGCAGGCAGCTACTCTACTCACAGCATAATACTGACAGCCGGCCTTCCTCCGGAACACAAAGCAGCCATCTGGGTCATTCTCCTCCTCTGCCTCCGAGGAACCTGAATGGATCTAAACATAAACGTAGAGGGGGGATGGGTGAGTTACATTAAGAGACCATAAGAACAATGTGGCTGGCTACCTAGACAACAGCCACGATTGTGATCATATCACCAACTGCTGCTACTACTACTAGTTCTTCTACTACTAGTTCTTCTTGTACTAGTTCTAGTTCTTCTACAAGTCCAATTACTACTGCAGCTACTACTGCCACCACCAAATACAGACCGATACCTAACACTATCGCCTTCACTACCATCTACTAGAGGTCGACCGATTAATCGGAATGGCCGATTCATTTGGTCCGATTTCAAGTTTTCATAACAATCGTAAATCGTTTTTTTTTTTACACCTTTATTTAACTAGGCAAGTCACTTAAGAACACATTCTTATTTTCAATGACGGCCTAGGAACGGTGCGTTAACTGCCTTATTCAGGAGCAGAATTACATATTTTTACCTTGTCAGCTCGGGGATTCAATCTTGCAACCTTACAGTTAACTAGTCCAAAGCTCTAACCATCTGATTACATTGCACTCCACGAGGAGACTGCCTGTTACGCGAATGCAGTAAGAAGCCAAGGTAAGTTGCTAGCTAGCATTAAACTTATAAAAAACAATCAATCATAATCACTAGTTAACTACACATGGTTGATGATATTACTAGTTTATCTAGCATGTCCTGCGTTGCATATAATCGATGCAGTYCGTATTCYGAAAAAGGACAGTCGTTGCTCCAATGTGTACCTAACCATAAAAATCAATGCCTTTCTTAAAATCAATACACAKGTATATATTTTTAAACCTGCATATTTAGTTAATATTGCCTGCTAACATGACTCGTTGCGAACTGTGAAGACTATTTCTTCCTAACAAAGAAAGAATAAACGTCTTGTTGTGTGTTATTATTAAGTCTATGATTTGATAGAGCAGTCTGACTGAGCGGTGGTAGGCACCAGCAGGCTCGTAAGCATTCATTCAAACAGCACATTAGTGRGTTTTGCCAGCAGCTCTTCGCTGTGCTTCAAGCATTGAGCTGTTTATGACTTCAAGCCTATCAACTCCCGAGATTAGGCTGGTGTAACCGATGTGAAATGGCTAGCTAGTTAGCGGGGTGCGCGCTAATAGCGTTTCAAACGTCACTCGCTCTGAGACTTGGGGTGGTTGCTCCCCTTGCTCTGCATGGGGAACGCTGCTTCGAGGGTGYCRGTTGTCGATGTGTTCCTGGTTCGAGCCCAGGTAGGGGCAAGCAGAGGGACGGAAGCTATACTGTTACACTGGCAATACTAAACTGCCTATAAGAACATCCAATAGTCAAAGGTATATGAAATACAAATCGTATAGAGAGAAATAGTCCTATAATAACTWCAACCTAAAACTTCTTACCTGGAAATATTGAAGACTCATGTTAAAAGGAACTTTCATATGTTCTCATGTTCTGAGCAAGGAACTTAAACATTAGCTTTCTTACATGGCACATATTGCACTTTTACTTTCTTCTCCAACAATGTGTTTTTGCATTATTTAAACCAAATTGAACATGTTTCATTATTTATTTGAGGCTAAATTGATATTATTGATATATTATATAAAGTTTTAAAAAAAGTGTTCATTCAGTATTGTTGTAATTGTCATTATTACAAATTCATATTTAAAAAATCGGCATCGGCTTTTTTTGGTCCTGTAATAATCGATATCGGAGGTAAAATCATAATCGGTCGACCTCTACCATCTACGCCCTAAATGGCATCCCATTTCGTAAAACAGTAAATAAATAGGGTGCCATTTAGGACGCATCACTCATCACCACCAGCAGTGATATTTATGAGTTCACCTGGGAAAAGGGTTCGTCGTCAGAGCTGGGGAAGTCGTACTGGTTGAGGTCCTTGGGGTTGAACACAGAGGGGCCAGAGTGTTGGGGTGCAGAGAGGGGAGGAATCTTAGGCTTCTTCTCGTACTTCCTCTTCATTCGGACCACTTCAGTTTTCTCTGGCTGGAAGGAAGAATATAGAAGACTAATTAAATGTCKATTTACTCCACGAGCAACAGAAATGTGTCTGAGCCCTGTAGAATTTCTTATGGAGGTGGCGCTGTGATGGGGAGAATCATTTAGAAACAGAACAGTGTAGTGAGTTAAGACTCATTGATATGAAGATGGTGGGCGAGGCACGCGCCATATCCTTTTGCCCAGACAGATGGTGCCTCTCCCTGACCAGACCCCCCCCTCCACACCCCACTGCTGAGGGTTAGTGAACTGAACTCCCATTCAACCCAAGGCCCCAGGGGGGAAAGGCAGGGGGAAATGCTACAATACGGGGGAGCAGGGGTGTCATAAGTCAAAACAATGGAAGTAACGAAAGCAAAGGGACAGCGGGGTTTGGACTAGGAGTGTGGAGGGACAGGGTTACATCAACAGATGAGGGTGGGAGAGAAACAATAGTCACTCATCACCCACTCATAAGTAGTAGGGATGAGCATCTTTCAATTTCAAGATGATTCGATATGTACCTTAGGGCTGGGCAATATATCGAATTATTTCCAAAATGTCTGGATCGCATGAAGCAAGTATTTTTTATATAAGCGTTTACGTCCTCTTGTTCTCATGTTGTCTTTTTGGTCTCTTCTCCTTCTAACCTTCAGTGCTGTGTGCACCTTCCCTTTCACACACACACACACACACACACAACACCCCTACCCCTGTGACTCACAAAAACACAGCTGAGATCAATTCTTCCTCTGACAAGTGGTGTCAATTAGCTATTTGCATTCGAGGTTTGGTCCAACAGTCTCGGTCATATGGAAAGTGGAATACGTTGAGACATTTTACTGTAATAGAGAAGTTAACCTTTCTAACAATACCATTTGTCTCAACTCCTCAAATTGCACGCAGAGCAAATGCTACAAAAACAGGAAACGGAAGCTTTATGCTCAGTTTGTCTCGTGCGGCATTGCGGAACCACATACCGATAGCAGCATTTTAGCCACGAGGAATGTTTTTCCAACAGTCTTCAAGGAGTTCCCACATATGCTGAGCCCTTCTGACTGCTTTTCCTTCACTATGCGGTCCAACTCATCCCAAACCATCTCAATTGGGTTGAGGTTGAGTGATTGTGGAGGCCGGGTCATCTGATGCAGCACCATCACTCTCCTTGGTCAAAAAGCCCTTACACAGCCTGGAGGTGTGTTTTGGATCATTGTCCTGTTGTAAAACAAATGATAGTCCCACTAAGCGCAAACCAGATGGGATGGCGTATTGCTGCAGAATGGCATGGTAGCCATGCTGGTTAAGAGTGCCCRGAATAGATCCTGAGGCCCATTGTCGTGCCATTTATCCGCCGCCAACACCTCATGTTTCAGCACGCGAATGTGCGGTCGCATGTCGCAAGGATCTGTACACAATTCCTGGAAGCTGAAAATGGCCCAGTTCTTTCATGGCCTACATACTCAGACATGTCACCCATCGAGCATGTTRGGGATGCTCTGGATTGACGTGTACGACAGCGRGTTCCAGTTCCTGACAATATCCAGTAACTTCGCACAGCCGTTTAAGAGTGGGACAACATTCCACCGGCCACAATCAACTCTATGCAAAGGAGAGGTGCCATGCTGCATGTGGCAAATGGTGGTCACAGCAGACACTGACTGYTATTCTGATCCAAACCCCTACCTCTTTTGTTAAGGTATCTGTGACCAACAGATGCATATCTGCATTCCCAGTCATGTGAAATTCATAGATTAGGGCCTAATTTATGTATTTCAAATGACTGATTTCCTTGTATGAAATAACACAAATGTCAGAAATCTTTGACATTGTTGRGTTTATATTTTTGTTCAGTATAGTAAAGCTGTTACTGAAGATGCCATAACGATGTTCAGTCTCCTTATCAATACAACAGCTATGGGAATATCTGCCTCTTGAGGGCCTAAAATGAACACCACCACCTCCGGGTCAATTTTGGCATTGGCAGGTAAGATGTCTATTTCACCAGCCACGCTGGCGGGTGGTCAGGGCTCCACCGTGCGAGTATTTCACATGCATTTGACCACATTTACAGTTCAAGTCAGAAGTTTACATACACCTAGCCATATACATTTACTCAGTTTCACAATTCCTGACATTTAATTCTAGTAAACATTCCCTGTCTTAGGTCAGTTAGGATTACCACTTTATGTGATGTGAAATGTCAGAATTATAGTAGAGAATGATTTCAGCTTTCATTTCTTTCATCACATTCCAAGTGGGTCAGAAGTTTAAGTACACACAATTAGTATTTGGTAGCATTGCCTTTAAATTATTTAACTTGGGTCGAACGTTTCAGGTAGCCTTTCCACAAGCTTCCCACAATAAGTTGTGTGAATTTTGGCCCATTCCTCCTGACAGAGCTGGTGTAACTGAGAGTCAGGCTCGTAGGCCTCCTTGCTTGCACACGCCTTTTCAGTTCTGCCCACACATTTTCCAAGGGATTGAGGTCATGGCTTTGTGATGGCCACACCAATACCTTGATTTTGTTGTCCTTAAACCATTTTGACAACCTTTGAAGTATGCTTGGGGTCATTGTCCATTTAGAAGACCCATTTGCAACCAAGCTTTAACTTCCTGACTGATGTCTTGAGATGTTGCTTCAATATATCCACATAATTTTCATTCCTCATGATGCCATCTATTTTGTGAAGTGCACCAGTCCCTCCTGCAGCAAAGCACCCCCACAACATGATGCTTCACGGTTGGGATGGTGTTCTTTGGCTTGCAAGCATCCCCCTTTTTCCTCCAAACATAGTCATTGTGGCCAACAGTTCTATTTTTGTTTCATCAGACCAGAGGACATTTCTCCAAAAAGTACGATCTTTGTCCCAATGTGCAGTTGCAAACCGTAGTGGCTTCTTTCTTGCTGAGCGGCCTTTCAGGTTATGTCGATATAGGACTTGTTTTGCTGTGGATATAGATACTTTTGTACCCGAAATTGCTCCCAAGGACGAACCAGACTTGTGGAGGTCCACAAATRTTTTGGCTGATTTCTTTAGATCTTCCCATGATATCAAGCAAAGAGGCACCGAGTTTGAAGGTAGGCCTTGAATTACATCCACAGGTACACCGCCAATTGACTCAATTAGCCTATCAGAAGCTGCTAAAGCCATGACATTATTTTCTGGAATTTTCCAAGCTGTTTAACGGCACAGTCAACTTAGTGTATGTAAACTTCTGAACCACTGGAATTGTGATACAGTGAATTATAAGTTAAATAATCTGTCTGTAAACAATTGTTGGAAAAATTGCTTGTGTCATGCACAAAGTAGATGTCATAACCGATTTGCCAAAACTATAGTTTGTTAACAAGAAATTTGTGGAGTGGTTGAAAAACGAGTTTTAATGACTCCAACCTAAGTGTATGTAAACTTCAGACTTCAACTGTATATAGTAAAATAAATGCTGCAGTTGCAGTTATATAATTTTCAGTTTTGTTTCATAGCTGGTAAATTAATTATACACAGTTAAACTTCAAATACTATATAGCCTTCCTCGAGCTGCAACACTGCCTGCCTGGTTGGGGGCTATGCACGCGTGAAGAGCTGAGTGAAATAAAAAAAATTTTTTAGAAGCGTTGCACATAGGCATAACAGTTGGTCTAATTTACTTGGCTGGTGGACAAAAAAGTTAATTTTATGCCCTGTCTCTTACCTTCGTTTTGTAGTCCTTCATGTCCATGTGGTCTTGGTGGCGGTACTGGTTGCTGTTGGAGAGGGGAATGATGGGTATCGTGTAGATGGGCTTCACCAGAGCCCTCTGGGCCAGGGCCTCAGCCATCACCTCACTGCCGTAGTCAGGCATGCCGTTCCTGGGGAGGACACATGGAGATAAAGGGGGCTTGATTAAGACTCGGAGAAAGACCGTTTTGGGTCAAAACGTTGCACAATAAAACAGTGTGCCATTTTTTATGACTTCACTTTTTGTACTTTGCACATGCAGGTTACTGGACGCGGGTAGGCTACACCATTTCTAAATTTGAGAAAATGCCCAGGAAAATGCCCAGTGAAGGACGTTAGCTACCTGTGTCTCTGCCATGCCACTGACAAGCTTTTTAGCATAGGAGTGCAAAACATCTCCCATCAAAAATAGAATACCCCAACTAAGTAAAAAATAAAACCATAGGAATAAAAAAGGGAGCCACCAGCGCAGGGTAGGCTGATAACAGGCGYAAATTACAAATCAGAAGCACTACAAATCAAAAAGTCAGTGACAGCAACTTTCAGATGAAATATATTCCATTCTAATYCGTGATATTTGTATAGTTAAGTCCCAAATGGCACCTTATTTCCAATATAGTGCACTACTTTTGTCCATTGTAGAGCTCAATGTGCCCTCTTCAAAAGTAGTGCACTATATAGAAAAAGGCAGCCATTTGGGACACAGTATGACTGCTCCACAAGGAACAGAAGCCCCCAAAATTTTTAAGAATATAGTGCACTACAACAGTAAAGCCGAGTTATTCTATTCCATTCGTGCCGACATACATTTATTTTAATGGGCAGCAGTGTAACGAGTCAGTCAATGAGCTCATTGCTTTGACCTTATGAAAAATAGGTGAACTCTATTTGATATGTATGCAAAACAGAGCATGACGATGCTGCCAATTAACTGAGCAGCAGAGCCGTTCCTTAAAAAAACATGCTAATACCATATCCAGGATGCGTCCCATATTCCTATCTTGTGCACTACTTTTGCCAGGGCCATAGTTGTACTAGGGATAAGGTGCATTTGGGACCATCATGTATGATGGGTATTAGCACGTCATTTTTTAAAACAAACATCGCAGTTTAAAATCAACAGACAGCTACTACAGAGCCACAGATACAAAAGGCAGTTTTGTCAAAAAAACCTGTTCAGTTATAGTCTGTACAATGCGGAGAAAGTAACTGTTTCATTGATTTGGGGACAATTCATTCATCTCACACAGCAGAAAATCCAGAGAGAAATGGTGGGGTTTTTGATTCAAAGTTATCCATTCTTTCCTCTACGGTGATGACTCATCCGTCTCCCTCATTCATATGAATAAACGTAAAAATATCAAATATGTATCACCTCTTCTCTACAATCTCCAGGGTGAGGTGGAGCAGCTCTCTCTTGCTCTTCTCCCTCCTCTTAATCATCTCCAGAATAGTGACGGCTCGGCTCAGATCCCTCGCAGTTTCAGCATCTTTCTCAATACCCAGCCTGTCGTTCTTACGGTTTGCAGCAAAGTAAAACGTTAACATCTATGTTGATGCAGGAATAAAGCATGGGAGCAGCTTTAAATTAGGCATTTTCCTCTTTAATGTTAACTGGGTTCTTGCTATCCTGTCACTTCCTGAGAATAGTTCATAGCTAAATTACACACTAGTGAATACAAAAGGTGGGTT
>NC_036867.1:23294931-23423505 GCF_002910315.2 Salvelinus sp. IW2-2015 | reverse complement strand
GGAATGTCCCTAGCAACTGCCTAGCAACAGGTAAACAACTTAGCTAGCTAAGAAAACGGTATAATTTTATGAAAAATTGTTACTTTTTCAAAAGCCTTTCTTCTTTGTTTGCTGCTTGTTTGGTCTCCTATTCAGTTTGCAGTTTTCTTTTGATTTTTTTTCGATGTACTTTACTCTAAAAAAACATTTAAATTTCAATATTTGTAGGAGCTCATCTTTTCAGCTGCTGCTGCTTAATTTGGAACTCCGGAACCTTATTTCCAATATAGTGCACTACTTTTGTCCAGAGCTCAATGTGCCCTCTTCAAAAGTAGTGCACTATATAGGAAAAAGGCGGCCATTTGGGACACAGTATAGACTGCTCCACAAGSGAACAGCAAGCCCCKAAAAATGTTTTAAGAAATATAATACGCAACTAACCAACAGTAAGCCCAGCTTATTCTATTCCATTCTGTGCCGACAATACCATTATTTTTAATGGGCAGCAGTGTAACGAGTCAAAGTCAATGAGCTCATTGCTTTGACCTTACTGAAAAAATAAGGTGAACTCTATTTGATAATGTATGCAAAACAGAGCACTGAACGATGCTGCCAATTAACATGAGCAGCAGAGCCCGTCTCCTTAAAAAAAACATGCTAATACCATCATACAGGATGCGTCCCATATTCCCTATCTTGTGCACTACTTTTGACCAGGGCCCATAGTGTACTAGGGAATAAGGTGCCATTTGGGACACATCCTGTATGATGGGTATTAGCACGTCATTTTTTAAAACAAACATCGCAGTTTAAAATCAACCAGACAGGCTACTACAGAGCCACAGATACAAAAGGGCAAGGTTTGTCAAAAAAAKCCTGTTCAGTTAATAGTCTGCTACAATCGCAGAGAAAGTAACTGTTTCATTGATTTGGGGGACAATTCATTCATAATCCACAACAGCAGAAAAATCCCAGAGAGAAATGGTGGGGTTTTGATTCCAAAGTTATCCATTCTTTCCTCACGGTGATGACCTCATCCGTCTCCCTCATTCATATGAATAAAACGTAAAAAATATCAAATATGTATCACCTCTTCTCTACAATCTCCAGGGTGAGGTGGAGCAGCTCTCTCTTGCTCTTCTCCCTCCTCTTAATCATCTCCAGAATAGTGACGGCTCGGCTCAGATCCCTCCGCAGTTTCAGCATCTTCTCATACCCAGCCTCGTCGTTCTTACGGTTCTGCAGACACAAGTAAAACGTTAACATCTATGTTGATGCAGGAATAAAGCATGGGAGCAGCCTTTAAATTAGGCATTTTCCTACTTTAAAATGTTAACTGGGTTCTCTGCTATKCTGTCACTTCCTGAGAATAGTTCATAGCTAAATTACACACTAGTGAATACAAAAAGGTGGGTTAGAATATTCCCTCAACCATGTCCTGGATCGCAATGCCCTGTGAAAAGGCCACCTTTCTGAAAGTGAAATGGTTTATTATACTTGCACGCAGCCCTTGTTCAGTTCCGTCATCCTACCTAGGACGTGGCTCACCTTTCTAGTCTGCATCTTCTCGGTCCTCCTGCGGAAGGCCACGTAGGGGTCTGAGGTGCTAGATCCGTCCCTCTTCTCCTGCTTCACCGTGGGAATGAGAGAGCTGCTCTTACAGTTTTTCCTCTTCCTGGTCCAGTAGTCAAACACCTCCTTGATCAGCTCYTCATCCTCCTTCAGCAGCAGCTTTGCCTCCTGCAGGTTCACCAGCTGAGCAGACAACACACATTTAGTCACACTGTTCTTTCTAGTACTCAATAAACCCCCGCGCTTACTCCTAGCCTTTCAACTTTAAAAAAATCAAATAAGCAGAATGGTAGTCGACAAAAGGTTTGATAAACACTGGCCTACGTTCCATTTTCTGAGAGACCTGCCTTCAGCATTGTGGTTTGGTAAAGTACCTGCGTGCCACTGCCTTTCTCCAGCCGGTCGATCATGTCCTCAAACTGCAGAGAGGTGATCTCCATCTTCTTCTTCAGCTTATTCACAAAGACCTCATCCTCTGAATCCAGGTCGTAYTCCGGCTGCTCTGTATCCAAATTGAAAGCTGTGATAGAGAAGTAAAAAAATAAACAACTTTATTAWTATTATTTATTTTTTAAATATATTGTTTTAGGTGGTAGACCAGCTTTCATAAATTGCAGATAAATTGTGCGATCTATCAATGTAATTATCTGTATCCTTTCAAATTCACCAAATATTTTCCTTTATTATTTCTCCCTGACCTTACCACCAATCCCCTAATTGGAGTAAACTAAATGGACAACAACACGTAGGCTTCTACTTCCAGCTTAAGAAACGTACTCCCTCTGTCGACTGCATTTATTTTCAGCAAACTTAACATGTGTAAATATTTGAATGAACATCAGATTCAACAACTCAGACAAACTGAACAAGTTCCACAGACATGTGACTAACAGAAATTGAACAATGTGTCCCTGAACAGAGGGGGGGTCAAAAACAAAAGTCAGTATCTGGTGTGGCCATCAGCTGCATTAAGTACTTCAGTGCATCTTCTCCTCATGGACTGCACCAGATTTGCCAGGTCTTGCTGTGAGATGTTACCCCACTCTTCCAAGGCACCTGCAAGTTCCCAGACATTTCTGGGGGGGAATGGCCCTAGCCCTTCCCACAGYTCCCAGACGTACTCAATGGGATTGAGATCTGGGCTCTTTGCTGGCCATGGCAGAACTCTGACATTTCAGTTTTGCAGAAAATCACACAGAACGGGCGGTATGGCTAGTGGCATTATCATGCTGGAGGGTCATGTCAGGATGAGCTGGCAGGAAGGGTACCACGAGGGAGGAGGATGTCTTCCCTGTAACGCAGAGCATTGAGATTGCTCTTCACTGATGAGTCGCGGTTGCAGGCACTTTTTGCCAGTCCTGTCTGGTCCAGCGACGGTGGGTTTGTGCCCATAGGCAACATCGTTGCCGGTGATGTCTGGTGAGGACCTGCCTTACAACAGGCCTACAAGCCCTCAGTCCAGCCTCTCTCGGCCTATTGCGGACTGTTAGAGCCGATTTGGACATATTTGTATAAAAGACTGAACATACTGAGCTCCATGTACATTTGTGTAAATATTAATGTATATGATGAAATARTAGGTACGTACCTTTATGATTTATTTACCCGATTGAGATATATTCATTTGTTATTAGTGTAACTCAGTTTTTGGCCCCCCCCTCTTGCCCATTCATTGTACTGTGTTAATTGTGTTAGTATAAAGGCAGGAAGTTGGGCCTTCGGGGGGAGGAGTCCTTGCTAGATGCGGGAGCGGTATAGTTTTTTGACCATACAGACAGACATARAGACAGACAGGTCATATTATATTATGTATTTGCATTTCAAGTAATCTCTGCTTTAAGTTGATTGGAGAATACCTTTTTGTTAGATAAGAAGAAGAAACATTTTTTGTTGCACCATATCCCTGGATCTCATTGAATGTTTGGCCGTTTGGAAACGTTGAGAGTGGACTGTATGCGTCCGAAACAACCCCGCTTCAGGCTTGGGCAGTGGCTATGGTAAAGAGGAAAGGAAGCCACTACACGGACAGTCTGAGCACTGATGGAGGGATTGTGTGTCTCTGGTGTAACTCGGGCAGTTGTTGTTGCCATCCTATACCTGTCCCGCAGGTGTGATGTTCGGATGTACCGATTCTGTGCAGGTGTTGTTACATGTGGTCTATCACTGCGAGGACGATCAGCTGTCCGTCCTGTCTCCCTGTAGCGCTGTCTTAGGCGTCTCACAGTACGGACACTGCAATTTATTGCCCTGGCCACATCTGCAGTCCTCAGGCATGCTGCAAGGAGGCATAAGGCACGTTCACGCAGATGAGCAGGGACCCTGGGCATCTTTCTTTTGGTGTTTTTRAGAGTCAGTAGAAAGGCCTCTTTAGTGTCCTAAGTTTTCATAACTGTGACCTTAATTGCCTACCGTGTGTAAGCTGTTAGTGTCTTAATGACCGTTCCACAGGCGCATGTTCATTAACTGTTTATGGTTCATTGAACAAGCTTGGGAAATGGTGTTTTAAACCCTTTACAATGAAGATCTGTGAAGTTGTTTGGATTTTTACAAATTATCTTTGTAAGACAGGGTGCTGAAAAGGGGACATTCCTTTTTTTTTGTTGCTGAGTTTACATAATATATACATTTTACGACAGTATATTTTACATTAGTTATAATTTGTTTTTAGTCCCAGCCTTCAGCTACCCTCGACTCCTCCCATCTATCTCTGAAGACCATCCAGTTTTGATTTCTAGCTGCCATATTTTTRCCACTGCTGTTCCACTAAAGTTGTGAACTTTTCCATTCTAATAGTTTCTASAGATTGTAAATTAAAGAAACATTTTTGCTATGAGTATTATATTACTGATCAATTGACTAGGACTTTTCAAAATCACCCAGCAATGCTATTTGCAGAGTTAGCTCCAAGTAAATGTTGCAATAGTTTTTGCCATTCCTGAACTTGCGACCAAAAACAAGCCACATACCTAAACAAGTGATCTAATGATACGGTCTCTTCTCAGAAAATTTTGCAGAGATGGGGTGGTTGTATCCCCCATACATATAACATTCTATAAGGTAGTTTAAATTTAAATTGAAAAACTATTGCAGTTTTGAATCTGGCGTTGTTTTGTGTATAGTTCATAAACAATGTGCCATGGAATCGGTACATTGAAAATCTCCTAACTGTTTRGCAACCTGTATGGCACAGCTCTACATTTTTGGTCATTAAATTAAACTGGTATACTTTATCACAATTTTGGTCTTTTATGCAGGGCCGACAGAAGTTCCTTAACTTGTCCCCTTTACACTTGACTCCTCCATTTGAGGTAATGCTGCAATCAGTTGGATATACTTTTTGATAGAGCTGACATTTCCATGTATTTTTCTTAACTGCACGTGTAACAACTCCACCAGTCCTATTTATGATATAATGTACAAACATCCCCCAAAAATGTYTTGTTTTTATTTATAAATTTGTATATTTGAGTTTAACCATAATATTTTTTCCAATATTTCTGTGTTTTCTGGTGGCTCAAACTGAAATTGCAACCAGCTTTCTATAGCTTGTTTTAAAAATAGCTATATTTTGGAGATCTTCAAATAACCAAAAGTGAGAGGCTATCTGAACGAAGGGGAAAAGGCCATTTTTGAACACAGGATGAGCCATTCTTACTAATCTGCTTGAGAACCAGTTCAGATTAAAGTATAGTTTTTGTATGACTAGAGCCTTTAGTAAGAGATCCAATGCTTTAATATTTAAAATAATTTCTCTACTCCGAATTCATATTCATTATATACAGTGCCTTCAGAAAGTATTCACACCCCTTGACTTCACGCACTTTGTGTTGCAGCCTGAATTTAAAATGGATTAAATTAAGATTTTATTTTGTCACTGGCCTACACACAATACCCCATAATGTCAAATTGTTAACATGTTTTCCAAATTCTTTGCCAAATAAGACATTTTAAGCTGAAATGTCTTGAGTCAATAAGTATTCAACCCCCTTTGTTATTGCAAGCCTAAATATGTTCAGGAGTAAAAATGTGCTTAACAAGTCACATAATAAGTTGCATGGACTGTGTGTAATTATAGTATTTAACATGATTTTGAATGAATGCCTCATCTCTGTACCCCACACATACAATTCTCTGTAAGGTTCCTAAGTCGAGCAGTGGATTTCAAACAGATTCAACCACAAAGACCAGGGAGGTTTTCCAATTGGTTGATAAAAAAAACAGGCATTAAATATCCCTTTGAGCATGTTGAAGTTAATAATTACACTTTGGATGGTGTACCAACACACCCAAAAGAAACAGGTGTCCTTCCTCACTTGCCGGAGGAAGGAAACCGTTCAGGGATTTCACCATGAGGCCAATGGTGACTTTAAAACAGTTAAAATGGCTGTGATAGGAGAAAACTGAGGATGGATTAACAACATTGTAGTTAATCCATAATACTAACCTAATTGACAGTGTGAAAAGAACAAAGCCTGCACAGAATAAAAAATATTCCAAAACATGCATTCTGTTTGCAACAAGGCACTCAAGTAATACTGCAAAAAATGTGGCAAAGCAATTCCCTTTTTGTCCCGAATACAAAGAGTTGTGTTTAGGGCAAATCCAAAACAACACTTTACCGAGTACCACTCTCCACATTTTCAAGCATAGTGGTGGCTGCATCATGTTATGGGTATGCTTGTAATCGTAAAGGACTTGAGTTTCTCAAGAAAAAAAGGAAAAAAGTAAGAGCTAAAACACGGGTAAAACCCAAGCGGAAAACCTGATTCAGTCTGCACACTGGGAGATGAATTCACCATTCAGCAGGGCAATAACCTAAAACAAAGGTCAAATCTACACCGCAGTTGCCTACCAAGACGAGTGTGAATATGGTCAAGTTACAGTTGACTTAAATCTCCTGGCAAAACTAGCAATGATCAACAACCAATGACAGACCTTGAGGAATTTTTAAAACAATAAAATGGGCAAATGTTGCACAATCCAGGTGTGGAAAGCACTAAGAGACTTACACAGAAACATTCACAGCTTTAAAATCGCTGCCAAAGATGATTACATACAGCCGGGAAGAACTATTGGATAAGAGCAACGTCAACTTACCAACATTACGACCAGGAATAGGACTTTCCCGAAGCGGATCCTCTGTTCGGACCACCACCCAGGACAATGGATCTGATCCCCAGTAGCCGACCCAAAACACAGGCGCAGCAGACGGAGCGGCCTTCTGGTCAGGCTCCGTAGACGTGCACATCGTTCCAGAGTATACTACTCGCCAATGTCCAGTCTCTAGGTAGACAAAATACGAGCAAGGGTTGCCTTCCAGAGAGACAGAAACATGGCTCTCTCGGGATATGTTGTCGGAATCAGTTCAGCCACCGGGCTTCTCCATYCATCGCGCCGACAGAAATAAACATCTCTGGGAAGAGGAAGGGCGGGGGGTGTATGCTTTATGATTAACAACTCATGGTGTAATCATAACAACATACAGGAACTCAAGTCCTACTGCTCACCCGACCTAGAATTCCTTACAATCAAATGCCGGCCATTTTACCTACCAAGAGAACTCTCGTCAGATATAGTCACAGCCGTGTACGTTCCCCCTCAAGCGAACACCAAGACGGCCCTCAAGGAACTTCACTGGACTCTATGTAAACTATATATCRGGAGGCTGCATTTGTTGCTGGGGATTTTAACAAAGCAAATTTGAGAACAAGGCTACCTAAATTCTATCAGCATATTGATTGCACGACACGCAGGGATTATTCTCTCGACCACTGCTACTCTAACTTCCGCAATGCATACAAAGCCCTCCCCTGCTCTCCCAAATCTGACCACGACGCCATCTTGCTCGTTCCGTCTTATGGGCTGAAACTCAAACAGGATGTACCAGTGACGAGAACCATTCAACCCTGGTCTGACCAATAAGAAATTGTTGATCACGCGGACTGGAATATGTTTGTCAGCCTCAGAACAACATTGACCTATACGCTGACTTGGTGAGTGCGTTTATAAAGAAATGCATTGGCTCTAACCATTGTGACTATTAAAACCTACCCTAAGCAGAAAACGTGGATGGATGGCCGCATTCGCACTAAACTGAAAGCGCGATCCGCTGCATTTAACCATGGAAAGAGGTCTGGGAATATGGTTGAATATACACAGTGTAGTTATTCCCTCTGCAAGGCAATCAAACAGGCGAAATGCCGGTACAGGGACAAGGTGGAATTGCAATTCAACGGCTTCGACACGAGACGTTTGTGGCAAGGTCTACAGGAAATCACGGACTACAAAAACAGCCACGTCACAGACACCGACGRCACGCTTCCTACAAACTAAACACCTTCTTTGCCCGCTTTGAGGATAATACTGTGCCACCGTAACGGCTTGCTAACAAAGACTGCGTCCCCCCTCTCTTCCTTCGTGGCTGACGTGAGTAAAACATTTAAACGTGTTAACCCTCGCAAGGCTGRTGGCCCAGACGGCATCCCTAGCCGCGACCATAGAGCATGAGCAGACCAGCTGGCTGGTGTGTTTACAGACATATTCAATCYCTAACTATCCCAGGCTGTTGTCCCCACATGCTTCAAGAAGGCTACCATTGTTCCTGTACCCAAGAAGGCAAAGAACTGAACTACTACCGTCCCGTAGCACTCACTTCTGTCATCATGAAGTGCTTTGAGGCTAGTCAAGGATCATATCGCCGCTACCTTACCGGCCACCCTAGACCCACTTCAGTTTGCAAACCGCCCCAACTGGTCCACAGATGACAGAATCACCATCACATTGCCCTATCCCATCTGGACAAAAAMAATACCCATGTAAGAATGCTGTTCATTGACTACAGCTCACCATAGTACCCTCCAAGCTCATCATCAAGCTGGAGGCCCTGGGTCTCAACCCCGCCCTGTGCAATTTTAAAATTTAGAAATTCATACTAAAAATATAAATGAACACCCATGGCATAATTGTGTTAGTGTTTGCAACAATATATAGAATAATGGGCGATATACTGCATCTAAAAAATATTTAAACTTTTGTACGGACTTCTGCGCTTCAATTTCATTATGAATAACAAAAGTAAAAAGCCATTTTAAAGCATATCACATGATGGTAATCATGAAGCTAATTGACATAATTTGAGTCAATTGGAGTTGAACCTGTGGATGTATTTCAAGGCCTACCTTCAAACTCAGTGTCTCTCTGCTTGACATCATGGGAAAATCTAAAGAAATCAGCCAAGACCTAAGAAAAAAAAAATGTAGACCTCCACAAGTCTGGTTCATCCTTGGGAGCAATTTCCAAACGCCTGAAGGTAACACGTTCATCTGTAGAAACAATAGTACGCAAGTATAAACACAATGGGACCACGCAGCCGTCATACCGCTCAAGAAGGAGACGCGTTCTGTCTCCTAGAGATGAACGCACTTCGGTGCGAAAAGTGCAAATCAATCCCAGAACAACAGCAAAGGACCAGGTGAAGATGCTGGAGGAAACAGGTACAAAAAGTATCTATATCCACAGTAAAACGAGTCCTATATTGACATATCCTGAAAAGCCCCTCAGCAAGGAAGAAGCCACTGCTCCAAAACTGCCATAAAAAAGCCAGACTACGGTTTGCAACTGCACATGGGGACAAAGATCGTACTTTTTGGACAAATGTCCTATGGTCTGATGAAACAAAAATAAAACGGTTTGGCCATAATGACCATTGTTATGTTTGGAGGAAAAAAGGAGGACGCTTGCAAGCCGAAGAACACCATCCCAACCGTGAAGCACGGGGGTGGCAGCATCATGTTGTGAGGGTGCTTTGCTGCAGGAGGGACTGGTACACTTCACAAAATAGATGGCTTCACGAGGAAGGAAAATGAGGTGGATATATTGAAGCAACATCTCAAGACATCAGTCAGGAAGTTAAAGCTTGGTCGCAAATGGGTCTTTGACTCAGTTACACCAGCTCTGTCAGGAAGAAAATTCCCACAACTTATTGTGGGAAGCTTGTGGAAGGCTACCCGAAACGTTTGACCCAAGTTAAACAATTTAAAGGCAATGCTACCAAATACTAATCGAGTGCATGTAAACTTCTGACTCAGGAAACAGCAGAGGGAGCACCCCCCTATCCACATCGACGGGACAGTAGTGGAGAGGGTAGTAAGTTTTAAAGTTCCTTGGCGTACACATCACAGACAAACTGAATTGGTCCACCCACACAGACAGCGTGGTCAAGGCGCAGCAGCGCCTCTTCAACCTCAGGAGGCTGAAGAAATTCGGCMTGTCACCAAAAGCACTCASAAACTTCTACAGATGCACAATGGAGAGCATCCTGTCGGGCTGTATCACCGCCTGGTACGGCAACTGCTCCGCCCACAACCGTAAGGCTCTCCAGAGGGTAGTGAGGTCTGCACAACGCATCACTGGGGGCAAACTACCTGCACTCCAGAACTCCTACACCACCCGATGTCACAGGAAGGCCATAAAGATCATCAAGGACAACAACAACCCGAGCCACTGCCTGTTCACCCCGCTACCATCCAGAAGGCGAGGTCAGTACAGGTGCATCAAAGCAGGGACCGAGAGACTGAAAAACAGCTTCTATCTCAAGGCCATCCGACTGTTAAACAGCCACCACTAACATTGAGTGGCTGCTGCCAACATACTGACTCATCTCTAGCTACTTTAATAATGGAAAAAATGYMGMAAAAAATGTATCACTAGCCACTATAAACAATGCCACRTAATATAATGTTTACATACCCTACATTACACATCTCATATGTATATACTGTACTTGATACCATCTACTGCATCTTGCCTATGCCGTTCTMTACCATCACTCATTCATATATTTTTATGTACATATACTTCATCCCTTTACACTTGTGTGTATAAGGTAGTTGTTGTGAAATTATTAGGTTAGATTACTCGTTGGTTATTACTGCATTGTCGGAACTAGAAGCACAAGCATTTCGCTACACTCACATTAACATCTGCTAACCATGTATATGTGACYAATAAAATTGGATTTGACTAGTGGGAATGTGATGAAAGAAATAAAAGCTGAAATAAATCATTCTCTATTATTCTGACATTTCACATTCTTAACTTCTCTAGGGTAGGGGACAGCATTCGGAATTTTGGATGAAATGCATGCCCAAATTAAACTGCCTGCTTCTCGGGCCCAGAAGATATGATATGCATATAACTGGTAGGTTTGGATAGAAAACACTCTAAAGTTTCCAAAACTGTTAAAATAGTGTCTGTMWGTATAACAGAACTGATTTGGCAGGCGAAAACCTGAGACAAATCCATTCAGGAAGTATTTTTTTTGTTGGTTTTGTAGTTTTCTATTCAATGCCATTACAGTATCCATTGACTTAGGACTCAAATTGCAGTTTCTATGCTTTCCACTAGATGTCAACAGTCTTTAGAAATTGTTTCAGGCTTGTATTCTGAAAAATGAGGAAGTAAGAGCAGTCTGAATGAGTGGACCCTAGTGTCACAGAGCTTTTTCATGAGCGAGTCAGAGAGAGTGCCTTTCTTGTTTACCTTTTAAATTGACGACGTTATTGTCCGGTTGAAATATTATCGATTATTTCGGCTAAAAACAACCTGAGGATTGAATATAAACATCGTTTGACATGTTTCTATGAACTTTACGGATACAATTTGGATTTTTGACTGCGTTTGAGCCTGTGGATTACTGAAGAAAACYCGCAAACAAAACTGAGGATTTTGGATATAAAGAGACTTTATCGAACAAAAGGAACATTTATTGAGTAAATGAATGTCTGCTGAGTGCAACCATATGAAGATCATCAAAGGTAAGGGATTCATTTTATCTCTATTTCTGACTTGTGTAACTCTTCTACTTGGCTGGTGACTGTTTGTAATGATTTGTCTGCTGGGCTATGTTCTCAAATAATCGTAAGGTATGCTTTCGCCGTAAAGCATTTMAAAAATCTGACACCGTGGTTGGATTCACAAGAAGTTAATCTTTAAACCTATGTAAAATATGTTTTGTTTTCAGAATTTTTATAATGYGTATTTCTGTATTTGAATTTGGCGCCCGGCACTTTCATTGACTGTTGAAGAGGTGGGACGCTAACGTCTCACGTACCCAAAAGAGGTTAAAATAAAGTGGTGATCCTAACTGACCTAAGACAGGGAATATTTACTAGGATTAAATGTCAGGAACTGTGAAAAACTGAGTTTAAATGTATTTGGCTAAGGTGTATGTAAACTTCCAACTTCAACTGTATGTGGTACTCAAAATAAAATGTCATTTTTTCTGGGTAGTTATATTTCTGCCAAGCATGGATATAATAACCTTGTGATTACAAAAAAAATGCCATAATTATTATATATATATATATCTTTTTAAACACTGTGTTATACTGAGTCACAATAATGAATTATTGGCTTCAATAAGGGCATAGGTGACACACTTATTTTTTTTGCTACTTTGAAAACCTTATACGTCTTTGACCCATATAGTCTATTTTATACCATCTACTGGACCTTGCCTATGCCGCCTCGGCCATGGCTCATCCATGTACATATTCTCATTAATCCCTTTAGATGTGTGRATTCGGTAGTTGGGGAATTGTTAGATTACTTGTTAGATATTACTGCACRGTCGGAACTAGAAGCKCAAGCATTTCGCTACACTCGCATTAATATCTGCTAACCATGTGTAAGTGACTAATAAAAGTTTGATTTGATTAGTACTTACTCAGGGGTATGAATAATTATGTAAATTAGATATCCATATTTCATTTTCAATATGTTTGCAAAGATGTCTAAAAAAAGGTTTTTACATTGTCATTATGGGGTAGTGTTTGTAAATTGGTGAGAAGAAAAAAACAAGTCAGTATTTATAATCAATTTTTAATTCAGGCTGGAACAAAATGTGGAATACGTCAAGGGGTATGAATACTTTCTGAAGGCACATAGGCCCGTTTCAAATTTGTCTGGCTTGCAGTTCCAAATAAAACMGAATATTTTGTGCTCATGTAATTAATAAAAAAAAGTTGTCAGGCGTAGGCAGGGCCATAAGTAAATAGGTAAACTAGSATATGACTAAAGAATGAATGAGGGTGATTTTCCCACAAATATACAGGTATGGTCTTTTCCATGGTAGCAAAATCTTTACTAATTTGGCCAGCTTTCTACACCGAAGAAAAATATACAACACAACATGTAAAGTGTTGGTCCCATGTTTAATGAGCTAGGGAAAAAAATCCCTGACATTTTCCATACGTGCAAAAAGCYTCTCAAATTGTGCACAAATTTGTTTACATCCCTGTTAGTGTGCATTTCTTATTTGCCAAGATAATCTATCCACCTAACAGGGTGGTATATCAAGAAGCTGAATCAACAGCACAATCATTACACAGATGCATCTTGTGCTGGGGACAATAAAATACAGTTTTAAAATGTGCAGTTTTGTCAAAACGCAATGCCACAGCGAACAACTGGCATGCTGATTGCAGTAATGTCCATCAGAGCTGTAGCCAGATAATTGAATGTTAATTTCTCTACCATAAGCCTCCGTCATTTTAGAGAATTTGGCAGTATGTCCAATCACAGGCCACAATCAACAGCCTGATCAACTCTATGCGAAGGAGATGACGCGCTGCGCGAGGCAAATGGTGGTCACACCAGATAGTGACTGGTTTTGTGATCCACGCCACTACTTTATTTATTTGTATTTTTTATGTATCTGTGACTAACAGATGCATATCTGTATTCCCAGCCATGTGGAATCCATAGATTACTTCATTACAATTGAGTGATTTCCTTATACGAACTGTAACTCAGWAAAAGCTATGAAATTGTATGTTGCATTTATATATTCTTTGTTCAGAATATTTATAAATAGTTTACGTAAAAAATAGAATGAATTACTTAATAAATTTCCCTAACTAGAATAGTGAATTTATAGTTTACTTATAAACTGTTGGATTTTGGGGGTTTTACCCATTTTATTATTTACGGTCATCCATGTCAGTCTTAGAGTCTATTCGTTTTCTTTTAGAGTTTGGTTTTTCATTCTGTCTGTGTTAACTTCTTTGGGGTAGGGGGCAGTATTTTCACATCCGGATGAAAAGCATGCCCAGAGTAAACGGCCTGCTACAAAGCCATAAAAGCTAGAATATGCATATTATTAGTATATTTGGATAGAAAACACTCTGAAGTTTCTAAAACTGTTTGAATGATGTCTGTGAGTATAACAGAACTCATCAGGCAGGCAAAAACCTGAGAAAAAATCCAACCAGGAAGTGAGAAATCTGAGGTTGGTCGATTTTCAACTCAGCTCCTATTGAAGATACAGTGGGTTATTGGTAATGTTGCACTTCCTAAGGCTTCCACTAGATGTCAACAGTCGTTAGAACCTTGTCTGATGCCTCTACTGTTTAGTGGGGCCGAAGGAGAGAGGAATGAGTCAGGTCTGCCATGAAGTGACCATGCTCTGACCATGCGCGTTCACMTGAGAGCGAACTCTGTGCCATCGCAATTCTGAAGACACAGGAATACTCCGGTTGGAACATTATTGAAGAATTATGTTAAAAACATCCTAAAGATTGATTCAATACTTTGTTTGTCATGTTTTTACGGACTGTAATATAACTTTTTAAACTTTTCGTCCGTACTTTCCGCTGGACCTGCCCGCGCGTTGTGAGTTTGGAAAGTGTACTGAACACTAGAACAACAAGGAGGAATTTGGACATAAATGATGGACATTATCGAACAAAACAAACATTTATTGTGGAACTGGGATTCCTGGGAGTGCATTCTGATGAAGATCATCAAAGGTAAGTGAATGTTTATATTGTTACTTCTGACTTCTGTTGACTGCATAATATGGCGGCTATATTTGTGTCTTGATTGGGCTCTGAGCGCCAACTCAGATTATTGCATGGTTTGCTGTTTTCGTAAAGCTTTTTTGAAATCTGACACAGCGGTTGCATTAAGGAGAAGTGCATCCAAAATCCCATGCATAACAGTTTTATCTTTTAGCAATGTTTATTATGAGTATTCCTGTAAATTGATGTGGCTCTCTGCAAAATCAAAGGATGTTTTGCGACTTCTGAGGCATTCTGCACCGCCATCTTCAGTCCACCATACTCCTGCCTTTTAGCCCAAAAACATGTTGTAACATTTCCCAAGTGGTAGTGCTTCCCAAATGGCACCAAATTCCCTATATAGTGCACTACTTTTTACCAGATCACCAGGGCCCTAGACAAACAGTGTACTTAATAGTGAATATGGGTTACAGAAAGATGACCATGGGAACTCTGGTAAAAACACACGTCTCTATATTTAGCGCAGATCACAATCAGCAGCTTAATGCGGCGAACTCCAGAAATACACTAAGCTTGCAAAAAGCCTGCCCTCCCTTTGCCTTTGGTTCGACATGAAAGCCCATTAGAAAAAACTGAGCTGACAGGAGTGTTTGTGAGCTGGGGCTGAGAGGGGAGGGGGTCCCCTGGGCTTAGACTATTCAGTGTCCCACACCCCCTGCCTAGCCTGTGCCCCTCTACCTTTCCATCTGTGCCTTCTCTCACTGTGCYAGTGTGCTCAAATGCTTTCAGACCGCAGAACACCTCTGGATCACACTAATGCTATTAGAGAAACACCAGGGGCTGACAATCACTTAAAGGTCCAATGCAGCCAATTTAATCTCAATGTCAAATTCTTTCTGGGTAACAATTAAGTACCTTACTGTGATTTTGACCATTTCTATTGAAAACAGAAACAAAAAACAGGTTCTTAGCAAAGGGCAATTTCTCAAACAAGAATTGTACTACGACTGTCTGGTAGTGGTCTGAGTGGGAAGGGGAAAACTGAAGAAAAAAAATCGCGTTTCAATCCTCTCTGCCAATAAAGGCTATCTTATTGATGTATTGCACCTAACTAATTTACCGCATGGTGATGTCAACATGGAAGGCCAAAACTCAATCCCACCAAAACAGACAAATTTCAGGGTCTTTTGAAACTACTCTTAAACTAAAAGTGCATTTCCATAATTTTCACAGTATTACTCCAACCTTAGTGTGGAAATATATATAACACAGCAACACCACATTTTGGATTGCACTGGGGCTTTAAACATACCCCAGACAGAGCACACATGCACTGCAAACACAGAGCAGCATGAACACAAACTGCAGTATGTGCACACACGCAAGGCACACTCAAGAGAAGAAAAACAAACATCTGCCGACTGACCAAAGAGACAACAGAAAAACAAAGACCGCTGACAAACAGGCTACATGAACAGTAATTCTCCTTACGTTGTATGTGAATGAGCTGCTTTGGCATCTTGAAGTCCCCAGGGTAGAGGGACTCGTAGTAGGCGATGTTGCTCCCTGCTTCGGGGACGGGGATGACCATGTTGTCCCGTTTCTCCCCATACACCTGCTGTGCCGAGATAGCCCGCTGTAGATGGTGCTCCTGTGGGGGAGGAAGGTAAAGGTCAGTAGGCCTACACTACAACTGTGGCAGTTAAAAAATAAATGATACGTAATTACACCAAAAATCAAACTGAGCACACTTTCTAATGTTTCAAAAACAATGATTAACAGTAAGTAATAATGGGGTATAACTGCTTAATTTCATTTTTGTGACCTGCGTCTTTTAACCAATGTTAAAATAAAGAATTTACATACAATAATAAAAACAAACATATCTACAACTGAACATTAAGCATTAACAAAGTGCCTGTCCTGCCACAAAATGCTGAGTGATACTGKTTATTTATTATTATAGTTCAGGGATATACGCTGACATTTTTTACAATGAGTACATAATGTGCGCCTAAGTAGAATCACACAAATAAAATGTAGGAAACAATAGGCATTTTACGTTTATTTTCTGTCTGGCGCTCACATTGCCTCCATTGTTTCCCTTACAAATAACAACTGTGTGTGGATGTGTGCATTCCTATCAAAGTAAGTGCCTTATCTTCTGTATATCGTGTTGTCGTTTCTACTGTAGCATGAAATACATAACTTTGTAAGGACTGTGTTTGTGCAAAATGGTTCTGGGAAAAAATGTGTGGCTAGCTCAAACGCTGACTGTTGCGTCAATCGAAACTGGACGTTCTAGGTGAGCTTTCTAATCCAACCGGTTTAAAGCATCAGGCAAAAGCCCTATTTGGACGGGATACATTTTACTGGGGGAGATAAGTTAATGTAATTGTGCACAAGCACAAATCGCCACATCCGTAATTTTTGTACTGTCCGACTCTGCCATCTTGGTAATTTTTACTTGGCAAGAAAGTTATCCCAGCCCTAAAAACCTACTGTTTTTCAGCAAACTCCCAGGTCCTCTGATAATACTTATCCCGTGTGAATCGTCATCCCTGTGTTTTGAGTGATATTAGAGTTTAACAGGTGCTGCACCCAGTTTGGATAAGCACATGGGAACAAATTGATGCTTAAAAGAAAGTGCTATGCACGTAGCCTACAGATGAAGGAACTGTTGTCACAACTTCCCTAGTGCCGTACTTCTCTTTTAAAAGATGAATTAGATTAAATGTCTTCACGTCTAGAAGAGCCTCCAGGCGCCACGTCATAACAGTTCATTTTGAATGAGGGGGAAAAAATATTATAAGGGTAAATCTAATCCCACCCGAATCGTCCACTGGAAAAACMGACATGCTGGGGTGATAATTACATAACCGATGTTCTATAGTAATACTAGTCCCGTGCGAATAGGGCTAAAGTAACCAACATAGTTAATTTTACTCAAACATAGGGTGTGTCTGTATATAGGGTGTGTCTGTATATGGAAAAATACGMTTTACATTTTCTACCAATCGATTGGTCGAAACTCGCGGTTGACCAATATTTTTTTTAGTCTGGGACAGCCCAACTGTGTGTTTCTAGCTTCTCAACCAACCTAATGAGAACTTGAGTGCGTTTACAGGTATCCCAAAGTTTATAGACTCACCTGTACTGATATTGTTTTGAGTTGATCTGAAGATGCTGAACGTCTGACCTCGAATTCCCCTGAATTGATTTCCCCCGTATCCCCCGTACCACGGATGTGGGTGGAGCCAGGTCTACATAAGGGTGCAACTTTCAAAAAATCCCAAAAGCTCTGACGAAGGCCGTGTGGCCGATACGTAAGCTTATTAAATATCGGTGATACTATCAAGAGCAGTGTGCGGTTTCCTTTTCCTTCATCTTGTTCAATTGATGCCATGCACCTGCAAATAAGATTGCTCAGATGTGCGAGTGCCTTTTTGAACCCCGTATTGTGAATTAAAATTGGATGAGTACTGTGAATGTGACCTCGGATGGGGACACTGGACCTACTGCTGGATAGAGTCGGGGGTGTAAGCCTATATGTTGAATTGCTGGGGGGGCTTAACCTTTTCACAGGTACCAACAAACATGTGTGAACATTCTACAGTGGTCCCTGCCACGTATGCTTAACTTCTTTGGGATAGGGGGCAGCATTTTCACTTTTGGATGAATAGCGTGCCCAGAGTAAACTGAATCCTACTCAGTCCCAGATGCTAATATATGCATATTATTAGTATTGGATAGAAAACACTCTGAAGTTTCTAAAACTGTTTGAATGATGTCTGTGAGTAGAACAGAACTCAAATGGCAGGCAAAAACCTGAGAAAATCCAAACAGGAAGTGGGAAATCTGAGGTTTGTAGTTTTTGAACTCAGCCCCTATCGAATTCACAGTGGGATATGGGTTATTTTACACTTCCTAAGGCTTCCACTAGATGTCAACCGTCTTTAGAACGTTGTTTCAGGTTTCTCATGTGAAGGAGGGCCGGATGAGAGCTGTTTGACTAAGGGGTCTGGCAGCAGCCTCGTTCTCAGTCACGCGCATTTCACATGAGAGGTAGCTCTCGTTCCATTGCTTTTCGCCAGACAATGGAATTCTCCGGTTGGAACATTATTGAACATTTATGATAAAAAACATCCTAAAGATTGATTCTATACTTAGTTTGACAAGTTTCTACGACCTGTAATATAACTTTGAACTTTTCTTCCGACTGGACCTGAACAAAAGAAGCTATTTGGACATAAATTATGGACTTTATCGAACTAAACAAACATGTATTGTGGAACTGGGATTCCTGGGAGTGCATTCTGATGAAGATCAAGGGTAAGTGAATATTTATAATGCTATTTCTAACTAATGTTGACAGCGTAACATGGCGGATATTTKTTTTGGCTGTTTTGGGCTCTGAGCGCCGTACTCAGATTATGCTTTTTCCATAACGTGTTTTTGAAATCTGACACAGCGGTTGCATTAAGGAGAAGTGGATCTAAAATTCCATGCATAACAGTTGTATTTTGTATCACTGTTTATTATGGGTATTTCTGTAAATTGATGTGGCTCTCTGCAAAATCACCGGATGTTTTGGAACTACTGAACATGTAATGTTCAATGTAAACTCAGATTTTTGGATATAAATATAAACTTTACCGAGCAAAACATACATGTATTGTGTAACATGAAGTCCTATGAGTGTCATCTGATGAAGATCATCAAAGGTTAGTGATATATTTTATCTCTATTTCTGCTTTTGTGACTCCTCTCTTTGGCTGGAAAAATAGCTGTGTTATTCTGTGAATAGGCACTCACCTAACATAATCGTTTGGTTTGCTTTCGTTGTAAAGCCTTTTTGAAATCGGACACTGTGGCTGGATTTACAAGTGTATCTTTAAAATGGTGTAAAATACATGCATGTTTGAGGAATTTTATATATTTTTTATTTCTGTTGTTTTGAATTTGGCGCCCTGCACTTTCACTGGCCYTTGAAGAGGTGGGACGCTACCGTCTCACAAACCCTAGAGAGGTTAACAAGATATGTGTGGAGTGGTTGTAAAACGAGTTTAAATGACTCCAACCTAAGTGTACGTAAAKTTCCAACTTCAACTGTAAACCACTACGAAATATATTTTATCATCAAAAATATTGTATTTTCAGCAGTTTGAAGCTGGTGTAGAAAACCGAAAGTAAAAGCAAAAACAAAACTTGACAGGAAGCATAGAATTAGAGCACATAGAACAGATCTACCGCTTAAACTTGCTTTCAATTAGAATGACAGATCTAAAATAAAATTGTGAAATTGGTCATCCATAAAGTTACATATTGCAGCTTTAAAGGCACTTCGACTCAAGTTAAATTATAATGTGAGCCTACACAATAACACAAATCACACAATCATAAGCATACTATTCCAACTGCATACTATTCATGAATAAATAGTATGCAGGTTATTTAAGAACTCAATGGTAAAATAAAAACTTATACGCACACTATATTTTGATGATCATGTAAAAAAATGTATGTTTAATATGTAGGTGTAACAATCCTGACCTATATATTATCATATATATATAATAATGTCGGAAAATACTTATTAGGGGTACAGCAGCTAAGCTTGTGAAACCCTATTGCATTAGTTATCTTAATTATTATTCATCTTCTTCCGTAAAGCCAAATTAAAATGCTAATTCTCGTGAGATTAGGAGAGTGCAACCTGGCATGATGGTGAAGTGCCACACCCTCTCATGCAATGCCATGCCAAAAGGCCACATGGCGGTGCTATAACAATCGATTTAACATGGAAACTTTGTAAGGTCATGCCCCTCACCCAGTTTGACCTAGTCATGACATTCAGCACATAGGTCCCTCTCCAAAAACAAGTCTATATCAGCCATTACAAGATTATTTTTTTTTAGTTACACTTCAAAGGCTACTCCTCTGAAACTTCACTTGTGGCATCTACGGACAAAGTTCTCCCAACGCAACATTTCCCAGACTAGTACATAAAACATGGCCGCCATTGACCAACACGCACTCACGTGGGCGTGGTCTGGCACATAAATCAGTCACGGATATTCGTATTGTAACAAAACMTGGTAACCGTTCCAAACACTGAAGACTCAACATATTCAAGCAAATCTGATCAACCACAGTGGCGCTATAACGCACCCATGTTAATATAGCTTAATCTGTTGATTCCAGGTGATGAAATTTGGCACATGCTCAGGGATATGAGTCTAGCTAACCTGTAAAGTATGGTTCAGTTATGCCGCATGGTGGCGCTGTTAGACATGAAAAACAGTCATGCAAACTCATTGGCTCATATCAGCCATACTGTTTGCGCTAGAGTCCTGGAAAAAGTTGCATTTAAGACATGGGTACAGAGATGAGACAACAAATTAGGTGCCAAATCGGTCGAGGAGAAGACGTTTTAAAGTCAACATCTTTGAAAATAGTCCAAAATACCTCATAAGCATAATATTTATTGGATAACCTGTTTAATGTATTGTTCTGATATTTTGTATGTGTGGTAAACAGTACAGAAGTAGCWCATTTTTGCTCAATGTGTCCAATTTTTCCTGATGGTGGCACGGTGGGCCCACAGCTGAATCCTGGCAATCGTTGCGGCACTCACCAATTAATTAATTAATACACTCCAGACAACCATATTGGAAGGATACTGTTGCTTTAGTAATGTGACCATGTCACCGACAGGATGTTCATATCAAATATGATAGCATAAATACAGTAAATAAAGAATTCAACTCTCAATGAGACGTTTTTGAAGGTCTCAGCATGGCGCCAAATCACCCCCATGAGGCCTAAGGCAACACACACACTGCTGAATTCCGGGCAGGGTGAAAACTTGCATAAGGAACCAATTGGAAGCAGGCCTGAGCCAGACTCCTTTGCACGCTCCTCTGGAGAACGCCAGGCAYCGACCCACTAACCTGAATCACAGCTGACCTGACGATAGCAAAATTACTCACAGCTGCTTGACTGAGCTTAGTGAAGTTGGGGACCTTCCTCTACTAATGGGTACGCACATGGTAGTGATAAAGGATGTCTGTGAATATAACAACCAATGAACAAAATAGTCACAGCAGGGAGAAGGACCGTACATTAGATCATTCAYCTAGTTTATCCTTAGCTCAGGTAGCCTACCTTCTTAAGGCCTAGCAGCATTAGCTAAGGCAGGTGAAACATTTAGTGTTGGTGATAAACAATAAAGCACCCTGATGTTATGAAAATCCATGATACAGAAACCTTGCTACAAGCATCAGCTTACTTGCCTCAGTGCTAGTATTTGTGCCATCATGCCAACTCCTTTTCACTCAATGCCAACTCCATGTTTTGGCATGACAATGTCAAGAGCAGAAACATCTGATACCATTAGACTACCTGATACACACAGCTAGGACACCTTGGCTAAAACAGAAATACAGGTGGTAAAGTTTTGCAGCCTATTTTCACAGAGACATGCATTTCCCTCAATGTAATGTTCCCCTGAGGAACAGGATGTAGACTCCAATAAAAAAGCGTGGCCTCCAGCAGGTGTTCATTAGACAAGCTGATTGCCTGGGCCCTAGTCAAAATAAGTGTACTATATACAGTTGAAGTCTGAAGTTTACATACACTTAGGTTGGAGTCATTAAAACTCGTTTTTCAACCACTCCACAAATTTCTTGTTAACAAACTATAGTTTTGGCAAGTCAGTTAGGACATCTACTTTGCGAATTTTTTAAAAGTAGACTGTGCTTGGAAAATTCCAGAAAATTATGTCAACCCTCTTCCTGGAMATCTTAGCATCACCGATTCCGCTAGTTTAGGTCTTGTTGAGCAGCTAATTAGTAGAATCAGGTGTGTTAATTTAGGGTTGACTGAAAACCCACAGAACTGTAGATCTCCAGGAAGAGGGTTGGGCAGCCCTGATATTTTTTATTTTACTAGGCAAGTCAGTTAAGAACAAATACTTATTTTCAGTGACGGCCTAGGAACAGTGGGTTAACTGCCTTGTTCAGGGGCAGAATGACAGATTTTTACCTTGTCAGCTAGGGGATTCGATCTTGCAACCTTTCGGTTATAAGTCCAACGCTATAACCACTAGGCTACCTGCTGGCCCAAACTGGACGAGGCATATAGGGAATAGGGTGCCATTTGGGACACAAACAATGACTCATAGCCAGTCTGTTCAGTCAGACAATGGCATCTGCTAAAGGTAAGAGTTGTGTAATCAAAGGTAGAAGCAGGCCAATTTTCTCCTTTATATTCAATTAAATTAAAACGGTCACCACAGACCTGTACCAAGACAGAGTTCAGTATTCAAGAATTTTTATATATTTTTTATAAATATTTTTTATACGTTTTATAATTACGGCCTTAGTGCAGGTGTGCCTGTATGACCTCCCTACAACGCCTGGGCATGCTCCTGATGAGGTGGCGGATGGTCTCCTGAGGGATCTCCTCCCAGACCTGGACTAAAGCATCCGCCAACTCCTGGACAGTCTGTGGTGCAACGTGGCGTTGGTGGATGGAGCGAGACATGATGTCCCAGATGTGCTCAATTGGATTCAGGTCTGGGGAACGGGCGGGCCAGTCCATAGCATCAATGCCTTCCTCTTGCAGGAACTGCTGACACACTCCAGCCACATGAGGTCTAGCATTGTCTTGCATTAGGAGGAACCCAGGGCCAACCACACCAGCATATGGTCTCACAAGGGGTCTGAGGTTCTCATCTCGGTACCTAATGGCAGTCAGGCTACCTCTGGCGAGCACATGGAGGGCTGTGCGGCTCCCAAAGAAATGCCACCCCACACCATGACTGACCCACCGCCAAACCGGTCATGCTGGAGGATGTTGCAGGCAGCAGAACGTTCTCCACGGCGTCTCCAGACTCTGTCACGTGTGCTCATGTGCTCAGTGTGAACCTGCTTTCATCTGTGAAGAGCACAGGGCGCCAGTGGCGAATTTGCCAATCTTGGTGTTCTCTGGCAAATGCCTCCACGTCTCCTGATGTACTGGCCTGTCTCCTGGTAGCACCTCCATGCTCAGGATACTACGCTGACAGACACAGCAAACCTTCTTGCCACAGCTCGCATTGATGTGCCATGTTGTAGACTCCGTCTCATGCTACCACTAGAGTGAAAGCACCGCCAGCATTCAAAAGTGACCAAAACATCAGCCAGGAAGCATAGGAACTGAGAAGTGGTCTGTGGTCACCACCTGCAGAACCACTCCTTTATTGGGGGTGTCTTGCTAATTGCCTATAATTTCCACCTTTTGTCTATTCCATTTGCACAACAGCATGTGAAATTTAWTGTCAATCAGTGTTGCTTCCTAAGTGGACAGTTTGATTTCACAGAAGTGTGATTGACTTGGAGTTACATTGTGTTGTTTAAGTGTTCCCTTTATTTTTTTGAGCAGTGTAGAATATTAACTTTAAAAGTGAGATTGACTGGACAGTCACTTTAAATTACAATACATTTAAGTAAAAAAAAATAACATTTTGGGTGAACACAAGAAATATTGAGTTGAAAAGTGGAGAACAGTCCATAAAAATATATTCCTGTGAGCCTCCCAGGCCCATGTTGTGCAGGGTTAACAAGATCAATTGTAGATCAGGGATGGGAAACTAGTCCGAGGACTGGAGCTGTGCCATTCCCCCCCCCACCCCTAGAAAAACCCAGTTGATTAAACAAACAGCATTCTAAACAGAAGATGATTAGTTGATTACTGAAGTGTGTTAGCTGGGGCAAAAGGGTTACACTAATCAGGCCCTCGAGGACTGGAGTAGCCCATCCCTGTTGTAGATTAATAATATCACATTGTATTGTATTATAGCCTCAACTTATTCAAAGGATCCTTTGGCCAAAATATGTTTAATCAGTAAAAAAAATATTTTGAGATCTGGCTGCGGACTAAGTACCTTCATGGACCCCACTTTGAGAACTCCTGGCTTAGCGCTCAATACTTTGATACAAAGTATCAAACAAATCCAAGACCTCATACAGGTTTGGCACAGTCCATTCAGTAACCAAGTAGCTTAATTGTGCAAAGAGAAATCCAACAAAAGACAAAAATAATCTATTTGGACTTAATGGAGCTAGAGGACAGTCAAGGAAAAAGACATAGGTCAAGCCAAACAGTCTCCTATTTCTTAMCAACCCTGTTCCTGGAGTGATTTTGATTTAAACTAGGGACAACACCTGCCCAACTGAGCTAATCGATCAGTTCAGTGATTGCCTAAAATTCAACACACCTGGTCTTCCAAGTAGGTTAAATCAAAAATAGGGTTGCCTACCCCAGTCCTAGAGCAAAGCATGAGGGGAAACAATACTTCCAACATTCCATAAAAACATTGAGATGTATAAAATATGCATGCTGTTGATTCCTATATGGTTTCACTATAGGCCYCCAGCCACAGAGTTTTGCTTTCCAGATTTAAAACAACCTGGTCAGGGGAAGCTAGCTAGCAGTTCATCCATTCAGTCTGCCCCAGTCAACCAGCCCCAAGACTGCATCCCAAAACTTCTGGACCACTAACCCGATGTGCAGTTAGACACAAGTAATGCACTAGAGAGAGAACAGTCCAGGTTTTCCATCGAGTTCCCACTGGGGTAGATGAGGGTCAGACAGCAAAGAAGCCATGCTGCATATCACTTGAGCCCCTGTAGTAAAACAGCCTCTCTCCTCTGTCTCTGTCACTCCGGGAGGTTACATAACAGAGAGCGGTATTCTTCTGGTAGTTAATTTAACTGCACTACTGCTCCCCCATCCCTCRGGGTTCAGAGGGAGACCCCCTCTGATGCTCTAGTTAAGAGAGACATTGTCAATCATCACACCAAAATGCTCAAAATTGGCCACTGGGTTTGTTTTGGATTATAACCCAGAACTTGGTTGTTTTGCGTCATGCCCCGACAGGCAAAAAATATGCACACCACATCAGCACTCAGATCTGCTATATTACATTCAGGAGATCATGTGCTTCATTACCCTTAGGCAGGTGCTCTTTACTTCCATAGCTAGTTWACTACAGCCTCCTACTCTGAGGTGCTTTATGAATACCTGGTCTGGATTCTAAATTGCAGATTTGTCAGTTGTAGTCCACGCTTGAAAGAATTTGACTATGGTATACATTCCAACAGACTCAATGTTCTTGTCAATTTGAGACACTTGGCTAAGAAATAACTTTTGTGCACACTTATGTATTAGAAAAAAGCCTGTGCACTCTGGCAAGAGGTATCAGCGCCTTAGTTTGCTTCATATAACACATGCACGTTTCTGTTCAGTTATTGACTGGTAGTGCCAGTCGCACAGCGTCGTGCGTGTGATTGTTGTTTTACCGATCTGTCAATGTGTAGCCCATTCAAAACATGAATAGGAAGGACATGTCGACTCAGTGTCTCCCCCTGGTATTTTTTCGTGGTAAGAACACCACTTCAAAGCCCATCCCCAACTGTGTTTTTGGCAAAGACAACGTAAACAAAATGGCGGATGTGAAAAGAATCACGTGACCCCTTTGTGCTTTCCAATGTAAATCCAAGTGAAATAAGTGAATACAACACGGCTTATTAACCTAAATTCGAAACAATACACGACTGGGATAATATTGACGGTAAAATGTCGGTGTTACACGCACATTTCGTCGCAATGTACACTTCACAGAAAACCGACACGGCCGCCATTTTGTGCAAACTTGCGCAGGAAAGATAGGGGCGACCCCCATATTGTGAACATAGTGCAAACATCTCAAATATGAATCTGACAGCGATAATAAAACATACCGATTCCTCCTCTTTCTCCATCCCAGTTGGCATTTGCGGCACTGCCCGATTGATAGAGGCATATTCGTGCAGGTCAGGCAAGTCCTCGCAGCGGAAAACGGGTAGAAGCTTGGTAGCGTCCAGCGCCCGTGCCCGAAACGACAATTTACTCATTTTTTATAATGTAAGATGCAGCATAAATCTATCGATCTAATAATGTTCACAGCAGTACTGGTTTGAGTTCTCATGGATGGATCTGTGATGTTCATCAGAAGTCAACCGTTCGCTTSGTAGCAGGGCAGGTATACGGCGATGCGAACGGGAGCCGGGAAGGCCCGGATTTTGGTCGATTACTGTCGGTCTCTTTTTTTCCGAGGCTCCGCTCTCCCTCCCTGGTTCAATACGCCATAGCCAACATGGCGGACATTACAAATTCTTGCAGCTGTCCCTTCGCTCCTGGCGGCCCAACCCCCGATCACACAACAGCCATTCCCTTACAGTATTGCGCGCATGCGTGCTCGCGGAGCCCCGAGGGGCGGGAACACTGGGGGAAGGGATATCACTAGTTACCACAGCCAGAAAGTCAAACCCCGCGTATTCATACAATTTCTTCTTAAAATGTGATTTTAAAAACTAAACCACACTCCTAAACTTAAATTATGACACAAAAAAACATTTGTTTTCATGAACTTTTACGATAGTCAATTTTGACTGTGGTAACTAGTGGAAACCTGGTGAAAGGCGAGTACTCTGTAGAAACGGACTGATACTCACATATTAGGATAGGCAGCTGCAAACCAGTGTGCGATACCGGGGAACGAAATCACTTGCAGTACTAATGTACTTTTTACTCAACAGTACAGAAACAGACAGCCCTGCAGTGATAATTCATATTTTGCACAAACGTGTATGAGGGAAAAAAATGCAATACAATACACCTTACCAGTCAAAAGTTTGGACACACCTACAAGGGTTTTTCTTTATTTTGACAATTTCACATTGTAGAATAAAAGTGAAGACATCAAAACTATGAAATAACACATATGGACTCATGTAGTAACCAAAACGTGTTAAACAAATCAAAATATTTTTTATATATGTGAGATTCTTCAAAGTAGCCACCCTTTGCCTTGATGACAGCTTTGCACATTCTTGGCATCCTATCAACRAGCTTCACATTGAATGCTTTTCCAACAGTCTTGAAGAGTTCCCACAAGGGATGCCCGATACATCGGCAAGCACATCAGAATTGTACGATATTAGCTAAAAATGCCAACATCGGCCCGATGTCTAGTTTAACAACGATATGCAAAACCGATGTCAAAGCTGACATGCATACCTATATAACGTAGGTACATGACGTAATGAACCACAAAAAAAAATCTAGCACTACACGTGCCACACAGCATTCCTAACCTAGACCAATGTCTGCTGTGTGGATCGAGCAGTCAACAAGTCTAGCAGTCATTTGAAAGAGTAAGAACATTTCAGCGAGACAACTCAAAAGGCGAAATCCATTAACGGCAAGATAATGGAATTCATTGCCCTTGACAATCAACCCTTCCCTGTCAAATCAAACTATTTGTCACATGCGCCGCATACAACAAGTGTAGACTTTACTGTGAAATGCTTACTTACAAGCCCTTAACCAACAGTGCAGTTCAAGAAGAAAATATTTARCAAGTAGACTGAAATAAAAAGTAACACAATAAGAATAACGAGGCTATATACAGGGAGCACAGGAACCGAGTTAGTGTGCGAGGGTACTGGGGGGGGTGTCAATGTAAATTGTCCGGTGGCGATTTGCCATGCGGTAGCAGAGAAAACAGTCTATAACTTGGGTGACTGGAGTCAATCACAATTTTACGGGCATTCCTCTGACACTGCCTATTAACTTGGTCCTGGATGGCAGGAAGCTTGGCCCCAGTGATGTACTGGGCCGTACGCACTACCCTCTGTAGCGCCTTACGGTCAGATGCCGAGCAGTTGCCATACCAGGCGGTGATGCAACCGGTCAGGATGCTCTCAATGGTGCAGCTGTAGAACTTTTTGAGGATCTGGGGACCTATGCCAAATCTGTCCAGTCTCCTGAGGGGGAAAAGGTTTTGTCGTACCCTCTTCACGACTGTCTTGGTATGTTTGGACCATGATAGTTTGTTGGTGATGTGGACACCAAGGAACTTGAAACTCTCAACCTTCTCCACTACAGCCCCGTCAATGTTAATGGGAGCCTGTTCTACCCCGCCTCTTCCTGTAGTCCACAATCAGCTCCTTAGTCTTGCTCACATTGAGGGAGAGGTTGTTGTCCTGGCACAATGCCAGTTCTCTGACCTCTCTATAGGCCGTCTCATTGTTGTCAGTGATCAGGCCTATCACTGTTGTGTCATCAGCAAACTTAATGGTGTTGGAGTCGTGCCTGGCCATGCAGTCATGAGTGAACAGGGAGTACAGGAGGGGCCTGAGCACACACCCCTGAGGGGCCCCCGTGTTGAGGATCAGCGTGGCAGACGTGTTGCCTACCCTTATTACCTGGGGGCGGCCCGTCAGGAAGTCCAGGATCCAGTTGCAGAGGGAGGTGTTTAGTCCCAGGGTCCTTTGCTTAGTGATGAGCTTTGAGGGCACTATGGTGTTGAACGCTGAGCTGTAGTCAATGAATAGCATTCTCACATAGGTGTTCCTTTTGTTCAGGTGTGAAAGGGCAGTGTTGAGTGCAATAGAGATTGCATCATRTGTGGATCTGTTAGGGCTGTATGCAAGTTGGAGCGGGTCTAGGGTTTCTGGGATAATGGTGTTGATGTGAGCCATGACCAGCTTTTCAAAGCATTTCATACAGACGTGAGTGCTACGGCTTGGTAGTCATTTTAGGTAGGTTACCTTAGTATTATTTGGCATAGGGACAATGGTTGTCTGCTTGAAACATGTTGGACTGACAGGGAGGGGTTGAAAATGTCAGWGAAGACACTTGCCAGTTGGAAAGCGCATGCTCTTAGTACACGTCCTGGTAATCTGTCTGGCCCTGTTGCCTCGTGAATGCTGACCTGTTTAAAAGGTCTTGCTGCGGAAAGCGTGATCACACAGTCGTTTGGAACAGCTGATGCTCTCATGCATGTTTCAGTGTTACTTGCCTCGAAGCGAGCACCGAAGTAATTTAGCTCATCTSGTATGCTCGTGTCACTGGGCAGCTCTCGGCTGTGCTTCCCTTTGTAGTCTGTAATAGTTGGCACGCCCTGCCACATCCGTCGGAGCCGGTGTAGTATGATTCGATCTTAGTCCTGTGTTGACGCTTTGCCTGTTTGATGATTCGTCGGAGGGCATTGCAGGATTTCTTATAAGCTTCCAGGTTACAGTCCCGCTCCCTGAAAGCAGCAGCTCGAGCCTTTAGCTCAGTGCAGATGTTGGCTGTAATCCATGGCTTCTGGTTGGGATATGTACGTACGGTCTCTGTGGGGACGACATCGTCGATGCACATATTGATGAAGCCAGTGTCTGATGTGGTGTACTCCTCAATGCCATCGGAAGAATCCCGGAACATATTCCAGTCTGTGCTAGCAAAACAGTCCTGTTGCTTTTCATCTGACCACTTTTTTATTGATCGAGTCATTGGTGCTTCTTGCTTGAATTTTTTGCTTGTAAGCAGTTATCAGGAGGATAGAATTATGGTCAGATCAAATAGCCAGTCTGGCTATCAAGTCAGTTCATCAAATTTCTGCGCTGCTAGAGCTGCCCTGGTCAACTAAGTGCTGTTAATGTGAAGTGGAAATGTCTAGGAACAACAACGGCTTAGCCGCGAAGTGGTAGGTCACACAAGCTCACAGACCGGGGCCGCTGAAGCGTGTAAAAATAGTCTGTTCTTAATTGCAACAGTCACTACAGAGTTCCAAACTGCCTCTGGAAGCAACGTCAGCAAAATAACTYTTTGTCTTCAGTTTCACGAACTTGGTTTCCATGACTGAGCAGCCGCACACAAGCCTAAGATCACCATACGCAATGCCAAGAGTTGGCTGGTGTGGTGTAAAGCTTGCCGCCATTGGACTCTGGAGCAGTGGAAACGCATTCTCTGGAGTGATGAATCATGCTCACCATCTGGCAGTCCGACGGCCAAATCTGTGTTTGGTGATTGCCAAGAGAACGGCACCTGCCCCAATGCAAAGTGCCAACTGTAAAGTTGGGAGGAGGAATAATGGGCTGGGCCGTTTTATTTTTTATATAGTTCGGGCRTGGCCCCTTAATTCTAGTGAAGGGAAATCGTAACGCTACAGCATACAATGACATTCTATCTAGGCGATTATGTGCTTCCAACTTTGTGGCAACAGTTTGTGGAAGGCCCTTTCCTGTTTTAGCATGACAATGCCCATGTGCACAGTGAGGTCCATATAGAAATGGTTTGTCGAGATCGGTGTGAAAGAACTTGACTGGCCTACACAGAGCCCTGACCTCAACCCTATCTTACACCTTTGGGATGAATTGGAACGCCGACGCAAGCCAGACCAAATCGCCCGACATCAGTGCCCAACCTCACTAATGCTAATGGCTGAATGGAAGTTAGTCCCCGCAGCAAATGTCCCAACATTTAGTGGAAAGCCTTCCCAGAAGAGTGGAGGCTGTTATAGCAGCAAAGGGGGGGACCAACTCCATATTAATGCCCATGATTTTTTAATGAGTTTTTCGACGAGCAGGGGTCCAAATACTTGGTCATGTAGTGTAACTCATTTTAACTGTAAAAGAAACCAAAAATGTTTCTATACGTTACAAGGGATGCACAAACTCTAGATGGGCTACTTGAGTAGTTGAATACAAGTGCAGCAGACTGGTGTGAGAAATGATGACCCTGGCCGTGACCTCACTCCCTGCGGGTGTCTCAGGGGAAGTTGGGTTAGGCAAGAAATCTAATTGTATTTGTCAGATGCGCCTAATAAAAKTGGTGTAGACCTTGCCGTGAAATGATTGCTTAAGAGCCCTTCCCAACAATACAGAGTCTAAAATTAAAATGGTAACACAAAAGGAATAAAATAAAAGAATGGAGCTATATAAAAGGGAATACCAGTACCAGATCAATGTGCAGAGGTACAAGGTATTTGAGATAGACATGTACATGACGGCAGGGTAAAGTGACTAGGTATCAGGACAGATAAGTCAAATAAGAAAGAGTAGCAGCTGCAAATGATGTGTAAAAAGTGTGTGCGTGTGTAATGTGTGTTTGTGTTGTTGGTATGCGTGTGTGTATGTAGTGTCTGTGAATGTGTCAATGTAGTGTGTGTGTGTGTGTGTCTGTATAGCGATATATAATATAGTCTAGTGAGTGTGTGTAGGGTCAGTGCAGATAGTTCAGGTACCATTAATTGACTATTCACCAGTCTGGCTATTTAGCAGTCCTATGGCTTGGGGGTAGAAGCTGTCTCAGAACCTGTTTGCCGGAGAGTAGCAGAGCGAACAGTCTATGGCTTGCGTGGCTGGAGTCTTCTGCAATTTTTCAGGCCCTCTGACACCGCCTGATATAGAGATCCTGGATGGCAGGGAGCTCAGCCCCAGTGATGTACTTGGCTGTCCGCATCACCCTCTGTAGCGCTTTGCGGTCAAGGGCGGTGCATTTGCCATACCAAGCAGTGATGCGGCCAGTCAAGATGCTCTCGATGGTGCAGCTGTAGAACTTTGAGGATCCYAGGGTCCATAAATATTTTCAGCCTCCTTAGGGGGAATCGACACTGCCGTGCCCTCTTCTTGACTGCAGGAGTGTGTGGACCATGTTAAGTCCTTAGTGATGTAAACCCCAAGGAACTTGAAGCTCTCAACCTATTTCACAACAGCCCCGTGGATGTGCTCTCCCCTCTTTCTCCTATAGTTCACGATCAGCTCCTTGGTCTTACTGACACATGTGTAACAGGACAAATATATGCACCCCCCCAAATGATTTGCTAACCAAATATGAAAAGCAAACCACGACTCAGTGTACTGTCATTTTAGGCGACCTATAAGTTAGTCAATGTCGCCCTCTTGTGGCATAACCTAAGTACTGCAAAGCGTTGGGGTTATTTCATACTTCAACTGGTCTTCAATATTGAACAAAAATAMAACAACGCAACATGCAACAATATCAACAGTTATAATGAGTTACAGTTCATAAGGAAATCAGTAAAAACAGGTGAAAAAACCTGGAGGTGGTCCTGGTCATTTGTTTTATCTTTGCATTCTAAAATAATTATTAACAGGCATCTACAATGAGTGTACAAAACATTAAGAACACCTTCCAAATATTGAGTTGCGCGCCCGCCCCCTCCCCCCTTGCCCTCAGAACAGCCTCAATTCGTCAGGGCATGCATGGACTTTACAAGGTGTCGAAAGTGTTCCACAGGGATGCTGGCCCATGTTGACTCCAATGCTTCCCACAATTGTGTCAAGTTGCCTGGATGTCCTTTGGGTGGTGGACCATTCCTGATACACAGTAAACTGTTGAGCGTGAAAAACCCAGCAGCGTTGCATTTCTTGACACAAACCGGTGCGCCTGGCACCTACTACCATACCCCGTTCAAAGGCACTTCAATATTTTCAATTGTCTTAGGTTAAAGAAGGATTTTTAAGCCTCGMRTCCTTCCCTTCATCTACAAGTGTAGATGATAATTGTAGATGATAATTTCTAGTTTTTTCTCTATGCAGCCGAAAGGGAGCACGGTTAATTTATAACATACAGTAAACATGTGGACAGTTGATCTTTTGCACTGAAGTGTGTAGGCAACCACGAAGTAGGCGTACTGTAGTTTTTAAAAAATCTGAGGAGACAGTTTCAGAAATCACAGGCAGTGCAGCATATTTAGGTTGGGGAAAAGTAAATGCAAAACATGAATTTAAACTGTTAGAGGTCCACAACAATTTGCAATTGTTTTTGTCTTTCAGAAACAGTCAGTGACATTTGCTGTAGCCTGCAAAATAAAATATTCTGTATGCATCCCCAAAAAACATTTGATGTTCCCCATTGATATTTCCTTTAGATACTATCCGGTCTTGGCCTACTTCCAAAGTATACAGAAAATAAAGGGTGTTATTGTCACCATAAAAGGTGAATGATGAGCTATCATCAGGCGGCGTTACAATGCTTGTTCACAAGCAATTTTATGACAGGTCTGATTTATAACCGGAACAATGTGGCGTGCGCCAAGTTTATAAATCAATATGTTTGTGCTTGCTAAGTCTTTTCAGAAATGGTGCAAGTAGATTGTGTAAATTTTACACAACAGTTATAAAAGGAGGCCCCAGATGTTTCACAGGATGTATAAATCTGAAGCATCCGTTTGACATTACCACTCACCACCAAATATGGTGATGAGAGGAAGCCCAGTGGCCGGCAGTGGGAGAAGATAGATTTTGTCCGACATTATGCACATTTTCCTATTGATGAAACACTTGATTTCAATACAGCTTTCAGTCTACAAAACTTGAATCTGTTACGAACAGAGTGGGCCAATTTTTTTGACTTTACCCTATGCCAAAGTTTCTAAAGAATTGCATTGTTGAGAAACAGTGCTAGCGCAAATCGAGTTCTTGTGCATGCACATTTCAGAGTAGGCGTTCCCAAATGGAAATATGCTAATTTATGCTGCAGTAGTTTGTGTGTCGGGGGGGGCTGGGGTTAGTCTGTTATATCTGGAGTATTTCTCCTGTCTTATCCGGTGCCCTGTGTGAATTTAAGTATGCTCTCTCTTTCTCGAAGGACCTGAGCCCTAGGACGATGCCTCAGGACTACCTGGCCTGATGACTCCATGCTGTCCCCAGTKCACCTTGTCGTGCTGCTGCTCCAGTTTCAACTGTTCTGCCTGCGGCTATGGAACCCTGATCTGTTCACCGGACGTGCTACCTGTCCCAGACCTGCTGTTTAACTCTCTAGAGACATACTCTGAATGATCTGCTATGAAAAGCCATCTGACATGTACTGACCTGTTGCACCCTCGACAACCACTGTGATTATTATTATTTGACCCTTCTGGTCATCTATGAACATTTGAACATCTTGGCCATGTTCTGTTATAATCTCCACCCGGCACAGCCAGAAGAGGACTGGCCACCCCTCATAGTCTGGTTCCTCTCCAGATTTCTTCCTAAGTTCTGGCCTTTCTAGGGAGTTTTTCCTAGCCACTGTGCTTCTACACCTGCATTGCTTGCTGTTTGGGGTTTTAGGCTGGGTTTCTACACAGCACTTTGTGACATCAGCTGATGTAAGAAGGGCTTTATAAATACATTTGATTGAAATACATGCTAGAACGCGCAAATAGGGTCTCGCAAACTCGTTCTTGGCTCTGTCCACCTCTCTGCTTGTTCTGTCACTATGATTAATTTGCTCCCATTGGAAATGACAGGTTGTGGTCTATATTGGCTTAGTTATAAAAAATAAAAACACATTTWTTTTTGTATTAACATGGGCAGCGCCATTGTGGGCTTCCACCATTTTAATTTAGTGAACTGGGTGGGACTTCCAACTTCATTGGCTGATCACTCCTGGTGACCCTGTTGGAGTCATGTCCAACTGGTTCTTCAGGAGAGATCAGCCAATCGTAAGGAAGAAAATGTACTACTTCCAAATGGAGATTGCCATTATAGCATCTGTGATTGAGCCTCAGATACAAAGACGAGTCGTCGATCTTTCTCTATGACCTAATGCTGGTAACCATGTATGCCTATGCTGATTGATAGAATCAGGTGTGGATATTTGCTCCTTAACTTCTTTGGGATAAGGGGCTGTATTTTGACGTCCGGATGGAAAGCGTGCCCAAAGTAAACTGCCTGCTACTCAGTCCCAGAAGCTAGGATATGCATATAATTGATAGATTTGGATAGAAAACTCTAAAGTTTCTAAAACTGAAATGACAGGCGAAACCCCGAGGACAATCCCCCCCCCCCCCCAAAGAAATGTCATCCTACCACTGATTTCAATGGCTGGCACTTTTATAATAGGGCGAAATCATGCACGATTGCAGTTCCTAGGGCTTCCACTAGATGTCAACAGTCTATAGAAAGAGTTTCAGGCTGGTTTTTAGAAAAATTTGCCAGATATTGTAGTTTTTCTAGATGGCTCCCATTTTGGCTGTAGTTTTTCCAAGCGCGTGAATGAGAGCGCGTTCTTTGGTATTTTTCTCCGGTAAAGACAATAGTTTATTTGCGTATTAGGGTACCTAAGGTTTGATTATAAATGTTAATTGACTTTTTATTGGTAACGTTTGGGATTCATTTTGTATGCATTTTGAAGGAAGGAAACCGAGTGGATTATTGACTGAAGCGCGCCAGCTAAACTGAGTTTTTATGGATATAAAGAAGGAGTTTATCGAACAAAAGGACCATTTGTAATGTAACTGGGACCTTTTGGAGTGCCAACATAATTAGATCCTCAAAGGTAAGGCATATATTATATCTCTATTTCTGACTTTCGTGTCYCAACTCCCTGGTTGAAAATMATTTGTTATGCATGTGTGTTCTGGGCGCTGTCCTCAGATAATAGCATGGTTTGCTTTCGCCGTAAAGCCTTTTTGAAATCTGACACGGCGGCTGGATTAACAACAAGTTAAGCTTTATTTTGATGTATTGCACTTGTGATTTCATGAAAGTTTAATATTTATAGTAATTTAATTTGAATTTGGCACTCTGCAATTTCACCGGATGTTGGCCAGGTGGGACGGTAGCGTCCCACTGATCCGCATGAAGTTAAAAGGGATAATCTACCCCCAGAAATAAAAATCATGAAACGCTTGTCAATTTGGTGAACGCCTTAGTTCTATCAGTGGGTAAAATAATTCCCCCCATGATTTAACTTCTAAGTGGTCCATCTGTGAAATCATGTAGGAATGTGTCATGGTTACATGGTTCTCATTACTGGAGATGGGGGATAACACACTATCACGTCATAACGCTTTTAAAACAATTACCTGCACTCCAGATCGCCAAATTAGACAATAGATGGTATGGGAATACTTGTCAAGAACACATTCATTAGTTTATATCGTCACGACAAAGTATATACAGTGCATTCGGAAAGTATTCAGACCCCTTGACTTTTTCCACATTTTGTTACAGCTTTATTCTAAATTTGATTATTTTTTTTAAAAACATCAATCTACAAACAATATCCCATAATTACTAAGCAGAAACATTTTTGCAAATGTATTAAGAATAAAAAACAGGTATCCCATTTACACAAGAAGTATTGAGACCCTTTAGTCAGTACTTTGTTGAAGAACCTTTGGCAGCAATTACAGCCTCGAGTCTTCTTGGGTATGACGCTACAAGCTTGGCACACCTTTATTTGGAGAGTTTGTCTCTGCAGATCCTCTCAAGCTCTGTCAGGTTGGATGGGGAGCGTCACTGCACAGCTATTTTCAGGTCTCTCCAGAGATGTTCGATCACGTTCAAGTCCAGGCTCTGGCTGGGCCAATAAAGGTCATTCAGACACTTGTCCCGAAGCCACTCCTGCGTTGTCTTCGCTATGTGGTTAGGGTCATTGTCCTGTTGGAAGATGAACCTTCAGCCCAGTTTGAGGACTTGAGCGCTCTGGAGCAGGTTTTCTTAAAGGATCTCTCTGTACTTTGCTCCATTCATCTTTGGCTCAATCCTGACTAGTTTCCCAGTCCCTGTCGCTTGAAAACATACTCACAGCATGATGCTGCCACCACCGTTCACCGTAGGGATGGTGCCAGGTTTCCTCCAGACGTGACGCTTGGCATTCAGGCCAAAGAGTTCAATCTTGGTTTCATCAGACCAGAGAATGTTTCTCATGGTCTGAGTCTTTAGGGGCCTTTTGGCAAACTCCAAGCGGGCTGTCATATGCATTTTACTGAGGAGTGGCTTCCGTCTCACCACTCTACAATAAAGGCCTCATTGGTGGAGTGCTGCAGAGATGGTTGTCCTTCTGGAAGGTTCTCTCATCTCCACAGAAGAATTCTAGAGCTCTGTCAGAGTGACCATCAGGTTCTTGGTCACCTCCCTGACCAAGGCCCTTCTCCCCCGATTGCTCAGTTTGGCCAGGCGGCCAGCTCTAGAAAGAGTCTTGGTGGTTCCAAACTTCTTCCATTTAAGAATGATGGGGTCCACTGTGTTCTTGGGGATCTTCAATGCAGCAGAAATGTTTTGGTACCCTTCCCAAGATCTGTGCCTCTACGGACAATTCCTTCAACCTCATGGCTTAGTTTTTTCTCAGACATGCAGTCAACTGTGGGACCTTATATAGACAGATGTGTTTCTTTATAAATCATGTCCAATCCATTGAATTTACCACAGGTGGACTCCAATCAAGTTGTAGAAACATCAAGGATTATCAATGGAAACGAGATGAACCTGAGCTCAATTTTGAGTCTCATAGCAAAGGGTCTGAAAACTTACGTAAATACAGTATTTTTTTWAATTATAAATTGGCAAAAATTTCAAAACCTATTTTCACTCTGTCATTATGGGGTATTGTGTGTAGATTGATGAGGAAAATATGTAATTTAATCCCTTTTAGAATAAGGCTGTAACTAGTGATGCACCGATATGACATTTTRGGCCGATAACGATATCCAATATTTTCCTTGCCAAAAACCCTGATACCGATATTTAAAATTTGAGCGGCCTTTTAAGCATTCTAGTACAGTTAAATAGTTAACACACACACACACGCAGTGGTCTAAGGCACTGCATCTCAGTGCAAGAGACATAACAGTCCCTGGTTCGAATCCAGGCTGTATCACATCCGGCCGTGAACACAGCAAAACAATGTTTCATTAGCTACAGTTAGCTAGCTAACTATATAGCTAGGTGTCATCTAAAATAACTTTAATTTATAAGACAGTTCTTATTTGATTAATGGTGGTCGGACCCATCTATGTGAAGCTAGCCACAATAAGGATTAGCCACAATAAGGATTAGCCACAATAGTGGACTTTGCGGTTAGCCTTCAAAATAAAAGTATGGCATAATTCTACTATTTGTATGACTGTCAATGACACTTTTATTTTGAAGACAAACTGCAAAATCCACTATTGTGCCTAATCCTTATTGTGGCTAGCTTCACAAAACATAACTCGGTCAGGTCGAGCCTTAATAGCCAGATGAAGCTCGGTGGCTGCTTAAAACGTTAGCTTTGGGCAACAGGGTTAAGTAGCTGGCTGGCTATTTATTTTCATGAAAGTTCCATTTCAATATGGTGCCAGGTTTCCTCCTGTGTGCAAGTAGAGATACTGGGGAGCAAAAGAGCAACAATAAATAATATGGGGATGAGGTAGTTGGGTGGGCTATTTACAGATGGGCTGTGTACAGGTGCAGTGATCGGACAGCTGATGCTTAAAGTTAGTGAGGGAGATATGAGTCTCCAGCTTCAGTGATTTTTGCAATTCGTTCAAGTCATTGGCAGCAGACAACTGGAAGGAAAGGCAGCCAAAGGAGGCTTTGGGGATCACCAGTGAAATATACCTGCTGGAGCGTGTGCTACGAGTGGGTGTGGTTATGGTGACCAGTGAGCTGAGATAAGGTGGGGCTTTACCTAGCAATGACTTATAGATGACCTGATGCCAGTGGGTCTGGCGACGCATATGAAGCGAAGGCCAGTCAACGAGAGCATACAGGTCGACAGTGGTAGGTAGTACATGGGGCTTTGGTGATGAAACGGATGGCACGGTGGTAGACTGCATCCAATTTGCTGAGTAGAGTGTTGGAGGCTATTTTGTAAATTACATCGCCGAAGTCAAGGATAGTCAGTTTTACGAGAGTATGTTTAGCAGCATGAGTGAAGGAGGCTTTGTTTTGCGAAATAGGAAGCTGATTCTAGATTTTGGATTGGAGATACTTTATGTGAGTCTGGAAGGAGAGTTTACAGTCTAGCCAGACACCTAGGTATTTGTAGTTGTCCACATATTCTAAGTCAGAACCGTTCAGAGTAGTGATGCTAGTCGGGCGGGCGGGCAGCAATCGGTTGAAGAGCATGCATTTAGTTTACCTAGCGTTTAAGAGCAGTTGGAGGCCACGGAAGGAGTGTTGTATGACATCGAAGCTCGTTTGGAGGTTTGTTAACACAGTGCCCAAAGAAGGGCCAGAAGTATACAGAATGGTATCATCTGCGTAGAGGTGGATCAGAGAATCACCAGCAGCAAATGACTGCAGTTTCTACTGGTCATTGTTTTCAGGCTGGTTGTATTGGTGCTAGCTATGTACCAAGCTAAAGCTATCTCCCCTAGAAGTTGCGGTCGAACAAATTATGTTTTATTACCAACGCGGTATTGTTTACACATTGTTCGTGTCCGGGGTTTGCTTGTTTGCAGACTTTTTTTGTACAGCTTTGACAGTGCTACTGTATCTTTTGACACGCAAAGACCCAAACAGCGTTCCATAGTATGTATGTTGAGAAGCCAATAGCAGTGACGTTATTACTGTGTAACTCTGGTAGGGCAACATCTGAAAAATAGCGCACTTGGTGTACCGGTGCTCGACCAGTCGGCGAAAGCCAACATCACCCACGACAGAACGGTTGATTGTCAAGGGCAATGAATTACATTATCTTGACGTTAATGGATTTCGCCTTTTGAGTTGTCTCGCTGAAATGTTCTTACTCTTTCAAATGACTGCTCGACTTGTTGACTGCTCGATCCACACAGCAGACATTGGTCTAGGTTAGGAATGCTGTGTTGCACGTGTCGCGCAAAATTTTTACGTGGCGTCATTACATCATGTACCTACGTTATATAGGTATGCACGGTAGCTTTGACATTGGTTTTTAACATCGGCGTTAAACTAAATTCCGATATATCGTACATCCCCAGCTGTAACATAACAAAATGTGGGAAAAGGGAAGGGGTTTGAATACTTTCCGAAGGCACTGTATGAATGCATATAGCTAAATCTCACCTGTACTGATGGGAGGGTGTGGTCTCCTGCCTGTAGAGTGGGGGTGTGTAGTCCACACGCTAAGAACGTACTCCATGCTTATCATCCATTTGGGTATGGGATAGTGGCCTGGAAAGCAGAGACCGAAAAGAAACTGATGTCATTGTGTACATGTTGTCCAAAGGACGTCAAACCTATACCCTCAAATTCAAAATCTGGATCTTAAAGCAAGTTCCACTGCTTCTCCCCCCCCCATTATTCCCCTCTAAAAATCAGGGACTGGTTTGGATCTGGGACACCAGGTTGGTGCAATTAATTACGTAGAACAGAAAACCAGCAGTTTTCCGACCTCGTAGGGTAAGAGTTGTCCCAGGGATATACCCATGTTTGGAGTAGTACTGTAGATGATGTATTGTCACTAGCTAGATTCAAGTCACAAGCATTTTGTTACACCCACAATAACATCTGCTAAATATGTGTATGTGACCAATAACATTTGATTTAATGTAGCCAGCAAGAGCATCAGCACGTGTGGCTACTAGCCAGTCAACCATTACCATTTCACTTAGCAGTATATTATGCTGGGAGCACGATAACAGATTTAAGAGTCCCCCTGCAAAGGCATACTAAACGTTGGGAATATCAAAAACAAATTGTTTTCCACAGTATTGCAACCACCTTCGAAAAAAATCTATTGATAAATTAAATTAGTCAAATTATACTAGCATTTTAGAAAGTTTACACAGATTGTGTGGCTGTATTTGAAGAAATACACTTAATAAAATATAGGTTACTGGAATTACTCAATAGTCTTGAGAACTTAAAATTTGTCTCGTGCTGGGCAACGGGTTTAATACAGAGTACTGGTGACTCCTTATTCCACCCACTGCAATGTAGGGCTGGGCAATTATTCAAATTAATTTGAATTTGTGTGTGATATTTCAAAAGCCTGTATCGCAAGAATCYCGGTTGTGTTATTTTCCATTTTTAATGGGAGTTTGTGTCTGCTTGTTCTCATGTTGTATTTTTGGTCTCGTCTCTCATTCACTCCTCCGTGCTGTGTGTACCGTCCCCATTCACACCAGAGATGTTTATATAATGACAAGATTATTATTTTTAAATGTAACCTTTATTTAGTCAGTTAAYAACAAAATCTTATTTACAATGACAGCCTACCCCGGCCAAACCCTAACAACGCAAGGCTAATTGTGCGCCACCCAATCACGGCCGGTTGTYATACAGCCTGGAATCGAACCAGGGTCTGTAGTGCATCTGTTATAGCTTTTTCGGTGACAAGCCACATTTCTTTAGCCTCCTGAAGTTGATGCGCTGTTGCGCCTTCACCACGCTGTCTGTGTGGGTGGACCATTTCAGTTTGTCCACGATGTGTACGCCGAGTAACTTAAAAAACTTTCCACCTTCACCACTACTGTCCTGTCGATGTGGATAGGGGGGTGCTCCCTCTGCTGTTTCCTGAAGTCCACGATCATCTCCTTTGTTTTGTTGACGTCGAGTGTGAGGTTATTTTCCTGACACCACACTCCGAGGGCCCTCACCTCCTCCCTGTAGGCCATCTCTTCGTTGTTGGTAATCAAGCCTACCACTGTAGTGTCGTCTGCAAACTTGATGATTGAGTTGGAGGKGTGCATGGCCACGCAGTCATGGGTGAAGAGGGAGTACAGGAGAGGGCTAAGAAAGCACACTTGTGGGGCCCCAGTGTTGAGGATCAGCGGGGTGGAGATGTTGTTTCCTACCCTCACCACCTGGGGGCGGCCCGTCAGAAAGTTCAGGACCCAGTTGCACAGGGCGGGGTCGAGACCCAGGGTCTCGAACTTAACGACGAGTTTGGAGGGTACTACGGTGTTAAATGCTGAGCACATAGTTATTCCTCTTGTCCAGATGGGTTAGGGCAGTGTGCAGTGTGATTGRGTCGTCTGTGGACCTATTGGGGCGGTAAGCAACTTGGAGTGGGTCTAGGGTGGAGGTGATGTGATCCTTGACTAGTCTCTCAAGGCACTTCATGATGACGGAAGTGAGTGCTACGGGGCGATAGTCATTTAGCTCAGTTACCTTAGCTTTATTGGGAACAGGAACAATGGTGGCCCTCTTGAAGCATGTGGGAACAGCAGACTGGGATAGGGATTGATTGAATATGTCCGTAAACACACCAGCCAGCTGGTCTGTGCATGCTCTGAGGATGCGGCTGGGGATGCCATCTGGGCCGGCAGCCTTGCGAGGGTTAACACATTTAAATGTTTTACTCGTGTTGGCTGCGGTGAAGGAGAGTCCGCAGGTTTTGGTAGCGGGCCGTGTTGGTGGCCCGCTTCTTTTTGTAGTCTGTGATTGACTGTAGACCCTGCCACATACCTCTCGTGTCTGAGCCGTTGAATTGCGACTCTACTTTGTCTCTATACTGACGCTTAGCTTGTTTGATTGCCTTGCGGAGGGAATTGCTACACTGTTTGTATTCGGCCATGTTTCCAGCCGCCTTGCCCTGATTAAAAGCAGTGGTTTGCGCGAATGCTGCCATCAATCCACGGTTTCTGGTTGGGGAAGGTTTTAATTGTTGCCGTGGGTACATCACCGATGCACTTGCTAATAAACTCGCTCACCGAATCAGCTTATACATCAATGTTGTTGTTCGACGCTATCCGGAAAATATCCCAGTCCACGTGATCGAAGCAATCTTGAAGCGTGCAATCAGATTGGTCGGACCAGCGTTGAACAGACCTGAGCATGGGCGTTTCCCGTTTTAGTTTCTGTCAATAGGCTGGGAGCAACAAAATGGAGTCGTGGTCAGATTTGCTGAAAGAAGGGAGAGGGAGGGCTTTGCATGCGTCGCGGAAGTTAGAGTAAAAATTATCCAGAATTTTTCCAGCCTGGGTCGCGCAATCGATATGCTGATACATTTTAGGGAGCCTTGTTTTCAGATTAGCCTTGTTAAAATCCCCATCCTCAGGATGTGGTTTCCAGTTTACATAGAGTCCAATGACGTTCTTTCAGGGCCGTCGAGGTGTCTGCTTGAGGGGGGTGTACACGACTGATTATAATCGAAGAGAATTCTCTTGGTAGATAATGCGGTCGGCATTTGATTGTAAGAAATTTTAGGTCAGGTGACAAAAAGGACTTGATTTCCTGTATGTTGTTATGATCACACCACGACTCGTTTATAAGGCATACACCCCCGCCCTTCTTCTTACCAGAGAGATGTTTGTTTCTGTCTGCGCGGTGCGTGAAGAAACCAGGTGGCTGTACCGACTCTGATAACGTATCCCGAGTGAGCCATGTTTTCGTGAAACAGAGAACGTTACAATCTCTGATGTCTCTCTGGAAGGCAACCGTTGCTTGGATTTCGTCTACCTTGTCAAGAGACTGGACATTGGCTAGTAGTATACTCGGGAGCGGTGGGCGATGTGCCCGTCTACGGAGCCTGACCAGAAGACCGCTCCGTCTGACCCTTCTGCGGCGCCGTTGTTTTGGGTCGCCTGCTGGGATCCGATCCATTGTCCTGGGTGGTGGACCAAACAGCGGATCCGCTTCGGGAAAGTCGTAATGTTGGTAAATTGACGTTGCTCTTATATCCAAAAGTTCCTCCCGGCTGTATGTAATAAGACTTAAGATTTCCTGGGGTAACAGTGTAAGAAATAATACATAAAACTTAAAAAAATTCTGCATAGTTTCCTAAGAGCACGAAGCGAGGCGGCCATCTCTGTCGGCGTCGGATCTTGGCATGTGTGTGTGTGTGTGTTTGAGAGAAAGGGAGACGGTGTGTGATTTAGGGAGTGTGTGTTAACTTTAGAGTAAGTTTCATGCAGTGTTTTCCCCTTACTGTCACAGTGACATGCAGATCATCACATATATTCCTTCCTCCAACCAAATCACAGGTAGGCCTCAGCTAATATTAGCAAAGTAGCCATTCTATGCAGTATTCCATACTGAACAAAAATAAACGCAACAATTTCAGTTCACATAAGGAAATCAGTCAATTGAAATAAATGAATTAGGCACTAACCTATGGATTTCACATAACTGGGCAGGGACGCACTCACTGGGGAGACAGGCCCAGCCATTCAGACTGAGTTTCCCCCCACAAAAAGGCTTTATTGCAGACAGAAATACTCCTCAGTTCCATCAGCTGTCCAGATGACTGGTCTCAGACGATCCCGCAGGTGAAGAAGCCGGATGTGGAGGTCCTGAGCTTGCGTGGTTACACGTGGTCTGCAGATGTGAGGCCGGTTGAACATACTGCCAAATTCTCTCAAATGACGTTGGAGGCGGCTTATGGTAGAGAAATTAACATTAAATTCCCTGGCAACAGCTCTGGTGGACATGCCTGCAGTCAGCATGTCAATTGCACACTCCCTCAAAACATCTGTGGCATCGTGTTGTGACAAAACTGCACATTTTAGAGTGGCCTTGTATTGTCCCCAACACAGGGTGCACCTGTGTAATGATCATGCTGTTTAATCAGCGTATTTATATGCAACACCTTTCAGGTGGATGGATTATCTTGGCAAAGGAGAAATGCTCACTAACAGGGATATAAACTAATTTCTGTACAAAATTTGAGATAAATAAGCTTTTTGTGCATATGGAACATTTCTGGGATCTTTTATTTCCGTTCATAAAACATGGGACTAACACTTTACATGTTGTGTTTATATTTTTGTTCAGTATATTACACAGTTAACAGTATGAAGTGAATGTGTTGTATTGAGTAGAAGTATGAATATCAGTGCCAGATGTGTAGGATGCGAGGCCACTGAATTCCCCCCCGTGGTATCGCGATACTTTGCCTGGTATCGTAAGTAAAATGTTGGTATCGTGACAACACTAGTCTCTACTCAACAAACACTGTAGCTGCTGACTATTCACTCCACCCCCATAGCCCCCAATGCATTACACTATAATAGACTGTACATGGAATACATATTGGCTTGTAGCTAAAATTGGGTGGGAAATACTCAGTGGGGTCTCTACCAACCAAATATGTGTGTCATACATATCCCTATCTCCAACCCCTCCATAGCCCCCAATGCAAAACATTGTAATAGACTTATACATATTGGCATGTAGAGAGAACTTTTCTACCCATCTCAGCTAAAGTGGGGTGGGAAATAATCAGTCCCCCTGAAAAACGAACCATATTCATGGTTATTTTTACTCGTTATTCACTGTCACTTAAAACATTTGTTATTTTTAACTTTTTTTTGTCATTTAGAAGATGCGCTTATCCAGAGCGACTTACAGTAGTGAGTGTATACATTTCTGCATTGTACAACTCTGCATTGTTGGAAAAGGACCCGTAAGTAAGCATTTCACTGTTAGTCTACACCTGTTGTCTACAAAGTATAATCTTTTATTGATAGATAAGTGGAATCAAAAGTATTAAACTTTTCAGCTAGCTAGTTCTTTTTGATTTAACCATTATTTTATCAGGGAGTCATACTGATACCAAGGTCTCTTACATATGGGCCCTGAATTACATAAATTACAAAAGATACACACAAAATATAAAATGCATGCAGAAAGAAAGAAAAACACTGTCATAAAAAACAAACACATTCATCAGTAATGAGGTCCTCTATTAGCTTTCTGAATTGCCCTTAAGGTACTAAGACATCAAATGTAAGAACATTTAAGATTGTTTTCTTGGACCTTAGTTGTGGAACAAAAAGCTGATTTACTTAACTCAGTAGAGACAAATGGAATTTCAAGATTTAGAAAGTGTGTTAACTCGTATGTCCAAAAGTTTAGTAAAGATGTTAGGTACAGTGGGACTTTATGTAAAAGGGGTTAATAAATGAAAACACACACTAAATGACTAAAAGTATGTGGAAACGTGATTGTCAAAACTCTCATTCAAGAATCATGGGCCTTAATATAGAGTGGGTCCCCCTTTGCTGCTATATAACACCCCCCCCACTAGATGTTGGAACATTGCTGCGGGAACTTGCTTCCATTCAGCCACAAGAGCATTAGTGAAGTCGGACACGGGTGTCGGCGATTAGGCCTGACTCAAAGAAGGCATTKCAATCCATCCCAAAGGTGTTCGATGGGGTTGAGGATCTGTGCAAGCCAGTCAAGTTCTTCCACACCGATCTCGACAAACCATTTCTGTACGGACCACACTTTGTGCACGGGGGCATTGTCATGCTAAAACAGAAAAGGGACTTCCCCAAACGGTTGCCACAAAGTTGGAAGCACAGAATCATCTAGAAAGTCATTGTACACTGTAAAGTTAAGATTTCCCTTCACTGGAACTAAGGGGTTAAGCCGGAACCATGAAAAACAGCTCCAGAAAAAAAGTATCCACCAAACTTTACAGTTGGTACTATGCATACATTGGGGAATGTAGCGTTCTCCTGGCATCCGCCAAACCCAGATTCGTCCGTTGGACTGCCAGATGGTGAAGTGTGATTCATCACTCCAGAGAACGTGTTTATTTCCACTGCTCCAGAGTCCAATGGCAGCGAGCTTTACACAACTCCAGCCGCCGCTTGGCATTGCGCATGGTGATCTTAGGCTTGTGTGCTGCTGCTCGGATACGGAAACCAATTTCATGATGCTCCCAACGAACAGTTATTGTGCTGACGTTGCTTCCAGAGACAGCTTGGAACTCGGAAGCGAGTGTTGCAACCGAGGACAGACTACTTTTTCGCGCTACAGCACTCGGCGGTCCCGTTCTGTGAGCTTGTGTGGCCTACCACTTTGTGGCTGAGCCGTTGTTGCTCCTAGACGTTTCTACTTCACAATAACAGCACTTACAGTCTACAGAGGCAGCTCTAGCAGGGCAGAAATTTTATGAACTGACTTGTTGGAAAGGTGGAATCCTATGACGGTGCCACGTTGGAAGTCACTGAGCTCTTCAGTAAGGCCATTCTACTGCCAATGTTTGTCTATGGAGATTGCATGGCGGTGTGCACAATTTTATACACCTGTCAGCAATCGGTGAGGCTGAAATATCCGAATGTACTAATTTGAAGGGGTGTCCACATACATTACTAAACTATATATACAGAAGTATCCATCAACCTACGTGACATCAAAGAGGGCCAACCAACTTTCTGGTAGAGAATGCAGTGTTTTGAGACACACAAAATAATACAACAATATCGTACGTTAGCGAGATTTGCTTTGTGGTCACTTGACTTGGTAACGAATGTCGAATAATTTGGCTAATTTGCAGTTATAAAAAAAGTAGGTAACTAGCGCCGTTAGTTAGTTGACTAGTTAGGTAAGTTAGCTAGCCAACTTGTTAAGTTAACGTTACGATAAACGCCCACGATAAAAAATAACGTCTACATTTAATAACAGCTTTTCAATCCTTGACCTTAGCGAATGTTTGGTCACACAGTCCAGGCAGATGTTACGGTAGCTAACTTAGTTAGCTAACGTTCGTTTTTTTCAAGAACGAGAACAGTTAATGTTAGCAGCTAAGTTAAATAACTTTACAAAATGATAGATATAAATAAGAAATGTGCGTATCTAGCAGGCTAGATTGTGGGGAAGGGAATTTGATTTCCAAGTTACTTTTACACCAGCGTTTTTAAAAACGAGAGTTGTGAATTAAGACATGGGCGTCGATAGCCAACGTCGTTAGCTTGCTAACATTAGCCAATGTCTATTCCCTTTCTTTGGCTAGCTACAATCAAAAACTTGTCAAATGTACATTACAATATTTATTATAGCATAGATAGTCTAAGAGAGACAAACCCCACACTAGAAAATTAACTTACCAGAGAAACCACCAGGGAGGACGATGACAACTCTGGTCGACATGAGTCGAATATCCCAGCTAGCTAACGTTAGCCATAGGAAACCGTCCGCATTATTAGTTGCTAGCTTTAGCTCAGCAATCCACAAACACTATGCAGTATTTAGAACATGGCTACACATTTCTCGGTTTTCATTGTAAATTGTGTGTTGGATCAATATTTTGCTGTCCAACATCAGAACTTGAAGGGATATCATAGCTGTTGCGAAAAATATGTTCGTCCAAAAAGATTACAGCTCAGCTGACCAAGCCAAAATTTGCATTGTCAAACAGACGGTTTGTGATTGGACAGTTTGAGTGGCACCAATCACCTGTGGAGACGATGAGCTCACTGTTAGTTTACCTCAGTGGACCTCGTAAAAACATTACTGAACGGACCGAACAGATGAAGTAGATGAATTTTATATTCTACTTCTACTCCATTAATTATTGATGAAAGCCAATAGTAAGACTGTGAAATGTGTGAATGTATTGTACTAAAATTGAATTGTATACACGTATGGATCATTTGATGTAAATTCCCTGCAGCCAGACAATATACATGGATCATTTAATCTGACCTGATAATAGGAATTTAGTTTGGGAAAGTATTGCTGGAGCAGTAGTGTAGACACATTCATTTACCAGGCAGACAGACACAGTGACAATATTCCATATGAAATACATTGTTGCAGTGAGATGCAACATTTTCCTTCCCCCCTCAAGGTAAAGGAGTGTCTTGCTAATTCCCACCCCACCCCTCTCTCCCTTTCCCTTCACAGCCTTTCTTGTGCAAAGATCCGTCCTGCTATCAGCTGCTTCTGGGATGGGCTAATGCTGCAGCCCACATTGCCCATCAGACACAGATGAGAGAGAGAGGGAGAGTTGGAGGAAGCATATGGAATTATCTAGAAATAAACCTCCTCTTGGCTGTAAAAACTCTGCATGTCACAGAGTTCTGTGCTAGCTAGATGTTTGCATCGTGTCACAGAGGGAGGGTAGAACATAGTGATTAATATCACATTCTCAGCTATGTCTTCAGCAGCCATCTGGGTTTATACAAATGTTTATGAGAAATTTACTGTAAAAATTCTGCGCCATGTGATCCCTCTTTAGCACTGCCCTGTGGTTTACAGTGAGAACAGTCTAGGAGAGATGATTGTGGCTGAGACAGGTCAATGGGGTTGTAAAGGAGAGACTAAAGTCTGTGTRCCAAATGGCACCCTATTTCTTACATACAGTAGCAACCTAAAYGGGCAGTCCACCTTACTGTCTGAGTGCTCCAAAGTGAGACATAATAAGTGATGCTATTTATATTTAAGGCAATGGTGCTATCAGAGAATCAGCTATAATTGCACTGATTCCACCTCTTCCAATCTGAAAGAGGGTGAACTAGCTGAGCCTGCAGAGGTTATGAACAATCATACAGAATGTGGTAGAGAAGTGAGTGTTCTTTCCTCTTTATATTACACATTTGGTGGAGGATGYATAATGGTCTGGGCCTGTTTTTCATGGTTCGGGCTAGGCCCCTTAGTTCCAGTGAAGGGAAATCTTAACGCTACAGCATACAATGACATTCTAGACTATTCTGTTTCCAACTTTTTGGCAACAGTTTGGGGAAGGCCCTTTCCTGTTACAGCATGACAATGCCCCCGTGCACAAAGCAAGGTCCATAAAGAAATGGTTTGTCGAGATCGGTGTAAAAGAACTTGACTGGCCTGCACAGAGCCCTGACCTCAACATCAAACACCTTTGGGATGAATTGGAACGTCGACTGCGAGCCAGAACTAATCGCCCAAAATCAGTGCCCGACCTCACTAATGCTCTTGTAGCTGAATGGAAGCAAGTMCCCGCAGCAATGTTCCAACATCTAGTGGAAAGACATCCCAGAAGAGTGGAGGCTGTTGTAGCATTAAAGGGGCGACCAACTCCATATTAATGCCCATGATTTTGGAATGAGACGTTTGACGAGCAGGTGTCCACATACTTTTGGTTATGTGGTGTAGTTTTACACTTAGGATAGGACTCTGCCATTGTGCTGTATTTGTGAATTTTGTCTCTTGGTTAATAAATTATTACATTATACTTGATTAAGCATGCATTTTCCTTAACTGTAATTTTGTTAGTTTTGTTCCAACATTCCCTCCATCATGTGCCAATATCAGTTTTTTAAAGTCTTGGTTCCAATAGATTGAGAGATTGTCAGTTGGATAGGCTCTGTGCAAGGTTTTGTATGTCTTACCTATCGTATGAATATCCTTTTCTGACTCAAATATAATTATTTCAAGATTGCTCTGGTGTACTTTTTTAAAGAATTTCTTCAGTGTGGTAATTGGTATTACTGAGAATGAATATAAAAACTTTGGGAGCCAAGCTATTCTGAAGAGGTTTATTTTACCTGTAAGATTTATGGTAAGATTGTTCCATTTAAATAGATCTGCTTTCATATTGRTGAGTAAAGTTATCTTTAAATATTTGTTGTTGGTTGTTACTTATTAAGCATCCTAAGTACTTGATCTTTTTTGTGGTTCACTTAAAGAACTGCTGTAGATCATGAGTTATTACTTTTCTTTTTCCTGTTGCCGTTATTTAGTTTTTATACAGTAAATTGTAAATCCTGAGATTTTTTACCCCTTTTTCTCCTCAATTGGTAGTTACAGTCTTCTCTCATTGCTGCAACTCCAGTACGGACTAGGGAGAGGCAAAGGTCAAGAGCCGTGCGTCCTCTCTAACACAACCCAACCAAGCCGCACTGCTTCTTGACACAATGCCCMCTTAACCCGGAAGCCAGCCGCAACAATGTGTTGGAGGAAATATTATTATTCTTTCATTTTTTGAGTAAACTGTCGGACAATACTCATTTCTGTGTCCTGCGCCTGACTCCACCTTTCTTCATTTCACCAACACCCTCACATCTAGACTTACTCTGTGGAGATTTGAGAACCTTTCAGAAGGACAACCATCTCTGCAGCACTCCACCAATCAGGCCTTTATGGTAAAGTGGCAAGACGGAAGCCACTCCTCATGACAGCCCTTTTGGAGCTTGCCAAAAGGCACCTAAAGACTCTCAGACCATGAGAAACAACCCTTTGGGTTCTCTATGGTGTTGTAGGTCAGGGCGTGACTAGGGGGTGTTCTAGTCTTTTCATTTCTATGTTGGTGCTCTTAGTATGGTTCCCAATTAGAGGCAGCTGATGTTCGTTGTCTTTAATTGGGGATCATACTTAAGGTGTCCCTGTTCCCACCTGCTTTGTGGAATATTGTTTGTGTTTGTGCTTGTTGCACCACGTAAGTCACGTTTCGTTGCTTGTTTATTGTTTTGTTGAGAAGTTTCACTTAATAAAAGGATGTGGAACTCAAATCCCGCTGCGCCTTGGTCCGTCCATTTCAACAATCGTGACAAACGCTGGAGTGGCTTATGGACAAGTGTCTGAATATCCATGAATGGCCCAGCCAGAGCCCAGACTTGAACGTGATCGAACATCTCTGGAGAGACCTGAAAATAGCTGTGCAGCAACGCTCCCCATCKAACCTCARTGAGCTTGAGAGGATCTGCAGAGAAGAATGAGAGAAACTCCCCAAATACAGGTGTGCCAAGCTTGTAGCGTCATACCCAAGAAGACTCGAGGCTGTAATCGCTGCCAAAGGACACACCTTCTCATTCCAGGGTTTTCTTTATTTGTTCAAGTTTCTACATTGTAGAATAATAGTGAAGACAACAAAACCATGAAATAACACACATGGAATCATATAGTAACCCAAAAAAGTGTTAAACAAGTGTAAATATATTTTAGATTCTTCAAAGTAGTCCCCCTGTGCCTTGATGACAGCTTTGCACACTCTTGGCATTCTCTCAATCAACTTCACATTGAATGCTTTTCCACCAGTCTTGAAGGAGTTCCCACATATGCTGAGCACTTGTTGGCTGCTCTTCCTTCACTCTGCAGTCCAACTCATCCAACACCATCTCAATTGGGTTGATTGTGGAGGCCAGGTCATCTGATGAAACACTCCATCACTCTCCTTGGTTAAWTAGCCATTACAAAGCCTCAAGGTGTGTTTTGGGTCATTGTCCTGTTGAAAACAAATGATAGTCCAAATAAGTGCAAACCAGGTGGGATGGCGCATCGCTTTAGAATGGTGTGGTAGCCATGCGGGTTAAGTCTTGGGCAAAACTAAACATGGCGGTGTTCACTTTAGCAATCTCACTGGAATAAAGACCTCCTCCATTCCTGTCATTATTGAAAGAGATTGTGATATCTCACATCTCAAAATTGGGCTACTTAATGTCAGATCCCTCACTTTCAAGGCAGTTACAGTCAACGAACTAATCACTGATCATAATCTTGATGTGATTGGCCTGACTGAAACATGGCTTAAGCCTGATGAATTTACTGTGTTAAATGAGGCCTCTCCTCCTGGTTACACTAGTAACCATATCCCCCGTGCATCCCGCAAAGGCGGAGGTGTTGCTAACATTTACTATAGCAAATTTCAATTGACCCCCCCCCCAAAAATGACTGCATTTTCATTTTTAGATCTTCTAGTCATGAAATCTACAGCTTACTCAATCACGTTTTTATAGCTACTGTACCCTTTCCACATCGACGGGACAGTAGTGGAGAAGGTGGAAAGTTTTAAGTTCCTCGGCATACACATCACGGACAAACTGAAATGGTCCACCCACACAGACAGCGTGGTGAAGAAGGCGCAGCAGTGCCTCTTCAACCTCAGGAGGCTGAAGAAATTCGGCTTGTCACCAAAAACACTCACACTTTTACAGATGCACAATCGAGAGTATCCTGTCGGGCTGTATCACCGCCTGGTACGGCAACTGCTCCGCCCACAACCGTAAGGCTCTCCAGAGGGTAGTGAGGTCTGCACAACGCATCACCGGGGGCATACTACCTGCCCTCCAGGACACCTACACCACCCGATGTCACAGGAAGGCCAAAAAGATAATCAAGGACAACAACCACCCGAGCCACTGCCTGTTCACCCCGCTATCATCCAGAAGGCGAGGTCAGTACAGGTGCATCAAAGCAGGGACCGAGAGACTGAAAAACAGCTTCTATTTCAAGGCCATCAGACTGTTAAACAGCCATCACTAACATTGAGTGGCTGCTGCCAACATACTGACTCATCTCTAGCCACTTTAATAATGAAAAATTGATGTAATAAATGTATCACTAGCCACTTTAAACAATGCCACTTTATATAATGTTTACATACCCTACATTACTCATCTCATATGTATATACTGTACTCTATACCATCTACTGCATCTTGCCTATGCCGTTTGGCCATCGCTCATTCATATATTTTTATGTACATATTCTTATTCATTCTTTTACACTTGTGTGTATAAGGTAGTTGTTGTGAAATTGTTAGGTTAGATTACTTGTTAGATATTACTGCATGGTCGGAACTAGAAGCACAAGCATTTCGCTACACTCGCATTAACATCTGCTAACCATGTGTATGTGAAAAATAAAATTTGTTTTGATTTGTTTACAGGCCTCCTGGGCCGTATACAGCGTTCCTCACTGAGTTCCCTGAATTCCTATCGGACCTAATATTCACATTTTTGGTGACTTTAATATTCCCATGGAAAAGTCCACAGATCTACTCCAAAAGGCTTTTGAAGCCATCATAGACTCAGTGGGTTTTGTCCAACATGTCTCTGGACCTTTTCACTGCCACAGTCATACTCTGGACCTAGTTTTGTCCCATGGAATAAATACTATGGATCTTAATGTTTTTCTTCATAATTCTGGACAATTGGACCACCATTTTATTACGTTTGCAATCACAACAAATAATCTGCTTAGACCCCAAACAAGGATCATCAAAAGCCGTGCTATAAATTCTCGGACAACCCAAATATTCCTAGATGCCCTTCCAGACTCCCTCTGCCTACCCAAGGACGTCAGAGTACAAAAATCGGTTAACCACCTAACTGAGGAACTACATTTAAAATTGCGTAATACCCTAGATGCAGTCGCACCCCTAAAAACAATTGGTCTACACGGACAAGTTCTGGCCTGGTTTAGAGCTTATCTGTCAGAAAGATATCAGTTTGTCTCTGTGGAGTTTCGGGGGTTCCTCAAGGTTCCGTTTTAGGATCACTATTGTTTTCACTATATATTTTACCTCTTGGTGATGTCATTCGGAAACAAAATGTTAACTTTCACTGCTATGCGGACGATACACAGCTGTACATTTCGATGAAASATGGTGAAGCCCCAATATTTCCCTCCCTGGAAGCCTGTGTTTCAGACATAAGGAAGTGGATGGCGGCAAATATTTTACTTTTAAACTCGGACAAAACAGAGATGCTAGTTCTAGGTCCCAAGAAACAAAGAGCTCTTATGTTGGATCTGACAGTTAATCTCGATGGTTATACAGTCGTCTCAAATAAAACTGTGAAGGACCTCGGTGTTACTCTGGACCGTGTTAATCTCTCTTTTGATGAACATATCAAGACTGTTTGAAGGACAACTTTTTCCCATCTATTTAACATTGCAAAAACCAGAAACTTTCTGTACAAAAATGATGCAGAAAAGTTAATCCATGCTTTTGTCACTTCTAGATTATATTACTGCAATGCTCTACTTTCCTGCTATCCGAATAAAGCACTAAATAAACTTCAGTTAGTGCTAAACACAGCTGCTAGAATCTTGACTAGAATAAAAAAATATGTGATCATATTACTCCAGTGCTAGCCTCTCTACACTGGCTCCTGTTAAGGCTAGGGCTGATTTCAAGGTTTTACTGCTGACCTACAAAGTATTAGGCTTGCTCCTACATATCTCCCGATTTGGTCCTGCCATACATACCTACACGTACGCTATGGTCACAAGACGCAGGCCTCCTTATTGACCCTAGATTTTCTGAGCAAACAGCTGGAGGCAGGGCTTTCTCCTATAGAGCTACATTTTTATGGAATGGTCTGCCTATCCACGTGAGAGACGCAGACTCGGTCTTGACCTTTAAGTCGTTATTGAAGACTCATCTCTTCAGTAGGTCGTATGATTGAGTGTAGTCTGGCCCAGGGGTGTGAAGTTGAAAGGAAAGTCACTGGAGCGACGAACCGCCCTTACTGTCTCTGCCTGGCCGGTTCCACCCTCCACTGGGATTCTCTGCCTCTAATCCTATTACGGGGGCTGAGTCACTGGCATACTGGTGCTCTTCCATACCGTCCCTAGGAGGGGTGTGTCACATGAGTGGGTTGAGTCACTGACGTGATCTTCCTGTCCGGGTTGGCGCCCCCCTGGGGTTTGTGCTCTGGGGGAGATCTTTGTGGGCTATACTCAGCCTTGTCTCAGGGTAGTAAGTTGGTGGTTTGAAGCTGTGCTTTGGCAAAGTGGGTGGGGTTATATCCTGCCCGGTTGGCCGGGGGTATCGGCCCCGGTCTCCCGACCCCTCCTGGCTCAGCCTCCAGTATTTATGCTGCAATAGTTTATGTGTCAAGGGGCTAGGGTCAGTCTGTTATATCTGGAGCATTTCTCCTGTCTTACCCGGTGCCCTGTGAATTTAAGTATGCTCCCTCTAATTCTCTCTCTCTCCGTCTCCCCCTCCCTCCTCTCCCGGAGTACCTGAGCCCTTGGACCATGCCTCATGACTACCTGGCCTGATGACTCCTTGCTTTCCCCAGTCCACGTGGTCGTGCTGCTGCTCCAGTATCAACTGGTCTGCCCTCTGCTATGGAACCTGACCTGTTCACCGGACGTGCTACCTTGTCGCGGATCTGCTGTTTTTCTACTCTCTCTTTCTACTGCACCTGCTGTCTCTAACTCTGAATGCTCTGCTATGAAAAGCCAACTGACATTTACTTCTGAGGTGCTGACTTATTGCACCCTCTACAACCACTGCGATTATTATTATCTGCTGGCCATTTATGAACGTTTGAACATCTTGGCCAAGTACTGTTATAATCTCCAACCGGCACAGCCAAAAGAGGACTGGCCACCCCTCAGAGCCTGGTTCCTCTCTAGGTTTCTTCCTAGGTTCCCGCCTTTCTAGGGAGTTTTTCCGAGACACCGTCCTTCTACATCTGCATTGCTTGCTGTTTGGGGTTTTAGGATGGGTTTCTGTGTAGCACATTGTGACATCGGCTGATGTAAAAAGGGCTTTATAAATAAATTTGATTGATTGATCACACCTCCTCCTCCATGCTTCACGGTGGGAACCACACGTAGAGCTCATCCGTTCACCTACTCTGGGTCTCTGAAAGACACAGCGGTTAGAACCAAAAGTCTCAAATTTGGACTCATCAGACAAAAGGATAGATTTCCACCAGTCTAATGTTCATTGCTCGCATTTCTTGGCCCAAGCAAGTCTCTTTTTCTTATTGGTGTCCTTTAGTAGTGGTTTCTTTGCAGCAATTCGACCATGAATGCCTGATTCACTCAGTCTCCTCTGAAAGGTTGATGTTGAGATGTGTCTGTTACATGAACTCTATGAAGCATTTATTTGGGCTGGTAATTTCTGAGGCTGGTAACTCTAATGAACTTATCCTCTGCAGCAGAGGTAACTCTGTCACGACTTCTACCGAAGTCGATGCCTCTCCTTGTTCGGGCGGTGTTCGGCGGTCGACGTCGCCGGTCTTCTAGCCATCGCCGATCCATTTTTATTTTCCATTTGTTTTGTCTTGTTTTCCCACACACCTGGTTCTCATTTCCCTCATTATGTGTTGTGTATTTAACCCTCTGTTCCCCCCATGTCTTTGTGTGGTATTGTTTATTGTAAGTGCTTGTGCACATTTTATTTGACTGGTGCTCATACTTTTTTTTTTTTTTACTGTTCCCATACTTTGTATTTCTTATGCCATTGGTTTTACTATTAAACTGCTCCGGGTATAACCAAGTTCTGCCCTCCTGCATCTGACTTCCCTGCCACCAGTTACACACCCCTTACAGAATACCACACCAACTACATGGAGTCAGCAGGAGCAGGTGCCCCTGGTATGGAGATAGAGGAGCGCGTCCCGGAGCAAGCGACGATGATCCAACATCTTGGCATCGCAATGGACCGCGTCGTGCAGACCATGGACCGCTCGGAGAGACAGAGAGTACCAGCACAACCGGGGTTACCACTACTCGCCCCTCCTGTATCTGGTCCCAGTAGGATGCTTCTCGACCTTCCCAGAGAGTATGATGAGACGGCGGCATGGTGTCAGGGTTTCCTGTTACAGCTGGACTTATACCTGAGCACCGTCTACCCGGGCTCCCTCGGGAAGGGAGAGGGTGTGCGTCCTCGTTTCGTGCTTCTCGGGGAGAGCTCTGGAGTGGGCTAACGCCGTATGGGGAGAAGGAGATACGGCGTTGGATGACTTCGAGGAGTTCACCTGCCGCTTCCGTGCGGTCTTCGACCACCTGCCCGAGGGTAGAGCGGCGGGTGAACGTCTCTCCCACCTGCGGCAGGAGACGAGGAGCGCACAGGAGTTTGCTTTGGACTTTCGGACCCTGGCCGCCAGAGCGGGATGGAACGACAGGGCCCTGATCGACCATTATCGCTGCAGTTTGCCTGCAGGGACACCACCCTTACTTTCGACCAGCTGGTGGACCTGTCCATTCGGCTGGATAACCTGCTGGCTACCCGCGGACCTCCAGATCGGGGTCTGTCGGTTCCATCCCCCAGAACCACCACTCCGATGCCCATGGAGCTGGGAGGTGCTGCGCTCAGGGAGACCAGAAAAGGTTCCGTCTCGTGCACCATCTGTGGCCAGAGAGGGAGCACACATGACAGTACCCCCTCCCGACGCGTGGCTCCAGCCGCAGGACGCCGACCAAGATGACGATCCCAGGGACCAGGAGCGGACCGGTCACCTCTGCTAAGGCGCGGGAACCTGTCGATCTGGCTGAGGCACGGGAGCATGACGACCTAGAACGCCGGAGAGAGAGCATACGTGACAGTACCCCCTCCCCAGTACGTTCGGCTCCAACCACAGGGACAATCCCGGGGATCCGGGGCGGACAGGTCGCCTCCGCAGAGGCGCAGAAACCTGACTAACCGGCTAAGGAGTGAACCTGATGAGCCGGCAGAGACCTCCCTGGTTGCCTCGGCTGAGGCACGGGAAGATGTTCACCCAGCTTCGGCATGGGAGCCTATTGAACCCGCTGAGGCATGGGAGCCTACAAWCCGGCTGAGGCCTCCAAGGTAGCTTCGACTCCAACACCCAACATCACCCCCAACACACAAAAAAAKCACTCCCAGATGCTTCTCATTGTTGAATCGTCATTCTGTAACGATGTGCGCTGAGAGTCGGGAAGCAAGTTCTCGTGATTGTTTTGATAAATAAACACACATAATACAAAATAAGAAACACGAGCAAAGCTCAGACATGACACGGGAACAGAAACAGGAACAATGACGACTGGGGAAGAAACCAAAGGGAGTGACATATATACAGTGGCTTGCGAAAGTATTCACCCCCATTGGCATTTTTCCTATTTTGTTGCCTTACATCCTGAAATTAAAATGGATTTTTGGGAGGTTTGTATCATTTGATTTAAACAACACGCATACCACTTTGAAGATGCAAAATATTTTTTATTGTGAAACCAACAAGAAATAAGACAAAAAAACTGGAAACTTGAGCGTGCATAACTATTCAACCCCCCAAAGTCAATACTTTGTAGAGACACCTTTTGCAGCAATTACAGCTGCAAGTCTCTTGGGGTCTGTCTCTATAAGCTTGGCACATCTAGCCACTGGGAGTTTTTCCCATTCTTCAAGGCAAAACTGCTCCAGCTCTTTCAAGTTGGATGGGTTCCCCTGGTGTACATCAATCTTTAAGTCATACCACAGATTCTCAATTGGATTGGGGTCTGGGCTTTGACTAGGCAATTCCAAGACATTTAAATGTTTCCTCTTAAAGCACTCGAGTGTTGCTTTAGCAGTAAGCTTAGGGTCATTGTCCTGCTGAAAGGTGAACCTCAGTCCCAGTCTCAAATCTCTGGGAGACTGAAACTATTGCCAATAATGCCAATAGTGTGCAAAGCTGTCATCAAGGCAAAGGGTGGCTACTTTGAAGAATCTAAAATCTAAAATATATTTGGATTTGTTTAACACTTTTTTGTTTACTACATGATTCCATATGTGTTATTTCATAGTTTTGATATCTTCCCTATTATTCTACAATGTAGTATGGTGGAGAAAATTGCAAGATTATGTTATAATACTGTAATTGCATCAAATGGTTGTTTTATGCAACAGAATTGTCAGGACCCGGTGCGAGAAACAGTCACTAATAATGGGCAGAACCCAGAAGATGAGGCAGACACAGCAGTACTAGAGATGGTGGTTTAATAAAAAATAGATATCTTCCAAAATACAAAGAAAATCCACAAAGTGGTAAAAACAGCAAGGGAAAAAACAAACCTCAAAAGACCAATCCAAAAATACACGAGAACAAAACCAGAGAACCTCTSGAAAATCCAACTAGAGAAAAATGATCACAAAGGCTGGGGCTGGGTGCTAACTTACAAACACTGAGCAAGGAACTGAGGAACACACAGGGTTTAAATACTAACAAGGGAATGACTTACAGGTGCAAACAATAATTAGGGCAAGAAAAACAAAAGGTACAAAAAAGGTGCAAGGGGGACATCTAGTGAACAAAACCTGAACAGTCCTGGCCAAAACCTGACAAGAATAGAGGGTTCTTATTGACTCTATTGTGTCTGTGTGGATTGAAAGTGGGCCTTTGGGAGATTTAACACTGACAGAAGATTTACGTTGTCTTTGGGTGATAAGCCTAATAAGACCGCATTCCATAGCATGCATTAATGTTTCTGTACTGGGGTACCAGGGGGAGATGGCTCCAGAGCCAGACCCTGGTCTCTACACAATCAGAACAGCATTTACAGCTTATATAGTGTTTGTGGTGAATTATTAGCAACCTTGTGACCCATTCCATATATCTGTTGTTTGTCATGAACATCCAGGAGGATGGACTTTGCTATAAAATGCTGTGGCTCATATCCGCTTGCTGGGGCTCGCAACGAATTACCTACGGGAGGCTCGTTGACAAGCTCCTTACTGCAGTAATTAAATAATAAAGTTGGATTGTTTTGAAGAAATCTAAAAGTATCTCCTTTTGATTAGAATAATTCCCCGACGGTAGAAAATAGTAAAAATAAAGAAAAACCCTTGAATGTGTCTAAACTTTTGACTGGTACTGTGGGGCGGCAGGTAACCTAGTGGTTAGAGCACTGGGCCAGTAACCGAAAGGTTGCTGGATTGAATCCCTCGAGGTAAAAATCTGTCATTCTGCCCCTGAGCAAGGCACTGTTCCCTGGGCGCTGAAGACGTGGATGTCAATTAAGGCAGCCCCCACACCTCTCTGATTCAGAGGGGTTGGGTTAAATGCGGAAGACATATTTCAGTTGAAGGAAAACAGCTGTACAACTGACTAGGTATCCCCCCCCAATATGTCAGCAAAGGTGAGTGGTTACCTCTTAGTACAGACTTTTGAATTGAAGTTCAAGCGTGTGGGGGACTACCCCATAGACCTGTACCACCTGATGGACCTCTGCTTCTTCATGGAGGACACAGATCCTCTCCAAGTCACCTGGTAGGAGCGGTCTGCCAGGTAGGATGCAATCCAAGAGTTTGCAGGGCTTGAGACGCCCAGCCCTGAGAGGGTGGCGAGGAGGATCTGATTGTTTACGATGTCGAAGGCAGTGGATAGATCTAGGAGGATGAGAACAGAGGAGAGAGAGTCAGCCTTGGCATTGCGGAGAGCCCCCGGTATACAGAGAAGAGCAGTCTCGGTTATGTTACCCGTCTTGAAGCCTGACTGGTTGTCAAGAAGATCATTCTGTGAGAAATAACGAGAAAGTTCAGAGACAGCACACTCAAGTGTTTTGGAAAGAAAAGAAGGAAGGGATACAGGTCTGTAGTTTTTGACGTCAGATAAGTTGAGTGTTGGTTTATTGAGGAGGGGAGCAACTTGGGCCATTTTGAAGTCAGAGGGGATGCAGCGGTGGTCAGGGATGAGTTGATGAGGGAAGTGAAGAATGGGAGAAGGTCTCCAGAGATGGTCTGGTGGAGGGGATGGGGTCGAGCGGCCAGGTTGTCGGTCGACCACTAGTTGCAGGATGTCATCTGGAGAGAGAGGGGAGAAAGAGGTCAAGGCGTAGGGTAGTTCTTCCCTTTGGCTACCACTATCTCATGGGCCTCACGGCCTGTTCATTGAGCTGGTGGAGGGACAGCGGATCTCAAGAAAACTGGACTCAACAGAGGGGAGCCTGGATGCTTGATGTGAATTTTAACGTAACCATCACTGCCCCTCAATGTGTGTCTGGCACCAGTACATGACAGTCCCGGGTGGTCATCAAGCCCCAGGGCTACAGTGAGGAGGTGGAGACTATGCTGAAGACCATATGTGACTGTCCATGTCAGAGGGATAGGAAAGTTGTGTGGCATGTCAGAGCATTGTGTGAGAAATGGGCATGGAGAATCCTGGGAGACACCTGTGTCGCCATGACAACACCTCAGAAGAGTGCAGTGGGCAAGGCGTGTGTGTTTCAGGAAAGTGTGAGTGCCATATAAGCCACAGAAATCCCACCCTGCATGCTTACTATGGGCAGTTCTGTGAGTGCAGTGACTTCCACTATGATCAGTACCGGGGCTTACCATGTGGAGATAGGTGTGTGCTCTCTTTCTGACATCTGACATACTGTTTAATCAATCAATCATTCAATCAATCAAACAATCAAATGTATTTATAAAGCCCTTTTTACATCAGTCGATGTCACAAAGTGCTATACAGAAACCCAGCCTAAAACTCCAAACAGCAAGCAATGCAGATGTAGAAGCACAGTGTCTAGGAAAAACTACCTAGAAATGCAGTACCTAGGAAGAAACCTTGAGAGGAATCAGGCTCTGAGGGGTGGCCAGTCCTCTTCTGGCTGTGCCGGGTGGAGATTATTACAGTTCTACTGCTTTACATGGGCAGGTCAAGACAAGGGGCGCTATTTAACTGTGTAAATAGCGCCCCTTGTCTTGACCTGCCCATGTAAAGCAGTAGAATACAACAGTCGACCTGGTCGTGCTGCTACTCCAGTTTCAACTGTTCTGCTGCGGCTATGGAACCCTGACCTGTTCACCGGACCTCTCGCGCTCTACCGCACCTGCTGTCTCTAACTCTGACATTTACTCCTGAGGTGCTGACCTGTTGCACCCTCTACAACCACTGTGATTACTATTATTTGACCCTGCTGGTCATCTCTGAACGTTGTAATCTGAATGTTAGCAATGCTAAAAAGTACATGTAAAATCCCATAGCGAATGCTAGCTAAATGCTAAAGAGCGCATTACAAACATTTTATACAGTGTCTGACATAAACTATTTGCTGGACAGACATCCCAGCTCCTAAAGTTATATAAGTAACTCAAAAATGTGCTGCACGCACAAAGCAAATGTTATACAACAAGGCTCTTGATCCAGGAGGGGATTCTCTGCTGTTACCAAGAGAAGCTTGATTTTGCAAGAAGCTAGACACGTAGCTAGATAACTAGCTACTAAATTAGCAAACCAAATGTATAACTGCAGAGCATGGTGAGTGGAACTGTATTTTTTATTGCAGCTCACTAACTCTTTTAAAATGACTTACTTGTGTGAAACATTATTACATTTAAACTTTAGGTCAACATTTACTTTGTATATTAAACGTGAAATGCTTTTTGCAATGGGAAGTAATGGTTGTATATTTCGATTGGGAAATGCTTAATCGTTGTGTTTTTGTATTCATATGATTGGGACCTACTGGCTTATTATGTCCGAGTGAATGCTTATGCTTTAACATCATGCTGTGTGTGACTGGTGTCTTTCTATCGGCCCTATGCAGTGGTGTAGTGGTACCTGGAGAAGTGGGTGTACTCTAATTTTGGCAAAAAGTCCCCACCCTGTGTTAAAAATGACATGTTTTCCCATTGAACATTTTTTAAATAAAAATGTGATGTTCTAAGTCCACAAAAATGCTTAAACCACATCAACCTGATTGGATGGGCCTGTCAGGGACTGGTTCCCCAGTGGGTGGGGCTGTGTCCACACAGGCCAACCCATGCCTATGCAAACAGCCATGATGACAATTGCACACCACAAATAGTCTACTAACCAACTCTTCGGACCTAACTTTTTCAATACCTGGTTGTTGCCTTAGCCACTGGCGTCCACAGCTGTAATGAGAGGGACACAGACGGGTGCTAAGTTAATTTCCTGTATCTGGCCGGACAGAGACGGCGCCCTGCCCACATTCACTCAACCCTAAAGCTACTGTATGTAGGAACACAGAAAAACCTATATTGTCAAAAGATTATAATAATAATTGTAATCTCATGAATGGTCAGTCATTTGAAAGTGGCTACATTCTCCAGCCCCAATCCTCAGTTGTTTACCAAAAGAGTGGTGGGTAACCAGTTTGTTGCTGTTTGAATCCCAGATTACCCCTCTAATAAACCACACTCTGTCATAATTCCTGCTGTTCAAAGGCCATTTGAATTATTGACATACAACCCAATGATTATTCATAATGGAAAAGTCAGGCTATTGAAATGGCAGATTGTGGCTTTAACCTTTGACCTTGTTCTCTTCCTCCCGGAATGCCCATCAGGTCCTGATGTGGTTTTGGTGACTGCAGTGGTGTCTGGCTCCATGGTGGTCCTGGATGTGGTCTCTCTACTGCTCTGGAAACTATTTACCTCCCAGCCACGACTGGAGGGAGTTCGACCACTTCCAGAAAGAACTGGGAGCGATGACCTGGGACAGGGTGCGGGTGCTCTGTCTCCCCTTTGACACTATGGACCCTGGTCAAAAGAAGTGCACTATATAGGGAATTGGGTGCCATTTGGGACACAGGCAGGGTTTGGCTTTCCCTGATATGGCTGTGGTGTAGACGCCATGAAGGCTACAGCCGTATCAGGACAAGTGTCTCACCAGACTCAAGGGAACTATCTTGTGGAGAATATACAGTACAGTACAGTAGCTGTGTTTGTCTCTTCACTGCCTGAATTAGGATTGTGATGAGATAAATCATTGGGAATCATATGTAGACCTACTGATATTGTTCTTCCTCTGTTCCATTGCAGGGTGACAACCCGATCTACAAGAGTGCCATAATTGTTGTCAATCCCAAGTATAAAGCTCAATGATGGACGTGTTGCCCCCAACTCAAGAAAAATGTACTCATTCTCAGAAATTATTCAAGCGGGCAATGTAAAAATGAACATTATTTCCTATTATTTCCTACGCATACTATTGATGCGTTCATTCACCCACTGCCACAGGGTTCTTACCCTCTAGTGCCACCTTGTGGACAAATAAAACAGAACATTATATGTCATCAAAACATGATGACGTAGAATTATATAAAATATTAATTTGATTAAACACTTTTGTTGCATTAACCTCTTGGAGTGACATTTCACCTTAGGTCAGAATTGGAGGAAGAGGAAGGGGGGTGGAAAACAAACATACAGGTGTCAGGCAGATTACATTTAATATTTATATTTACAGCCATTCAATGGCGTAGAGAGGTGATGCAGTGAGGTCTTTCCACACAAATAGGCTATCAGTTACATCTGACTCCATTACTGGACCAGCGTCAGTGATAAGGACCCAATGTCCTCTATACATTTTCCTCTCCAGAGTGGAAACTAGCAAGGTGAGCTAGAGAGCCAGACTGTCCCAAACTACACCCTATTCCCTTAATAGTGTACTACTTTAGTAGGCCCATTTAGGGCTCTGGTCAAAAGTAGTGCAGGAATAGGATGCCATTTTGGATGCAATCCAAGTAATCTCAACTGAAAAAAATAATCATCAATATTAATGCAAAACAAAATATCATGAATGTAATTTGTGATAATGCCAGATGAAATGGAGCTTTACTGGCAATTTTTCTTCCCATCCTATTTGCATTTTAATGCACTTTCAAACTTTGATTTTCTTTTTGTTCTCCTCTCCCTTTAGCCTACTCCTTGAACTGTTTTGATTTGAAATAAAAATGTTCAGGTACTCAATTTAAATACTTATGATGGCTTATTACATTGTTACAGAGCAGGGTGTGTCAAGAGATATCACTGTCTGTTAAGCCTCATCCCCCCAGAGTTTCACTTATACTTATTTCATCCTTTTTGCTCCTGGAGGTACTAAAGTTTAATTTATACTACACCTGAAAAACAATCTGATGTTTTGCCTATTTTTTAAGGCAAAGTCTGATCATCTCTATAGGGGTTGGAGATGGTTAAGTCTTAGAAAAAGCCTCTGACCCTCATATCAGTCTGTGGTGTGTGAGCAAGCAGGTGTTGAATGAGCCATAGAGGGATCAAAGTGTTCTAGCTGAGCATGGGTCTGTAACTAAGACAGAGTGGCAGCGACAGAACAGGCTAAGGCCTCAGCCTGACCCACAGACACAGCTGGAGACTATACCTGCGTCCCAAATGGCACCCCCTCTGGTCAAAAGTGGTGCACTTAATAGGGAATAGGGTGCCATTTGGGACAAACACCTATGATTCAGACTGGGGATGGAGACACTCCGATGTCTGCGGCAGTAAGACAGAAGACTTAGCCTGAACAGCTGTTGTGCTGCTGATGTTACTCTGACTGGGTCTTTGGCAGAGCAGCCCTGAACGGGTGGTGTTGGTGGGGGAGGAGGAGCCCGCTGGCTGAACCTGCTCAGGGGGCTTCTGGGGCTGGGAGGTGGGCTTCAGAGACTGTCCTAATTCCCTGATTCCCTGGCTGTCGTCTCTGGTTCTGGATGGTGGGTCTCTGGGTCTGGTTCCTCTCCAGCAGCTCTCTCTCCCATAGATTGAAATCGACTGTGGCTAGCCCCGGAGCCCATGCTGCTGGGGCATCGGGAGGACGAAGAGGATGAGGGGACTGAGGCCCGAGACACCCTCCGCCGGAGGTTCTGGGAGATGGAGCGGTGCAGGTTGGTAATGGAGGAGGAGTTTGCTGCCATGGTGACCACCCAGGGGTGGCGGAGGGACTGGGTGGCGGTGAGGCGAGATGAAGGATCCACCTCTAGGAGGCTCTCAATCAAGAGAGCTAATATGATTTGACTATTAGATGTTCTTTTAAAAAATATATTTAAAAAGGAATAGTTTCACCATATTAAAATGAGAGTTCAGTTAATGTAACAGGGTTGACCTTAAAATGAGGGACAGAGGTAAATTAATCACCAATGACAAACTCAGCAAAAAAAGAAACGTTCCTTTTTCGGGACCCTGTCTTTCAAAGATAATTCGTAAAAATCCAAATAACTTCACAGATCTTCATTGTAAAGGGTTTAAACACTGTTTCCCATGCTTGTTCCAATGAACCATAAACAATTAATGAACATGCACCTGTGGAACGGTCGTTAAGACACTAACAACTTACAGACGGTAGGCAATTAAGGTCACAGTTATGAAAACTTAGGACACTAAAGAGGCCTTTCTACTGACTCTGAAAAAACAAAGAAAGATTCCCAGGGTCCCTGCTCATCTGCGTAAACGTGTCTTAGGCTTGCTGCAAGGAGCATGAGGACTGCAGATGTGGCCAGGGCAATAAATTGCAATGTCCGTACTGTGAGACGCCTAAGACAGCGCTATAGGAGACAGCCGACAGCTGATCGTCCTCGCAGTGGCAGACCACATGTAACAACACCTGCCAGGATCGGTACATCTGAACATCACACCTGGGGACAGGTACAGGATGGCAACAAAAACTGCCAGAGTTACACCAGGAACGCACAATCCCTCCATCAGTGCTCAGACTGTCCGCAATAGGCTGAGAAGGCTGGACTGAGGACTTGTAGGCTTGTTTTAAGGCAGGTCCTCACCAGACATCACCGGCAACAACATCGCCTATGGGCACAAACCCACCGTCCCTGGACCAGACAGGACTGCCAAAAAAGTGCTCTTCACTGACGAGTCTCCGGTTTTGTCTCACCAGGATGATGGTCGGATTCGCGTTTATGTCGAAGGAATGAGTGTTACACCGAGGCCTGTACTCTGGAGCGGGATCGATTTGGAGATGAAGGGTCCCTCATGGTCTGGGGCGGTGTGTCACAGCATCATCGGACTGAGCTTGTTGTCATTGCAGGAAATCTCAGTGCTGTGCGTTACAGGGAAGACATCCTCCTCCTTCATGTGGTACCCTTCCTGCAGGCTCATCCTGACATGGCCCTCCAGCATGACAATGCCACCAGCCATACTGCTTGTTCTGTGCGTGATTTCCTGCAAGACAGGAATGTCAGTGTTCTGCCATGGCAGTGAAGAGCCCGCATCTCAATCCCATTGAGCACGTCTGGGACCTGTTGGATCGAGTGAGGGCTAGGGCCATTCCCGACCAAATGTCCGGGAACTTGCAGGTGCCTTGGTGGAAGAGTGGGTAACATCTCACAGCAAGAACTAGCAAATCTGGTGCAGTCCATGAGGAGGAGATGCACTGCAGTACTTAATGCAGCTGGTGGCCACACCAGATACTGACTGTTACTTTTGATTTGACCCCCCCTTTGTTCAGGGACACATTATTTCATTTCTGTTAGTCACATGTCTGTGGAACTTGTTCAGTTTATGTCTCAGTTGTTGAATCTTATGTTCATACAAATATTTACACATGTTAAGTGTTGCTGAAAATAAACGCCAGTTGACAGTGAGAGACGTTCTTTTTTTGCTGAGTTGACAATAAATAATGATCTTCAGAAAGGACTTTGTCAACGCAACAAAATAACTAGGCTTTACAATGATGGTGAAAATTTGGAGACATTTTTGGGCTAAAGATGGAATCCTTAATAGTGAAATCGCAACGTATGTTTGCAAATATACAACAACAAAGACGTTTTTCCTTCGGACATCATTGCAACTCTCCTTCCGTGGCCCCAACTGCTCTTAAATACAAGTCAACATAAATGCATGCTCTGGCAAACCGATCGCTGCATGCACCTGCCCGCCCGTCCAGCATCACTACTCTGGATGGTTCTGACTTAGAATATGTGGACAACTACAAATACCTAGGTGTCTGGTTAGACTGTAAACTCTCCTTCCAGACTCACATAAAATATCTCCAAACCAAAGTTAAATCTAGAATTGGCTTCCTATTTCGCAACAAAGCATCCTTCACCCATGCTGCCAAACATACCCTCGGTCCTCGACTTCGGCGATGTCATTTACAAAATAGCCTCCAACACCCTACTCAACAAATTGGATGCAGTCTACCACAGTGCCATCCGTTTTGTCACCAAAGCCCCATATACTACCCACCACTGCGACCTGTACHCTCTCGTTGGCTGGCCCTCGCTTCATACTCGTCGCCAAACCCACTGGCTACAGGTAATCTACAAGACCCTGCTAGGTAAAGTCCAGCCTTATCTCTGCTCGCTGGTCACCATAGCAGCACCCACCCCTAGCACGCGTTCCAGTAGGTATATCTCACTCGTTGTCCCCAAAGCCAATTCCTCCTTTGGCCGCCTCTCCATCCAGTTCTCTGCTGCCATTGACTGGAACGAACTACAAAAATCTCTGAAACTGGAAACACTTATCTCCCTCACTAGCTTTAAGCACCAGCTGTCAGAGCAGCTCACAGATCACTGCACCTGTAAATAGCCCATCTATAAATAGCCCAAACAACTACCTCTGTGATAAGGTGCGTCTAGGTGATAGGTGTAGGAGTCAGGCGCAGGAGAGCAGGGATGTCTGAGAAGCGTGTTTTAATAAGACAGTCCACCAACACTGGAATGGCACAATCGAAAAGGACGTAACAGAGAACCCGTGCAAACGCACGGAGGAACAAACACGGTTGCGACACTCATACACTTACGTAACCGTGAAAACAAATAATGGTAAATCCAACCGAGCACATCACAATGAAAGACTAATCCCGCACAAACCTAGGCAGGCAACAGGGTACATATATACACACAGAAATTAACGCAAATGAAACCAGGTGCGAAAAGAACCAAAGACAAAACAAACAGAAAAGGAAAAAGGGATCGGTGATGGCTAGTAGACCGTCGATGCTGAGCGCCGAGCGCTGCCCGAACAGGGAGAGGAGCCACCTTCGGTAGAAGTCGTGACAACCTCTTCCCTACTGTATTTATTTAATTTGCTCCTTTGCACCCCAGTATTTCTACTTTGCACACTCATCTACTGTCAAATCTACCATTCCAGTGTTTTAATTGCTATATTGTATTTACTTCGCCACCGTGGCCTATTTATTGCCTTTACCTCCCTTATCTCACCTCATTTGCTCACATTGTATATAGACTTATTTTTCTACTGTATTATTGACTGTATGTTTGTTTTACTCCATGTGTAACTCTGTGTTGTTATATGTGTCGAACTGCTTTGCTTTATCTTGGCCAGGTCGCAGTTGTAAATGAGAACTTGTTCTCAACTTGCCTACCTGGCTAAATAAAGGTGAATTTTTTTAAATAAATTGCACACACAATAGAACAGCAGAATGTGTACTACGCTATGCTCCCCCAGCGCTCCTCACCTCAGCTTGTCAACAACAACGACTGTGGGGCGGATAGTGGCACTGTTTCCCACTACTGAGGATTCCATCTTTAAGTCGGTTAAAATCTTCCTATATGTCAAAATGCCCCCACGGGACGGTTGAGCTAACATACGTATGTGATTAGCATGAGGTTGTAAGTAACAAGAAAATTTACCAGGACATAGACATATCTGATATGGGCAGAAAGCTTACATTCTTGTTAATCTAACTGCACTGTCCAATTTACAGGAGCTATTACAGTGAAAGAATACCATGCTATTGATTGAGGAGAGTGCACAGTTACTTGAAAATGTATCAATAAAACAATTAGGCACATTTGGGCAGACTTGATACAACATTTTTAACAGAAATGCAATGGTTCATTGGATCAGTCTAAAGCATTGCACATACACTGCTGCCATCTAGTGGCCAAAATCTAAATCGCTTCTGAACTGGAATAATACATTGTGGCCTTTCTCTTGCATTTCAAAGATGATGAAAAAAATATTGATATATAAACATGTTTRTTTCTTGGTATTATCTTTTACCAGATCTAATGTGTTATATTCTCCTACATTAATTTCACATTTCCACAAACTTCAAAGTGTTTCCTTTCAAATGGTATTAAGAATATGCATATCCTTGCTTCAAGTCCTGAGCTACATACAGGCAGTTAGATTTGGGTATGTCATTTTAGGCGAAAATTGAAAACAAAAATGGTCCGATCGTTAAGAGGTTTTAAAGGGCACTTCATTTTATATAACATACTTTTTAAATGTACTATTGGTGKACAATTTCTACTTAAAATATCAAAGGGACGCAAAAGGCACTTATTTCATGGAACAACCCATCTCATGACAAAGAAAAATCCTGTTTAACATTTTTGAGTGGTATAGTATTTGTATTCTTTGCATTAATAGGTGGCATATCCTTTTGATAAAAGATTTGTCAAATTAATGAAAATGTTAAGTTTCATTTCTCAGTTGAATTGGTTTGAATGAAATTCTACTACCTTCAATTCAAATTAAATTAAAATTATGCTTGTTGTGGGGTGTGGGCAATTCAAATTCAATTCAAAATCATTGTTTGAATTGAATTAAATCCAGAAATTCCAAATTGACTCCAAACCTGGTTTTATATTGACTTCACAATACAACCCTGCAGACATATATCTATCTAGGGGGTCTTTTGGTTCTTTGTAATTTCAAATTATTCCCCTTGAAATGAACAAAATCACCCTTGTGAATAGATCATCAACATGCAGTGTTTTTCAATAAAGAATATATAATCCATTGAATAAATCATAATCCTTTTGGCATTCTGTCATAGAGACAATGATCAAGGTGCCCTTAATCAAGGTGCCCTTACAAGTAATCCAAACTATGCAACATTCTTTAAATCTAAAGCCTGTTACTAAAGTACTGTTACTTTGTGACCTTTGTGTCACCTCTCCACATTCAATGTAATATCACAGGTGCAGCTGGAACTAATGCAATTGTTTTGGTATTAAACCATGTAAGATCCTTAGCATTGGCTTGACAACATTAATAATAATACATACAGTAGTCTGATTATAATACTTCAGAAATACTTTAAGAACACAATCGACTTGTTTCCTTAACAACCACGACAGAACAAACTCATATCAATGTCATTCAACGAAGAGGGAGGAGAAAAAAAATGATGACTGTAATTTATCTTCCACTAACCTCTATCACAGAAGGTTGGTGGTACCTGGAGCAGAATAAGAGGAATGGTTTTAAATATAACAAACACATGTTTGTGTTTGATGCCATTCCTTTTCCTCTGTTCTTGCCATTATTGTGAGCCTGTCACGTTCTGACCTCAGTTCCTTTTTTTATGTCTTTGTGTTAGGTTGGTCAGGGCGTGAGTTGGGGTGGGTAGTCTATGTTATTTTTTCTATGTTATTGTATTTCTGTGTTTGGCCTGGTATGGTTCTCAATCAGAGGCAGCTGTCGATCATTGTCTCTGATTGAGAATCATACTTAGGTAGCCTGTTTTCCCCATTTTGGTTGTGGGTGTTTATTGTCTGTTTTAGTGTCTGTTCACCTTGCAGAACTGTTTCGTTTTCTCCTCGTTGTTATTTTTGTGTAGTGTTCACTTTCAATTAAATTATGACGAACACTTACCACGCTGCATTTTGGTCCTCTTCTCCTTCACCAGACGAGAATCGTTACAGAGCCATCCTCCCCTCAACAGCCTCCACTGCGTTCTCTATACAATGCCTTCGGAAAGTATTCAGACCCCTTGACTTCTTACACATTTTGTTACATTACAGCCTTATTCTAAAATGGATAAAATTATTTTTGTGCAAAAAAATTATTAATTAAATAAATAAATACCTTATTTACATAAGTATTCAGAGCCTTTGCTTTGAGACTCGTAATTGAGCTCAGGTGCATCCTGTTTCCATTGATCATCCTTGAGCTGTTTCTACAACTTGATTGGAGTCCACCTGTGGTAAATTCAATTGATTGGACATGATTTGGAAAGGCACACACCTGTTTATATAAGGTCCCACAGTTGACAGTGCATGTCAGAGCATAAACCAAGCCGTGAGGTTGAAGGAATTGTCTGTAGAGCTCCGAGACAGGATTTTATCGAGGCACAGATCTGTGGAAGGTTACCAAAAAAAATGTCTGGTGGTAAGAAAGGACGATTGACATAATTTTTCAAGTTTCATCACTCAGTTATTATATTTTTGTTCAATTTAACAAACCAAAGTTTACATTTAGCAAACTAAAGTAAAAATGTAAAATATGGTTTGCCGCCCAGCCCTTACTCACTTTACTGCTAAGTAGAGAATGATGACTTTAATCAACTTCATCTCACTCACAATTTCCACAAATTCAAAAATATATAAACTGTAACAAATAGACTCGCTGACTAGAATAAGGGCAACACCAACAACCCAAGGAACACCTTTGAATTAATGTTTCTCTTTCTAAACATCACTCTTCAGGGAAGGTCTCGCTCCTCCCCATTTTTATCCATAAATGCATTTCTCCTTTTTTGTCTCTCACCCAGTAATGACAATTAATCAACCATGAAATTGACAATCATGAGTGTTGCCAGCAAGAGGAATTCAAAGAGAAGCAGGTCTCACATAGACACAGTGTACTAAACTAGAGAGAGCAGAGAGAGAACTCTGTCTGTATCTGAGCAGAGTAGTCTACTGCGCACAAAGCAGGAACTTAAACATGTTCCTCACAGACTCCTTTATTATGTTATTTCACACCTGAGAGGCAGAGAAGTCAGTCATAGTCACTTTGCCTGGAGGGAGAAACAGGATTTGATTGAGCTCAGTCACAACTAAAGACCACCGTTTGTTCCTCCTAATCATTGTGTTGTTCTGATCATTTATTGTTAATGTCTTGTATACATTCAATATGTCTTGGTCAATACTTGGTCAAAACAGGGTTTCTAACTAAAAATGGAGGTGAAAGCTACATTATCAACACATACAATATTAGTAACTCACACATGGGTTTAAAGTAAAAACAACATGAACCAACTAATATGACCAAGGGTCTATATACTGTACAATATGATGGATCTTTATACTTTCTCCAAGTATTGTCTCCCAATGTCAATACAATAAATATACTGTTCAGAGAGAAAAATTGTGTCAACTRATCTTTGGAAGTGGGCTACCGCCACCTGAAGTAGAAGTTGATTTTCTTGTTTTATTTTGTACATTTTCCATGTAAAAAAAACTGGCTTTATTAGGTTTGGTGGAAGGGGCAAGAGCCTGAACCATATATCATTGCTTAGGAGAAAGTCAGTTGAGGAGAGAAAGGGACAATAAGCCTACACTCCAAATGGCACGCTATTCCCTACCTACATAGTGCACTACTTTTGACCAGAGCCTTATAGGCCCTGGTCAGAAGTAGTGCACTACATAGGAAATAGGGTGCCATCTGGGAGGTAAACAAATAGGATAAAAAACTACTGAGAAAGGTTTATTGAGCAACATCTTGTTAGCTGTTAAAGAGCGAGAGGAGGATGTGAAGTGTCAGTTGCTCACTTCAAGCTAGCTTTGTTAGCGCCAGGATATATTCTCACCTGACAAACATATAATTACAACAAATGGAAACGCTAGAGGCTAGGATTACATCTCTGATGTGAATGTGTGGATAATACACTCTGAATAATGTAAAACTGCATGCAAGCCTTTCAGACACTCGCTGCTAAAGATTTATTAGCTGCTGTTACGGGAAGTCGAAGCCAAGCAGGGGTTTTCCATAGCAACAAAGACAACCTTATATAACATTAGTACATTTATACACCACATTAGTACATACAGTATATACCACTATAATAGCACTGTAATTAAGGCCAATGGAATTATGTAGCCTGGTGTTTTAAATCGACTATCTAACTAGCCTGCATGTATACTCTAATGCAGGGGTGGGCAACTCCAGTCCTCGGGGGCCTGACTGCTGTCACTTTTTCTCCATACCTAGCAAACACAGCTGATTAATCAAACTGCATTCTTAACTGAAGATCATGATTAGGTGATTATTGGAGTCAGGTGCGTTAGTTGGGGCTGGGGCAAAACTGTGACACCAATCAGGCCCTCGAGGACTGGAATTGCCCACRCTTGCTAATGCCAAACATACATTACCATTAAAAACTAAATAGCATTTTTGGGTGGTATTTTTTAAAATGTCATGACTAATGTGCAATATAGAGAGGAGATTGTTTTTATATATAATAATAGTGTATTACATTTGTAAAGTGCTTTTCATTATACAGAATAATTTGCATACAATAATAAGGTGCATACAATAAAAAATAAATAAAATAAATGGACACAACTAGACAGGCAACTGTCACAAAGAACACAGCTGACGCTACAAGGGACAAGGACACCAAAGTGCACAGCTATCAACAGAAAGCCTTCCTAAAGAGAAAGGTCTTTAGGACTGTTTTAAGGGAGCCCAGCGTCTGTGGTGCCTTCAGGTGGTCCGGCAGAACGTTCCAGAGGCTGGGGGCAGTCGAGCTGAAAGCCTGATACCCCAAGGAGCGGAGCTTGGTCCTGGTATAGACTGCTGAATTAATTTACAGTCCCCTCACTAGGTGGCAGTCTGGGCTAACCATTAGAAGCATGCATAGCTCTTGCTGCTAAATCTACCATACTGATGTTTGGGTCAGTATTGTGTGGCTTTTGTCAAACTCATGCTATACTTCATGCTTTATTGTGCACATACAGACACGCACACACACAAAAAAATATGCTCAGGTTAGGCATGAGTAACACTCCATCTTGCGTGAGTGATAAGGTTGAGTGATAAGGTGCAAAAAGCCCAGAGGCAACTTCCTCCCCATGCCTCTGTCCTCCATCCCTCATTGCATCCTCCTTCCCTTCTACAGTTCAGTAGGGTATACAGTACATGTGAGTTTCTACTACAGAGCCTGAGGCGAGGGTTGTGAGACCTGTGTGTGTGTGTGTGTGTGTGTGTGAAGGAGGACTGGGGTTCAGGCCAGGTGACTATAGGCTGTTTACACAGACCCAGCAGGTCTCACCTTTTAGTCACTGTTTGCCCCATGGGTGACACCTGGGCTATCCACCATTTCCTGCCCCGCTCTTTCTCTCTCCCTTCTTTCTCTCTCTTTCTCTCGTTCTGTCTCTCCCCTGCTATCTTACTCTCTCTCTCACTCTTTCTCTCTTTTTCTCTTCCCCTCTCTCTACCTCTGCCTCTCTCTCTCCCTTTCTCGCCCTCTCTATTTCTCTGGCTGTCTCCTCACCATTTACTGTAGGGGAGAGTGGGGTAAGTCGTGCCAAAGGGTTAGTTGAACCACCCATTGTTTCTAGAAAACCATGACCAAATGTTCAGGAAGAGGTCCTCATTTCATGGAGTCTGTGAAGGAGGAAATGGAAAGCAAATTAGGTCAGAAAAACAGATTTTCACAAAGTCAAATGAATTTACTGTGTTATTGTCATGTTCGTCATAAGGAGTAGACCAAGATGCAGCGTGGTATGTTTCCATCCTTTATTTCGGAATAGAAAACTTCAAAGAACAAAAACAACAAAACGAACAAACAAACCGTGAAGCTAGAATAATGCTCACAGGCAACTATACATAGACAAGATCCCACAAAGCACAATGGGGAAATGGCTACCTAAATATGATCCCCAATCAGAGACAACGATAAACAGCTGCCTCTGATTGGGAACCATACTAGGCCAACATAGAAATATAATTCACCTAGATAACCCACCCTTAAATCACACCCTGACCTAACCAACATAGAGAATAAAAGCTCTCTATGGTCAGGGCGTGACAGTACCCCCCTCCAAAGGTGCGGACTCCGACCYCAAAACCTGACTCAATAGGGGAGGGTCCGGGTGGGCATCTACCGTCGGGGGAGGCTCCGGTGCGGGGCGAAGTACCCACTCCGCTCGTGGACACGTCATCGGAGGAATCGGACGTGGCTCGTGGCCGGAAGAACCGGACCGTGAATCATCGCCAGATGCTCCGGGCCGTGGATCATCGCCTGAGGAACTGGACCGTGGATCGTCGCCGGAGGAACTGGACCGTAGATCGTCGCCGGGGACTCCGGACCGTAGATCGTCGCCGGGGACTCCGGACCGTGGATCGTCGCCGGGGACTCCGGACTGGGAACCCTCGCAGGAGGCTCTGGACTGAGAACCCCTGCTGGAGGCTCTGGACCGCAGACCGTCGCTGGAGGCTCTGGGACCGCAGACTGCCGCTGGAGGGCTCTAGACCGCAGACCGCGCTGGAGCTCTAGACGCAGACCGCCGCTGGAGGCTCTGGACCGCGGACCGCACTGGAGGCTCTGACCGCAGACCGCCGCTGGAGGCTCTGGACGCCAGACCGCCGCTGGAAGCTCTGGACCGCAGACTGTCGCTGGAGGCTCTGGACCGCAGACCGTCTCTGGAGGTTCCGGACCGTGGACCGTCTCAGGAGGTTCCGGACCGTGGACCGTCTCAGGAGGTCGGACCGTGGACGTCTCGGAGGTCCGGACCGTGGACCGTCTCAGGAGGTTCCGGACCGTGGACCTTCGTAGGAGGTTCCGGACTGTGAACTGTCGCCGGAAGCTCTGGACTGGTAACTGTCGCCGGAAGCTCTGGACTGGGAACTGTATCCGGAAGCTCTGGACTGGGACTGTCGCCGGAAGCTCTGGACTGGGAACCTGTCGCCGGAAGCTCTGGACTGGGAACTGTCGCCGGAAGCTCTGGACTGGGAACTGTCGCCGGAAGCTCTGGACTGGGAACTGTCGCCGGAAGCTCTGGACCAGACTACTGGTACCACTTATGATAATCCAGACAATCTCATTTGATTGGATATCGTCTCATTCAATTTAATAAGTTAAATTGTCGAACATACCTTTTCAGGTTCTTCAAATGAAATGGGACATTTTAAACTTTCCACTATTAACCTAGATGAACCAACTTCTCAGGTTAATTAAAGTTTAATTTCCAGTTGCCTATACAGGTATGATTAATCATTATCATTGATTAATCAAGTCAATTTGCTTTTGCAAATTCATTCACGTCCAACTCCCACATTACTGATACAGTACTGATGGTTAATTGTCTATAAATAGATTAAAATCATCTCTGCAGCTTCCAACGTATTCCAAAACCAAACTTTGGAAAAATAGGGGGAAAAAATTATCCTATCAAATGTTCTAATAATGTGCAAGCTATCAGAGGGAGTGGCCCCCACTAATTAGTTAACCCCCACCCATAAAAAGATTAATCTCTGACCTTAGAAGCGATACCAACCCTAACTATGCCATTAGCAAAAAAACTGTAGAAACAAATGCTCGCGACAAATGCTCTCCAAAATCAACCTTCGGGCGTAGGCCTTGTAAAGGTTCTCTCCAGTTTAGCCCTGATGTCTTGCCATCCAAGATTGGCATCGGTCCAATACCGCAGTGCATAGATGAAGCATGAGCAGGAAACGGTAGACATAAAGGGATAGCTGGTGAGAACCGGGAAACTAATGACAAAAGCAGAAAAGGGAAAAATTCTGCTAGCTATGGAACTGCGCTTGAAAACTGAACAATTAAATGTAATTGCAAAAACTTATGACGATGAAAGAGCACAAACTCTTCAATAAAATCATCTTCTACAGGAACAACTCGATTTAGCCAAAACTAAATACGACGATGTCCAGGCCAAACTGGATAAATCTGARGAGTTATCTACAAACAGGAGCGAGCAACTTGATAACATTACTCAAAGTAACAATGTTCTACTCCAAATGCTGTCGACCAAAGATGACAACACAATGACTAAGTTGGATGACAAATCAGCAGAACTCATTGAAGTCGCTGACCAAATGAATGATGAGAGAACTCAGGTGATGAAGATGGAAATATTGATTTCTAAGCAAGCGGAGGAAATCTCATCACTGAATCTCTCGCTCCGTACTCAAGACCTCTATCTGCAAACAATGACAGATAYGTTTGAGACCGAAAGGAGCAAGTGCGACACTCACGTGGCCAAAATCAGTACTTTGACCCCGTTCCAGGTCAGCCAAACGATACTGAGACGTTCCTAGCTGACATAGAGGACACATTGGATGGCTACCCGAACGCTACGGGTTCTGACAGGGTTTACCTGTTGAAACAAACGTTGAATAGACACATGACAAGGTTCATTCATCTACAACAGCCACACGTGCTTAATTGCCACAGCTTTGAAATTAGAATTCAGTGGTTCTGCGACTTGCAAACACGATAGCTCACTGGCTAACACTGTCAAACAAGCCCGGAACGAACACCCACAAGCTTACTATCATAGGCTTTGTTCAGCTTACTTTGGCCTACTCACTGAAACAGGAATGGAAGAGCTGTTACCATTCAAACAAATGTTTCTGTCGAACAATTTATCCCACCTTCATTACCTACTTGGGCCCTACAGCCCATGTTGGCTTGCCTATATTACAACTCAGAGAGCTTGCAAGCACAGCTTTTGAGGCATCAAAAGGTCGCAACACTAAGAGCCCTGACCACTCGGTTTTGAAGTTTGACCAGGAGCACTCACTCCAGTTAGAGGGTGCATTATCAGGTATTGGAGTGTTGAAAGATGACGCATAATAACGGTTTCTACCACGAAACCACAATTCTAATAACATCCGCGGTCTAAATACCTGTAAAGTATGTCACCATCGAAACGACTACCACTACAATCGACCTGTTCGCTACGTTCCTGCATCCAACCAACACAAAGTGTCAGAGTAGGGTAACAAAGGATTAAAGGACGATCAAAACATAGACCAATGTTCTCTAGAAGTTCCACTATGTGAAGAACTAAAGCGTGAAAAATTTGAGAAAAAGGTAAAAGATAAGTCACAAGGACTAGATGCGGAATTGCCGGACACCAGGTCCGCAGGAATTAATTCCATTGGCAAGGACGTTAAAAATAACATTTCTCCCGTTCTCACTCGAGACCCTATCCAGTGCCCGCTCGATCAAGAAACAAGCCCACAGGCTTTGTCTATAGACTCTGATACAAAGGTTGCGAAGAAAAAGGTCAAAAGCTTCGCTAAAGCCAAGCCCACTCAAAATTCGAAAAGTTGATCTGCCTTCACCTTAAACAGAAATGGCACATCACGTCGTTGCGAACGACCACTCGACTTTGTGGGGAATATGTAAACTAAAGACAACTCTAAACGGCCATACCTGGAAACAGTCCTGGAGGACTGCTTAATTAACTTGTCATGTGCTAGTTGATTCGGGCGCAACAATATCGCTCATCTCTCAAACATTGTTCAATGTCCAACTGCTCTTAAATGCAAGTAAAACTAAATGCATGCTCTTCAACCYATCGCTGCCTGCACCTGCCCACCCGTCCAACATCACTACTCTGGACGGTACTGACTTAGAATATGTGGACAACTACAAATACCTAGGTGTCTGGTTAGAATGTAAACTCTCCTTTCAGACTCATATTAAGCATCCCCAATCCAAAATAAATCTAGAATCGGCTTTCTATTTCGCAACAAAGCATCCTTCACTCACGCTGCCAAACATACCCTCGTAAAACTGACTATCCTACCGATCTTTGACTTTGGCGATGTCATTTACAAAATAGCCTCCAACACTCTACTCAGCAAATTGGATGCAGTCTACCACAGTGCCATCCGTTTCGTCACCAAAGCCCCATATACAGTACTACCCACCACTGCGACCTGTATGCTCTCGTTGGCTGGCCTTCGCTTCATATTTGTTGCCAAACCCACTGGCTCCAGGTCATCTATAAGTCTTTGCTAGGTAAAGCCTCACCTTATCTCAGCTCACTGGTCATCATAGCAGCACCCACCCGTAGCATGCACTCCAGTAGGTATATTTCACTGGTCACCCCCAAAAGCCAATTCATCCTTTGGCTGCCTTTCCTTCCAGTTCTCTGCTGAAAATGACTGGAAGGAATTGCAAAACTCACTGAAGCTGGAGACTCATATCTCCCTCACTAACTTTAAGCATCAGCTATKAGAGCAGCTTACAGATCATTGCACCTGCACATCTGTAAATAGCCCATCTGTAAATAGCCCATCCGACTACCTCATCCCCATATTGTTATTATTATTTTTCCTTCTCCTTTGCACCCCAGTATCTCTACTTGCATATTCATCTTCTGCACATCTATCACTCCAGTGTTAATTGCTAAATTGTAAATATTTTGCCACTACGGCCTATTTATTGCCTTACCTCCCTAATCTTACTTCATTTGCACACCCTGAATATAGACTTTTCTATTGTGTTTATGACGGTACGTCTGTTTATTCCATGTGTAACTCTGTGTTGTTTGTGTCGCACTGCTTTGTTTTACCTTGGCCAGGTCGCAGCTGTAAATGAGACCTTGTTCTCAACTGGCCTACCTGGTGAAATAAAGGTAAAAAAACATTTTTTTATTTTTATTTTTTTTGAAGCCAACTAAATGTTGGTTAAAAGTGGAACGATGCGACACCACACTTCGAGGTTTCACTCAGACTACCTTGCCTCTCACTTTGAGAGTCATGCTGAAACTATACTTCCAGGAGGTATCGCTCGTTCACTCTGTGTATGTTACCAGCCTCGTATCTGAACCCCTGCTACTCGGAGCAGACTTGATGGATCGGTTACTCTCACTGATGGATTGGAAAACCAACTATGTATGATCACAGTGCCTTCTCCACTGACCCCACTGTCTTACCTTAACGCTAGCTGTAACGTAGTCATCCACGAGGGGTACAGTTGGTCGGAAGTTTACAAATACATTTAAACTCAGTTCTTCACAATTCCTGACATTTAATCCTATTAAAAAGGCATTGCCTTTAAATAGTTTTACTTGGGTCAAATGTTTCGGGTAGCCTTCCACAAGCTTCCCACAATAAGTTGGGTGAATTTTGGCCCATTCTTCCTGACAGAGCTGGTGTAACTGAGTCAGGTGTGTAGGCCTCCTTGCWCACACACACTTTTTCAGTTCTGCCCACAAATGTTCTATAGGATTGAGGTCAGGGCTTTATGATGGCCACTCCAATACCTTGACTTTGTTGTCCTTAAGCCATTTTGCCACAACTTTGGAAGTATGTTTGGGGTCATTGTCCACTTGGAAGACCCATTTGCAACCAAGCTTTAACTTCCTGACTGATGCCTTGAGATGTTGCTTCAATATATCCACATCATTTTCCTACCTCATGATGCCATTATTTTGAAGTGCACCAGTCCCTCCTGCAGCAAAACACCCCCACAACATGATGCTGCCACCCCCGTGCTTCACGTTTGGGATGGTGTTCAATGGCTTGCAAGCCTTCTCCTTTTACCTCCAAACATAACGATGGTCATTATGACCAAACAGTTCTATTTTTGTTTCATCAGACCAGTGGACATTTCTCCAAAAGGTACGATCTTTGTCCCCATGTGCAGTTTCAAACCGTAGTCTGTCTTTTTTATGGCAGTTTTGGAGCAGTGGCTTCTTCCTTGCTGAGCGGCCTTTCAGGTTATGTCGATATTAGGACTCGTTTTACTGTGGATATAGATACTTTTGTACCTGTTTCCTCCAGCACCTTCACAAGGTCTTTTGCTGTTGTTCTGGGATTGATTTGCACTTTTCGCACCAAAGTACGTTCATCTCTAAGAGACAGAACGCGTGTCCTTCCTGAGCGGTATGACAGCTGCATGGTCCCATGGTGTTTATACTTGCGTACTATTGTTTGTACAGATGAATGTGGTACCTTCAGGATGAACCAGACTTGTGGAGGTCAACACAATTTTTTCTGAGGTCTTGGCTGATTTCTTTAGATTTTCCCATGATGTCAAGCAAAGAGGCACTGAGTTTGACGGTTGGCCTTGAAATACATCCACGGGTACATCTCCAATTGACTCAAATTATGTCAATTAGCCTATCAGAAGCTTCTAAAGCCATCACATCATTTTCTGGAATTTTCCAAACTGTTTTTTAGGCACAGTCAACTTAGTGTATGTAAACGTCTGACCCACTGGAATTGTGATACAGTGAGTTATAAGTGAAATAATCTGTCTGTAAACATTTGGAAACATTACTTGTGACATGCACAAAGTAGATGTCCTAACTGACTTGCAAAAACTATAGTTCGTTAACAAGAAATTTGTGGAGTGGTTGAAAAATTAGTTTTAATGACTCCAACCTAAGTGTATGTAAACTTCTGACTTCAACTGTATCTGTCGAAAGCACCCCTTGGGAAAAAGACGCTTCGAAACCTCTTTGTGCAGAATCCAATCCAAGGAGACATTACGATATGTCGACACATTCCATCAGCAAACCCGATTGACCATTCTTTTTATGATTTCGAGCCAGCAGTCTCTGTGAATGAGCAACTTCCCTCCTCCTTGAAGTCATGCAATACTGTAGTTGAGATGAACTTCTCTTGCCCTTTGGACACTTCCGCAAGCACTGCGGCCGTCTCAGCAAGTAAAATATTGATGCGCAGAGCATACTCTGCTTCCGATGCTAGATCTTCCGCCTTGTGGGGAACTGTCACGCCTTACAATGACACCCCCCGCGTCAGTCTAGTATCTGACCCGATGACTCCCACTGGTGAAACACTTTGCGATATCACAGACAGATATGCTCGTCTCAGATGGCAGGTACTGAAGAGGTTGTCACACGCGGACACGGTGGTGACACCAGGATATAACACCAGGATATTTGGTTGAAAGGTTACGTCCATTCTCAAAACATTGTGGCCACTAACAACTCGTACATAGAGTTTGATCTTTTCATTTGTGCCTCAGATACCAACATCAATCGCTGGTGGTGGGGGTCCCGAGCCACAAAGGGGGGGAATACTASCCCAGACCCATAATGAGCCTCATCGAGGCCGGTGGGGAGGTCGAGACTATGTGCAACACCGTACGAGGTTGCCAGAGCAGAAAACATATCTAGTTGTAAACTCCCCTATGAGAACAGTGAGGAGCAGACAGCCCCCTATGGCAAAAATAGTCATGCCTTGCCATGTGTAGGTTCAACTACAATACAACTAGTAAAATGCTCTAATCATGTGTACCTGTAGGGTAACATTTCAGAATAAATCGGTAGGACAACTGGTTCCCTTGAGTACCAATGCCAGGACAGTCAGTCCAGCCACAATCAGTAAGTCAAATTGCTACTGGTCAAATTGCCTAGCGTCGTCCGGGTTAGGGAGGGTTTGGCCGGTAGGGATATCCTTGTCTCATCGCGCACTAGCGACTCCTGTGGCGGGCCGGGCGCAGTGCACGCTAACCAGGTCGCCAGATGCACGTTGTTTCCTCCAACACATTGGTGCGGCTGGCTTCAGGGTTGGATGCGCGCTGTGTTAAGAAGCAGGTCGCCAGATGCACGTTGTTTCCTCCAACACATTGGTGCGGCTGGCTTCAGGGTTGGATGCGCGCTGTGTTAANGAAGAGGCTACGCTAATGCAAAGGAGATTAGAATGACAAGTGGACTACACGTCTCGAATGTTCAGGAAGTTAAGCTTACGTTGCAAAAATAAAATAAAATCTTATTGACTAAAATCTTATTGACTAAAATGATATAGTACTGCTGGCGGTGAAGTAGGCTGGCTAGCAGTGGCTGCGTTGTTGACTTTGTTTGAACGTGTAGCTGGCTAGGTAAGCAGTGCGGTGGTTGGGTTGTGTTTCGGAGGACGCATGGCTTTCGACCTTCGTCTCTCCCGAGCCCGTACGGGAGTTGTAGCGATGAGACAAGATAGTAACTACTAACAATTGGATACTTCGAAATTGGGGAGAAAAGGGGGTAAAAAAAATAATTTTTTAATTTTTAAAAATAAACGCAATTGACAGTGAGAGGACGTTCCTTTTTTTGCTGAGTTTCTGTATTCACCCCCTTTGCTATGAAGCCCCTAAATACAGTGCCTTGCAAAAGTATTCATCCCCCTTGGTGTTTTTCCTATTTTGTTGCTGTAATTTAAATTGATTTTATTTGGATTTCATGTAATGGACATACACAAAATAATCCAAATTGTTGAAGTGAAAAAAAAAATATATATAATAAAAACGGAAAAGTGGTGCGTGCATATGTATTCACCCCCTTTGCTATAAAGCCCCTTAATAAGATCTGGTGCAACCAATTACCTTCAGAAGTCACATAATTAGTTAGATTGCACACAGGTGGACTTTATTTAAGTGTCACATGATCTCAGTATATATATATATACACCTGTTCTGAAAGGCCCCAGAGTCTGCAACACCACCACCAAGCAAGCGGCACCATGAATACCAAGGAGCTCTCCAAACAGGTCAGGGACAAAGTTTTGGAGAAGTACAGATCAGGGTTGAGATCTAAAAAAATATCCGGAACTTTGAACATCCCACAGAGCACCATTCAATCCATTATTAAAAAATGGGAAGAATATGGCACCACAACAAACCTGCCAAGAGAGGGCCCCCCACCAAAACTCACGGACCAGGCAAGGAGGGCATTAATCAGAGAGGCAACAAAGAGACCAAAGATTATTTATTGTTTTGCGCGAAAAAAATATTTTGCATCTTCAAAGTGGTAGGCATGTTGTTTAAATCAAATGATACAAATCCCCCAAAATATCAATTTTATTTCCTGGTTGTAAGGCAACAAATTACGAAAAATGCCAAGGGGGTGAATACTTTCCGAAGCCACTGTACTTCTGTAAACGTGATGTTTTAAAAAAAATATTTTTAAATAGATTAGCAACAATTCCTAGAAACCTGTTTTTGCTTTGTCATGTGAGAAAAACCAAACAATTGAATCAATTTCAGAATAAGGCTGTAACGTAACAAATGTGAAAAAAGTCAAGGGGTCTGAATACTTTCTGCAGGCATTGTAGATTTGATGATGTTGAAGTCGAAATGCTAGGATAGTGGCGGCAGTTCTCATTTTCTTTGCGACTTGCAGTAAATCAATAGCTATTTAGTGGTCCAAGTATGTCGGAAACATTAACTTGCTTGACCATYCTGTAGGTCATGTAAATGTTTGTTACATGCAATATGCTTTGTGGACGTCTGACAGAGGTTGCTTTCCGGTTTTGTGAATAAACAAACAAAGGTGTGGTTGAATTGATTCTGCCGCTGTCTTATAATTGCATTGACAATCACAACACATACAGTGGCAAGAAAAAGTATGTGAACCATTTGGAAATACCTGGATTCCTGCATAAATTGGTCATAAAATCTGATCTTCATCTAGGTCACAGACAAACAGTCTGCTTAAACTAATAACACACAAACAATTATACGATTTCATGTCTTTATTGAACACACCGTGTAAACATTCACAGTGCAGGGTGGAAAAAGTATGTGAACCCTTGGATTTAGTAACTGGTTGACCCTCCTTTGGCAGTAATAGCTCTACCAAACGTTTCCTGTAGTTGCGGATCAGACCTGCAGAAGAGTCAGGAAGAATTTTGAACCAMTCCTCTTTACAAAACTGTTTTAGTTCAGCAATATTCTTGGGATGTCTGGTGTGAACTGCTCTCAAGGTCATGCCACAGCATCTCAATTGGGTTGAGGGCAGGACTCTGACTGGGCCACTCCAGAAGGTGTATTTTCTTCTGTTGAAGCCAATCTGTTGTTGATTTTCTTCTGTGTTATGGGTCGTTGTCCTGTTGCATCACCCAACTTCTGTTGAGCTTCAATTGGTGGACAGAGCCTAACATTCTCCTGCAACAAAATGTCTTGATAAACTTGAAGTCCTTTTTCCGTCGATGATAGCAAGCTGTCCAGGCCCTGAGCCAGCAAAGCAGCCCCAAACCATGATGCTCCCTCCACCATACTTTACAGTTGGGATGAGGTTTTGATGTTGGTGTGCTGTGCCTTTTTTTCTCCACACAGTGTTGTGTGTTCCTTCCAAACAACTKATCTGTAGTTACATCTGTCCACAGAATATTTTGCCAGTAGAGCTGAGGAACATCCAGGTGCACTTTTGCAGTGGCTTCTTCCGTGGTGTCCTCCAATGAACACCATTCTTGTTTAGTGTTTTACGTATAGTAGACTCAGAGATGTTTGCATGTTCCAGAGATTGCTGTAAGTCTTTAGCTGACACTCTAGGATTCTTCTTAACTTCATTGAGCATTCTGCGCTGTGCTCTTGCAGTCATCTTTGCAGGATGGCCACACCTAGAGAGAGCAGCAACAGTGCTTCACATCAGGCAATGCTTCTTGTGAATAGCAAACAAACATTTTGTGAGTTTTTTATTGGGCAAGGCAGCTCTAACCAACATCTCCAATCTCGTCTCATTGATTGGACTCCAGGTTAGCTGACTCCTGACTCCAATTAGCTTTTGGAGAAGTCATTACCCTAGGGGTTCACATAATTTTTCCAACCTACACTGTGAATGTTTAAATGATATTCAATATAGACAAGACGAATACAATCATTTGTGTGTCATTCGTTTAAGCACACTATGTTTGTCTACTGTTGTGACTTAGATGAAGATTAGATCAAATTTGATGACCAATTTATACAGAAATCCAGTTAATTCCAAAGGGTTCACATACTTTTTTTTGCCACTGTTGCTTTTAATGTCTTTTTCCCCCCCACACACCGCTACTGAACTTTGGTGGTACACTAAAAAGGCAAATTTGTACCTTTCCCAAAGGTGTGCTTTTGTACCTGTGTACTACAAGTAACAAAGGAACTATCTCGTCCCCTAAGGGTACACTATTGGCTCTTTTTAAGGCTAGTGTCCTTAATTAAAACTATAACAAAGTGGTAACCCACCTCTGTTTTGGTTATAAGCCGAGAGATGTGCCTGGAGAAATGTAACCACTCTCAAATCCATGAAATCAAAATTCTCTAACCATGTTTTGAGGCTATATGGTATTTGTTTACATTTACATTGTTTACAAACATTGGAGTAAAACAAGCTTATATGTTGGGTTCTGATGGGGTACAACAGTTGAACTAAGCTCAGGATGCATTTATAGGTTATATTCTTCAAGAATCAATGGGTATCATTCATTTACAAGTCCAAAAATGGATGTAGGAACTAAAGAGTCAAGCTTTAAGGTACAAATTGCAAGAGTACAATTGTATACCCATAACTAAAGTAACAATGGGCATACTTTACAAGATACAACTACAGTGAAAAGTGTTTGTACCCCTTTAAGTACTATTCTAAATATAGGTAGGACCCTAGGGATGTCAGACCTTTATACATAATGTGAAGCATACGTCCATTATGTAGCTTAATATAGCTGTCATCTTAATAGCTAATCAACATAATCGGAATATGTGTGCGTGTGTGTGCTCATGGACATGTGTGTGGGTGGTATGAGAGAGCGAGAAACAGTCTGGTGGAACACTACAGTGAACAGGTGTCAACCTCACGCCTGTCAACATGTGATTGACGTCTAATCCATCAATGACAAAGCTCTGCATCGATATGATGACTTCTCAATCAATCAAATGTATTTCTAAAGCCCTTTTTACATCAGCAGATGTCACAGTGTTATACAGAAACCCAGCCTAAAACCCCAAACAGCAACAAATGCAGATGAAGAAGGAAAAACTGCCTAGAAAGGCGGAAATCTAGGAAGAAACCTTGAGAGAAACCAGGCTCTGGGTGGCCAGTCCTCTTCAGGCTTTGCCGGGTGGAGAATATAAGAGTACATGGCCAGTAAGGCCAGGTTGTTCTTCAAGATGTTAAAACGTTCATAATTGACTAGCAGGGTCAAATAATAATCACAGTGGTTGTAGAGGTTGCACCAGGTCAGCACCTCAGGAGTAAATGTCAGTTGGCTTTTCATAACCGAGCATTCAGAGGTCGAGACAGCAGGTGCAGTAGAGAGAGAGGGGTAGAGAGAGAGGGAGAGTCGAAAACAGCAGGTCCGGGACAAGGTAGCACGTCCTGTGAACAGGTCAGGGTTCCATAACCGCAGGCGGAACAGTTGAAACTGGAGCAGCGGCACGACCAGGTGTACTGGGGACAGCCAGGAATCATCAGGCCAGATTGTCCTGAGGCATGGTCCTAGGGCTCAGGTCCTCAGGGAGGGGAGGAAGAGAGAGAMAATTAGAGGGAGCATACTTAAATTCACACAGGACAACAGATAAGACAGGAGAATTATACCAGATATAACAGACTTACCCTAGCCCCCTGGCACATAAACTATTGCAGCATAGATACTGGAGGCTGAGACAGGGGGGGTCGGGGGACACTGTGGCCCCGTCCGACGATACCCCCGGACAGGGCCAACCAGGCAGGATATAATCCACTTTGCAAAAGCACAGCCCCCACACCACAAGAGGGAGTAACAAACCACCAACTTACTACCCTGAGACAAGGCTGAGTACAGCCCATGAAGATCTCCTCCACCGCACAAGCCTGAGGGGGTGCAAAACCGGACAGGAAGATCACGTCAGTGACTCAACCCACTCAAGTCGAGTATAGTGCAAAAAAGCCTGGCACGAATGACGCACCCCTCCTAGGGACGTAATGGAATAGCACTTTCGCTGCTATGCAGATGACACACAGCTGTACATTTCGATGAAACATGGTAAAGCGACTAACTGATATCTTTCTGACAGATAAGATCTAAACCAGGCAATAATTTGTCCGTGTAGACCAATTAGGGTTTCCAATCTCTCCAAAAGAGTGTGGTGATCAATGGTTTCAAAAACGGCACTAAGGTCTAGGAGCACAAGGACAGATGCAGATCCTTGGTCTAACGTCATTAAATGGTAATTTACCTCCTTCACGAGTGCAGTATCAGTACTATGATAGGGTCTAAAACCAGACTGAAGCATTTCGTATTAGAGGTCGAACCGATTATGATTTTCAACGCCGATACCGATACCGATTATTGGAGGACCAAAAAAAGCCGATACCGATTAATCGGCCGATTTTATTTATTTGTAATAATGACAATTACAACAATACTGAATGAACACTTANAATTACAACAATACTGAATGAACACTTATTTTAACTTAATATAATACATCAATAAAATCAATTTAGCCTCAAATAAATAATGAAACATGTTCAATTTGGTTTACATAATGCAAAAACAAAGTGTTGGAGAAGAAAGTAAAAGTGCAATATGTGCCATGTAAAAAAGCTAACGTTTTAAGTTCCTTGCGCAGAACATGAGAACATATGAAAGCTGGTGGTTCCTTTTAAAATGAGTCTTCAATATTCCCAGGTAAGAATTTCTCTCTATACGATTTGTATTTCATATACCTTTGACTATTGGATGTTCTTATAGGCACTTTATTATTGCCAGTGTAACAGTATAGCTTCCGTCCCTCTGCTTGCCCCTACCTGGGCTCGAACCAGGAACACATCGACAACAGCCACCCTCGAAGCAGCGTTACCCATGCAGAGCAAGGGGAACAACTACTCCAAGTCTCAGAGCGAGTGACGTTTGAAACGCTATTAGCGCGCACCCCGCTAACTAGCTAGCCATTTTACATCGGTTACACCAGCCTAATCTCGAGAGTTGATAGGCTTGAAGTCATAAACAGCTCAATGCTCAATGCTGAAGAACTGCTGGCAAAACGCACGAAAGTGCTGTTTGAATGAAAGCTTACGAGCTTGCTGGTGCCTACCATCACTCAGTCAGACTGCTCTATCAAATCATAGACTTAATTATAACATAATAAATCACAGAAATACGAGCCGATGGTCATTAAAATGGTCGAATCCGGAAACTATCATTTAGAAAACAAAACGTTTATTCTTTCAGTGAAATACGGAACCGTTCTGTATTTTATCTAACAGATGGCATCCCTAAGTCTAAATATTGCTGTTACATTGTACAACCTTCAATGTTATGTCATAATTATGTACACTTCTCGCAAATTAATTACGGCCTTTGTTAGGTATAAATGGACTTCACACAGTTCGCAATGAGCCAGGCGGCCCAAACTACTGCATATACCCTGACTGCTTGCAAGGAACGCAAGAGAAATGACACAATTTCCCTAGTTATAAGAAATTCATGTTAGCAGGCAATATTAACTAAATATGCAGGTTTAAAAATATATACTTGTGTATTGATTTTAAAGAAAGGCATTGATGTTTATGGTTAGGTACATTGGTGCAACGACGGTGCTTTTTTCGCAAATGCGCTTGTTAAATCATCACCCGTTTGTCGAAGTAGGCTGTGATTCAATGAGAAATTAACAGGCACTGCATCGATTATATGCAACAAAAGGAAACGCTAGATAAACTAGTAATATCATCAACCATGTGTAGTTAACTAGTGATTATGTTAAGATTGATTGTTTTTTATAAGATAAGTTTAATTCTAGCTAGCAACTTACCTTGGCTTCTTGCTGCCCTCGCGTAACAGGTCGTCAGCCTGCCACGCAGGCTCCATGTGGAGTGCAATGTAAGGCAGGTGGTTAGAGCTTTGGACTAGTAACTGGATGGTTGCAAAAACAAATCCCCGAGCTGACAAGGTAAAAATCTGTCATTCTGCCCCTGAACAAGGCAGTTAACCCACCGTTCCTAGACCATCATTGAAAATAAGAATGTGCTCTCAACTGACTTGCCTAGTTAAATAAAGGTGTAAAAAAATATATATATATAAAAAAGAATTGGCAAATCGGTGTCCAAAAATACCGATTACCGATTGTTATGAAAACTTTTAATCGGCCATTCCGATTAATCGGCCGACATATTTCGTATACATTATATATCTTTAGGAAGGAAGTGAGCTGCACAACAGATTTTTCTAAAAAGTTTGAGAGGAATGGGAGATTCGATATAGGCTGATAGTTTGTTACGTTTTCCAGGTCAAGGTTTGGCTTTTTCAAGAGAGGCTTTATTACTGCCACTTTTAGTTTAGTACACATCCGGGAAGACAGGGAGACGTTTATTATGTTCAACATAGGAGGGCCCAGCACAGGAAGTAGCTCTTTCAGTAGTTTAGTTGGAATTGGGTCCATGCAGCTGGAAAGTTTAGAGGCCATGACTGTTTTCGTGAATGTGTCAAGAGATACAGGACTACAAAACTTGAGTGTCTCCGTTGATCCTAGGTCCTGGCAGTTCTGTGGAGACTCATYACAACTGAGCCTTGGAGAAATACGCAGATTCAAAGAGGAGTCCGTAATATGCTTTCTAATGATCATGATCTTTTCGTCGAAGAAGTTCATGAATTNACAACTGAGCCTTGGAGAAATACGCAGATTCAAAGAGGAGTCCGTAATATGCTTTCTAATGATCATGATCTTTTCGTCGAAGAAGTTCATGAATTCATCACTGCTGAAGTGAAAGCCATCCTCTCTTGGGGAATGCTGCTTTTAGTAAGCTTTGCGACAGTATCCCAAAAAATGTGAGGATTGTAGAGCTCATCAGTCCCCCTAACTGGGAGAGGACCAGAGACAATTACTCGATGCCAACACATCTTTCTAGCGAAGTTACACGCTGAAGTTTTTTTGCGCTTAGTGTCCTCTGACTGTTTCATCCTAACATTGTTGGTGTTTCATCCTAACGTCGTTGGTCGACGTGGATAACAATATCTCTATACACTCACTAGTCTCAGCCAGCACCATTTTCAGATTAGCCTTCACGTTGGTAGCCTTCCCCCTGGTAAACAATGGATGATTATTTTTAAGTCTAATATTGCAGGTAATGGAGTTGCCAAGGATTTTCAATTTGTCAGCGCTAATGGTGGGAGGCTTGGGCYAATCAGACCCTGTAACGAGTGGAGGAGAGACCTGAGAAGGCTCGGCCTCTGAGTCCGACTCATTGCTTAAATGGGAGAACCGGTTGAAAGTTTCTGTAGGCTGAATGAGCGACACCGGTTGAGCATGTTGACAGCATTTCTTTCCAGAAGCCTTGAGAAAATTGTCCGGCTGCGAGGACTGTGCAGGGGGGGGGGGGATTTATACTACTATCTGTATTTACTGGTTGCACAGATGCATTTTCATCCTTTCCTAAACTTAAATTGCCCTTGCCTAATGATTGCGTCTGAAGCTGGGCTTACAACTCGGCTATCCTCACCATAAGGCGATWGTTTTCCTGCATATTATGAGTACAGCTACTGCAATTTGATGGCATCACGTTAATGTTACTACTTAGCTGGTGGAACTCCTGTAGAACCATGTCCAGATAAAGCGTRCGGTGTGAAAAATATAAGGTGGGCTGCTACAGCTAGCCTCGGTGCCAGTCTGTCTTTGCTCTCTTGCCAACTCCTATAGAATTGACTTGACAATTAGCAATGCAGTTGGCAAGAGCAAAAACAGATCTGGGACCAGGCTATTCTACAGCTGCTTATTGCAACAAACATAACATTTCCCCATTTATCTGAGAAATATTTCTGAAATAAGTRTCATAGATATCCCACCCAGCATGGCAGCTATTGTTCCTTTCGTGGTCTGTCTGGTCAGCCTAGCAGCAGTAAACATTGGGATAATAGAGCAAGGCCAATGTAAGGGGGGCTCTTATATGCCAGACTAAAATATCATGCCGCTGCATACAACAGAATTGGGCCATGCTTTAAAGCCTACAGAATAATCCCAGACTGGGGTGTAATCAGCATGAAAGAACAGACCCAAACCTCCCCACACACACACCACCACCACAGAGACTGAGTTTGTGTGTGTGTGTTTATGTGTGTGTGCGTGTGCTCCACAGAACAGAACAGGCTGTTAAAAATATCCAGTTCAGTTACAGCATGGTGCAGAATGGAGAAGAGAGGAGATAAACAACAAGAAAGGCCTTATTTCCTCTATAAGCATGTTCAAATAACTAAATCAAAAGGAAAGTGGAGAAACCACAACAGACATACGTATCCGTTCAAGTGTGTCACCGTGCTGATGCGCTGAAGGGGATCAACGGAGAAAACTTCACATGGTGGTTCTGAGACATCCAGTCAGACGTTCAGTGATTCAGCCTATTATAATATTAGAACTGAGAGACTGTAGTGAAATAATAATGAGGATATCTTCTACCGCCACCTCCTCCATCCCCTCTTCCATCCCTTCCATTGCTTCCACTGCCCCTCCATCCCTTCTACTGCCCTTTCCATCCCCTCCATCACCACCGCCCTCACCATCCACACTTCCTACCTCACCACCCGGACCTCCACACAGACCTCCGCCCCTTACACTGCCTCCTCCAACCCCACTATCTCCAACTCCACCTCTGCCTTTGCCATCTCCACTTCCACCAAACTTCGCCCTGTACTTAGCCACTTTCTTGTGCCTCTGRTGCCCATCCTGGCCCATCGGCTGTTGAATGCGTGAAGGTGCCTTGTTAACTCTGATTCTACAAAGGGCTTTCTGCTTACCTTTACACTTCTGTGGTGACTGTACACTATTTTCTTTGGTGACTGTAGCCAACTACTGACTTTACGAAGCTCACGAAACCCATTTTCAAGGGCTCTGGTAGGACTTTGCTGGTCCCGCAACCCATTACTAAAATGCWAAAAATAATATAAAGTGAGTAAATTCATGAAGAGGAGACGTGTATTTCAAACAGACTTGAGGTGTAGGCAGTTATGAGAAGAAGAGTGAGTGAGCAGGTGAAGACAAGACAGACAGGTGACTGGTGTTCAGAATGTGTGAATGAATTCACTGAAAGGGATTTTCTCACATTTCTCTCGCGCAGGTGCACAAGATGAGGATGCACTTCCACTCTTCCACATCAGTCAGGTGCCAAAAATAAAGCATTCTTGAACTGATAGGAAGGGTATAGGTACTCCATTTGTCAACCAACACTACTTTCTGTCCTCTCTTCCATGTTATGCTACCTGCAATGGGAACAACTGGCCATGCGGGGCAAGCCATTATTCATCATCCTCTGCCAACGCTGTGGTCTATCTCCTGAGCTATACACCAATCAGCGCTGCTTCAATGGCTTCTCTATCTGTCCCTGCATCCARACTGAAGATCATGGGGCGTTGGTCCTGTTGATTCCTGCTTCCTGCTATATAAGATTAAACGCGAAGAAGATTTTGGATGAGGGATGATTTCATCTGTGAGTCCCATGCCTTATATAGTTCGCTATGTCGGCTTTCAACCCACAGTCAATAGCATTGCTTTGGTGGTTATTGTAATAAAGTTCAGTGCATAGTAGCTACAGGTGGTTGGCATGGTGCATATTGCTTAAGTTGTTGTTTGATAGTAGATATTTCATGTAGGCCCACAGATAATTATGCTACTCATATATTCATTCTTGCGATGGTAGGTTTACTTTAGCTAGTCTAGAGTGCATTGCAAATGTATTCATCCCCCTTGGCGTTTTCCTATTTTGTTGCATTACAACCTGTAATTTAAATGGATTTTTGGGGGATTTCATGTACTGGACATACACAAAATATTCAAAATTGGTGAAGTGAAAWWWAAAAAAAAGGAAATGTATATGTATTCACTCCCTTTGCTATGAAGCCCCTAATTATGATCTGGTGCAACCAATTACCTTCAGAAGTCACATAATTAGTTAAATAAAGTCAACCTGTGTGCAATCTAAGTGTCACATGATCTGTCACATGATCTCAGTATATATACACCTGTTCTGAAAGGCCCCAGAGTCAGCAACACCACTAAGCAAGGGGCACCACCAAGCAAGCGTCACCATGAAGTCCAAGGAGCTCTCCAAACAGGTCATGGACAAAGTTGTGGAGAAGTACAGGTCAGGATTGGGTAATAAAAACATATCAGAAACTTTTTACATCCCACGGAGCACCATTAAATCCATTATAAAAAATTGAAAGAATATGGCACCACAACAAACCTGCCAAGAGAGGGCCACCCACCATAACTCACTGACAAGGCAAGGAGGGCATTAATCAGAGAGGCAACAAAGAGACCAAAGATAACTCTAAAGGAGCTACAAAGCTCCACAGTGGAGATTGGAGCATCTGTCCGTAGGACCACTTATAGCCGTACACTCCACAGAGCTGGGCTTTACGAGAGAGTGGCCAGAAAAAAAAGCCATTGCTTAACCTCTCTTGGGTAGGGGGCAGTATTTTGACGTCCGGATGAAAAGGGTGCCCAAAGTAAACTGCCTGTTACTCAGGCCCAGAAGCTAGGATATGCATATAATTGCTGGATTTGGAAACACTCTAAAGTTTCTAAAACTGTTAAAATTATGTATGTGAGTATAACAGAACTGATATGGCAAGCGAATCCCTGAGGGCAAATCATCCCCCCCKAAAAAAATCGGCCTACCCCTGTTTTCAATGGCTATCACTTTTATTATAAGGCCAAGTTCTCCCAGATTGCAGTTCCTAGGGCTTCCATTAGATGTCAACAGTCCTTAGAAAGAGTTTCAGGTTGMTTTTTYGAAAAATGAGCCAGAAATTGTATTTTTTCTAGGTGGCTCCCATTTTGGCTGTTGTGTTTCCAAGCGCATGGAAGAGTTCTTTGATATTTTTCTCCGGTAAAGACAATAACGATTCTCCGTCTTAAATTTGATCATTTATTTACGTATTAGGGTACCTAAGGTGTGAATAAAAATGTTGTTTGACTTGTTTGGAAAAGTTTATTAGTAACGTTGAGGATTCATTTTGTATGCATTCTGATGGAGGGAAACTGGGTGGATTATTGACTGAAGCGCGCCAGCTAAACTGAGTTTTTATGGATATAAAGAAGGACATTATCGAACAAAAGGACCATTTGTGATGTAACTGGGACCTTTGAGTGCCAACAGKAGATCATCAAAGGTAAGGCATTTTTTATATCGCTATTTCTGACTTTCGTGTCGCACCTGCCTGGTTGAAATATGTTTTTCATGTGTTTGTATGTGGGGCGCTGTCCTCAGATAATCACATGGTTTGCTTTCGCCGTAAAGCCTTTTTGAAATCTGACATAGCGACTGGATTAACAAGAAGTTAAGCTTTATTTTGATGTATTACACTTGTGATTTTATGAAAGTTAAATATTTATAATACTGTCGTTTGAATTTCGTGCTCTACAATTTCACCGGATATTGGGCAGGTGGGACGATAGCGTCCCACCATAAGAAGTTCAAGAAAAAATTAAGCAAACACGTTTGGTGTTTCTCATCACTTCTCATCATCCCAAGAGCACCATCCCCACAGTGAAGCATGGTGGTGGCAGCATAATGCTGTGGGGATGTTTTTAATCATCAGGGACTGGGAAACTGGTCAGAATTGAAGGAATGATGGATGTCACTAAATACAGGGAAATGCCTAAGGGAAACCTGTTTCAGTCTTCCAGAGATTTGAGACTGGGATGGAGTTTCACCTTCCAGCAGGACAATTACCCTAAGGATACTGCTGAAGCAACACTCGAGTGGTTTAAGGGGAAATATTMAAATGTCTTGGAATGGCCTGGTAAAAGCCCAGACCTCAATCCAATTGAGAATCTGTGGTATGACTTAAAGATTGCTGTACACCAGCAGAACCTATCCAACTTGAAGGAGCTGGAGCAGCTTTGCCTTGAAGAATGGGCAAAAATCCCAGTAGCTACATGTGCCAAGCTTATAGAGACATACCCCAAGAGACTTGCAGCTGTAATTTCTGCAAAAGGTGGCTCTGAAAAGTATTGACTTTAAAACCAAATACTTTTTGACTTTTACTCAAGTAGTATTTTACTGGGTGACTTTCACTTTTACTTGTCATTTTCTATTAAGGTATCTGTACTTTACTAAAGTATGACAATTGAGTACTTTTCCCACTACTGGCAAAAACACATCCGCCACGCTGACAATCAACTCGGGGGCCCCTCAGGGGTGTGTGCTTAGTTTCCTCCTGTACTCCCTGTTCACCCACGACTGCGTGGCCGTGCATGCACCAACACCATCATCAAGTTTGCTGATGATACGACGGTAATAGGACTGATCCCCAACGACGATGAGACAGCCTATGGGGAGGAGGTCAGAGACCTGGCATTGTGGTGCCAGGACAACAGCCTCTCTCTCAACGTCAGCAAGACAAAGGAGCTGATCATGGACTACAGGAAACGGAGGGGCGAGCATGCCACCATCCACATCAATGGGGCTGTAGTGGAGTGAGTCGATAGCTTCAAGTTCCTCAGTGTCCACATCACTAAGGAATTAACATGGTCCACACACAACCACACAGTTGTGAAGAGGGCACGACAGTGCCTTTTCCCCCTCAGGAGGCTGACAAGATTATACAGCTGCACCATTGAATGTATCTTGACTGGCTGCATCACCGCTTGGTACGGTAACTGCAAGTCAGGAACTCTATACCAGGCGGTGTCAGAGGAAGGGACATAATATTGTCAAAGACTCCAGTCAGCCAAGCCATAGACTGTTGTCTCTGCTATCGCACGGCAAGTGGTACCAGTGCACCAAGTCTGGAAAAAACAGGACCCTGAACAGCTACTACCTCCAAGCTATAAGACTGCTAAATAGCTAATGAAATGGCTACTCTGATTACCTGCATTGCACTAACTCTTTTGACTCATCACACATGCTGCTGCTGCTATTTTATCTATCCGACTGCCTAGTCACTTTATCCCTACCTTTTATGTACATATCTACCTCAATTAGCTCGCCAAGCCCTTCATAATATAAAAACATTTTTAAAAGTCTCATGCAATGTAGGCCTGCATTGAACACCACACATAGGTTACTTATTGGCTATATAATAGAAATCAAAAGCTATTTCCATGTGAAAATGTTATGGGATTTGCTCCATTGATTTGGTTGGTAGGCCTACAATATGCTTAAATAGCCACAATCGCCTATTGGCTACTGTCTAAAACTCTAAGTGTACAGCCTTAGAGTTCACTGTGAACGCGTGCCGGAAGTTGCACAAAATTTGCTTAGTGCCCCAAAAATTAGGGAACATTGCTTAAACCCTGGACATCGATCAGTATTGGTACCCTATGCATATAGCCAGTTTATTGTTACTCACTGTGTATTTATTTCTTGTGTTATTATTTTTGTATGTTTACTTTGTTATCATTTTTGTATTTTGCATTTCCACGTGAGGGTTAGATTTTCACATGGGAAAGTGTAAATTCGATTTTCACATGTGAAAATGCACTTCCACATGTGAGAGTTAGATTTTCACATTTCACATGTGAAGTGAGGACATGTTATTCTTCTCACGTGATACATCATCATGGCAGATAGTCTAGTGGTTAGAGCGTTGGGCCAGTAACCAATWGGTTGCTTGATCGAATCCCCAAGCTGACAAGGTAAAAATCTGTCGRTCTGCCCCTGAACAAGGCAGTTAACCCACTGTTCCTAGGCCGTCATTGTAAATTATAATTTGTTCTTAACTGACTTGCCTAGTTAAATAAAGAACAATACATGTGAAAATTTGATTTTTCACATGTGAAACTGCACATTTCATGTATTACTTTTGTAAGGGAAGTAATAAAATGGTGGGGGGGGGGGGTTTAGGGTAAGCAGTACACTGTTCAACTAAAATAGTGTAAACATCTTTAATCAATATGATTACATATGACATGATCACTTAGTACTGACTTTTCAGCATGACCTCATCTGGGGTTTGACTTTACATCCTCTGGATATGGGGTATGATGATCTTTCTGCTGCGCCACGAAGTCTGTAGCATTCACAGAAGTCCCCTACAGATAAATTACCTATAATACAGCTCTGCACTGCTATTTTAATGATCAGTTAATCTGACTATTCTCTCATCATTGATTTAATTTACTTATTTGAGGAATTTGAGGGTTTTCTGTATAGTTGTCTAATGTTGGTGGGACATATTATTCTGTTTTATTGTTACTCCTGAATCACTATGATACATATAATAGTTTTTCTTGAGTGTATTTTTTAACAAAGCTGAAACGCACTTTGAAGGACTCCAAGTGGAATTAGTTGGTGACACACATGGTGGTGTAGCAGGAAGTTCAGAGTTCTGTGAATAAAGAGTTTGTGAGTTCAAATCCCAGAAGAGGACATGTTGAATTACTGTATCAATAAATATGCAATCATGTATGTCAAATATGTAAGTTGAAACACTGACTCTGTGATATTCCAGAGACATCCTAACAATTTATTTTTTATGGGAGACAATCTGTGAAATCTCATGAAAGTGTTCCAAAAACACATGATTACACATGTGAAAGGCTATGTGATCACATGTGAAAATCCAAATGTGAAATGTAATCACATGTGATGTGTTCCAAAACCACATGATTTCACATGTGAAAAACATTAACATTTCACTCGAAATCATGTGGTTTGTCCATAAGGGAAGTCATTATAGAGTAGCTGGGATGGGAAACACACACACATTATTGAGTGCTGGAATGGGAATCAGATTAGTGGAGAGGAGTAGTGGTCAGAGCACTTCTGTTCAGTCGGTTACTTCATTGCTCTTGTTATGGTTGAGTGATGTAGAATTAAATAGTAATTTGTTTGTCCATCCTGTGAAGGAAATTCGTCTTTTGTTCAGCTCCCAGTAGCAATCACCCTCAAATGCACAGTAAAAGACCACACTACACACACACACACCACACACACACACACACACACACACACACACCACAACACACCCCACACACCACACACACAACACACAACAACATACACACACACACACACACACACACACACACACACACACCTTTTGGAAAGAGCAAAGAATGGATTGTGTGACCGTATGGAGTTGAAGTGCACAGAGGACCTATTTTTCGTCATGATTGTGGTGATTCTTACTTTTGAAAATGAAATACATTCAGTTTGACATTGAGTGAAGCTTGAGGCAATGCATGCCATGAGATACAAGGCAATCTTTTAGTTTAGAATTCTTGTTCACAAATTCGTTGAGGCTGTAACCAGAAGATACCACGTGTTTTAGCTGAGCAAAATAAATCACACTAACGTCTAGAATGTAGGGTGACCATTTAAAATACCCAAATGCAGGACAACAGGATGATTTTGGGACAGTCTAGCCTACATGAAGATAAAATGTTGGCCGCATTCTTCACGTTTTACCAGTGAAACCCCAAACTGCATCTGCATGCCTATCATTTGATCTCAATCAGTTTCATGGGAATATGCATTTACATCTTCTTCAATTCGTTTTTCGTGAGCAAATTAGAGCAGATGGTCTGAATCAAAATATATAGCCTTCCTGTATTTGGTTTCAACCCAAGCGAATAGAGTACCACAGTATGAGTCATAATAACCATAAAACCTAGTGATCAAACAGGGAAATGGTTCCAATCGTTTTTCCACCATTCATTTTTCCTATAGGGAATTTTAAATCTCTCTAGGACAAGGTGACTTTTATCAATATTTTCACCTGTATTTAACCCCCTGAAAATGAAATGCAAATAAGCTACTAATGTGGCTATCATAAAGAACTATAAATACCATGATGATCTGGACGAGACTGCTGAATCGAGGCAAAGGTAAGAATCTCTGGATTAACTATCTAATGTAAGCTAAATGTAGAAATGAATAAATTGGCAACATGTATTTAAATTGACAATTCTTTGACCTGTCTTTTGAAAGTTTTAAATTGACACAATACCTGTTGACAAAGGTAACAGCTAGAGATGATGTGCAGGAGCTTGCAGGGATTTGCAGTTTTGCATGATGTCTACATTGATGCTAAATAGCATTTTCAAATCTGTGAGTAAATAGAGCCGAATATATTGATAAAAGTCACCTTGTCCGAGAGATATTTACATGGTTATCAAAACGTCACACCAGGGTAAGCCTACATGAAACACAGCCCTTAACTTAAGAGGTTTTTAAGGATCCACCCCTTTTTTTCAATTTTRGCCTAAAATAACGTAAAATAATATAAAATAATATAGCAATGTCTTGCTATATTCCATAAACGTGTTCTCGCACACCCCGAGAGCTTCTGGTCAGCGGGGTGGTGGCACTGGGATCCTCATCTCTCCCAAGTGGACATTCTCTCTTTCTCCCCTGACCCATCTGTCTATCGCCTCCTTTGAATRCCATGCTGTCACAGTTACCAGCCCTTTCAAGCTTAACATCCTTATCATTTATCGCCCTCCAGGTTCCCTTGGAGAGTTCATCAATGAGCTTGACGCCCTGATAAGTTCCTTTCCTGAGGATGGCTCACCTCTCACAGTTCTGGGTGACTTTAACCTCCCCACGTCTACCTTTGCACTCATTCCTCTCTGCCTCCTTCTTTCCACTCCTCTCCTCTTTTGACCTCACCCTCTCACTTCCCCCTACTCACAAGGCAGGCAATACGCTTGACCTCATCTTTACTAGATGCTGTTCTTCCACTAATCTCATTGCAACTCCCTCCAAGTCTCCGACCACTACCTTGTATCCTTTTCCCTCTCGCTCTCATCCAACACTTCCCACACTGCCCCTACTCGGATGGTATCGCGCGTCCCAACCTTCGCTCTCTCTCCCCCGCTACTCTCTCCTCTTCCATCCTATCTCTTCCCTCTGCTCAAACCTTCTCCAACCTATCTCCTGATTCTGCTCCTCAACCCTCCTCTCCTCTTTCTGCATCCTTTGACTCTATGTCCCCTATCCTCCAGGCCGGCTCGGTCCTCCCTCCTGCTCGTGGCTTGACGCCTCATTGCGAGCTCACAGAACAGGCTCCGGGCAGCCGAGCGAGAAATGGAGGAAAACTCGCCTCCCTGCGGACCTGGCATCCTTTCACTCCCTCCTCTCTACATTCTCCTCTTCTGTCTCTGCTGCTAAAGCCAATTTCTACCACTCTAAATTCCAGAGCATCTGCCTCTAACCCTAGGAAGCTCTTTGCACCTTCTCTCCTCCTGAATCCTCCTCCCCCTCTCCCCCTCCTCCCTCTCTGCTGTGACTTCGTCAACCATTTTGAAAAGGGTCGACGACATCCGATCCTCGTTTGCTAAGTCAAACGACACAGCTGGTTCTGCTCACACTGCCTACCTGTGCTTTGACCTCTTTCTCCCCTCTCTCTCCAAGATAGATCTCGCGTCTTGTGACGGCCGCCGCCCAACAACCTGCCGCTTGACCCTATCCCTCCTCTCTTCTCCAGACCATTTCCGGAGACCTTCTCCCTTACCTCACCTCGCTCATCAACTCATCCTTGACGCTGGCTACGTCCCTTCCGTCTTCAAGAGAGCGAGAGTTGCACCCCTTCTGAAAAAACCTACACTCGATCCTCCGATGTCAACAACACAGACCAGTATCCTTCTTTCTTTTCTCTCCAAAACTCTTGAACGTGCCGTCCTTGGCCAGCTCTCCTGCTATCTCTCTCAGATGACCTTCTTGATCCAAATCAGTCAGGTTTCAAGACTAGTCATTCAACTGAGACTGTCTTCTCTGTGTACGGAGGCGCTCCGCACTGCTAGACTAACTCTCTCTCCTCTGCTCTCATCCTTCTAGACCTATCGGCTGCCTTTGATACTGTGAACCATCAGATCCTCCTCTCCACCCTCTCCGAGCTGGGCATCTCGGGCGGCCCACGCTTGGATTGCGTCCTACCTGACAGGTCGCTCCTACCAGGTGGCTGGCGAGAATCTGTCTCCGCACCACGTGCTCTCACACTGGTGTCCCCAGGGCTCTGTTCTAGGCTCTCCTATTCTCGCTATACACCAAGTCACTTGGCTCTGTCATATCCTCACATGGTCTCTCCTATCATTGCTATGCAGACGAACACACAATTAATCTTCTCCTTTCCCCTCTGATAACCAGGTGGTGAATCGCATCTCTGCATGTCTGGCAGACATATCAGTGTGGATGACGGATCACCACCTCAAGCTGAACCTCGGCAAGACGGACTGCTCTTCTCCCGGGGAAGGACTGCCCGTTCCATGATCTCGCCATCACGGTTGACAACTCCATTGTGTCCTCCTCCCAGAGTGCTAAGAACCTTGGCGTGATCCTGGACAACACCCTGTCGTTCTCAACTAACATCAAGGCGGTGACCCGTTCCTGTAGTTCATGCTCTACAACATTCGCAGAGTACGACCCTGCCTCACGCAGGAGCGGCGCAGGTCCTAATCAGGCACTTGTCATCTCCCGTCTGGTTACTGCAACTCGCTGTTGGCTGGGCTCCCTGCCTGTGCCATTAAACCCTACAACTCATCCAGAACGCCGCAGCCCGTCTGGTGTTCAACTTTCCCAAGTTCTCTCACGTCACCCCCGCTCTCCGCTCTCTCCACTGGCTTCCAGTTGAAGCTCGCATCCGCTACAAGACCATGGTGCTTGCCTACGGAGCTGTGAGGGAACGGCACCTCCGTACCTTCAGGCTCTGATCAGGCCCTACACCCAAACAAGGACTGCGTTCATCCACTCTGGCCTGCTCGCCTCCCTACCTCTGAGGAAGTACAGTTCCGCTCAGCCAGTCAAAACTGTTTCGCTGCTCTGGCACCCCATGGTGGAACAACTCCCTCACGACGCCAGGTCAGCGGAGTCAATCACCACCTTCCGGAGACACTCAACCCCACTCTTTAAGGAATACCTAGGATAGGATAAAGTAATCCTTCTAACCCCCCCCCCTTAAAGAGTTAGCTTTGCCTATTGTAAAGTGGTTGTTCCACTGGATATCATAAGGTGAATGCACCAATTTGTAAGTCGCTCTGGATAAGAGCGTCTGCTAAATGACTTAAATGTAAATGTATAAAAAATCTGCCGTTTCCAGCTACAATAGTCATGTACAACATTAACAATGTCTACACTGTATTTCTGATCAATTTGATGTTATTTTAATGGACAAAAAATGAGCTTTTCTTTAAAAAACAAGGACATTTCCAAGTGATCCCAAACTTTTGAACGGTAGTGTATATTTAAAATATGGGACAAATCAAAAAAAAAATCTAAATTAGTGGTGTTTGAATTTTTGGATAAAATGCAGAACATGATTGTTTAGTTGCGGGACAAATGGCCAAAATGCGGGACATGTGGTCACCCTAAAGAATGTGAATTTCACAAAAGAAAACAAAAAGTATAGTATAACGTCAAAACAATTCTAGGTTTGTGATTTTAATGTTATTTCGTATCTGTACGCATGGTGTCCACGATGCACTCCCTGCGACTGCAGAACCCACTGTTGTGCCCTTGTGACACACACCCACACATAGCTCTTTTCCACTAATCACAGCAGCTTCCTGTTCATATTAAATAATAGATATTTTCAGTGGGCCACACATGGCCAGATAAAATAAAATGGTGTTTATCAATCTCTTAGATATGTTCTTGTATCTGTGGCGAGTCAAGCCACTCATAACCCCCTTCGCCCAGTAATTAAACAAATTAACACCACTCTGTAATTGTTGTTTTGCAGCAAAGAAAGGAGCGTGGGGGAGCAGGTATTTTATATACAGAGCATGTTTGCTTATTATAAGCCATTGAGTGGAAAAAAGGAAGAGATCAATGCTTTGGATAACACTTGTTTTTCATACTAGGACAGCTTGACCTGAAGCCTTTCATACAATTCTGGGGAATGGAGTAATGGTGTAACATTATAGTTCTTCTATCCAGAAGCCGTGCAGGGAGCAATAAAGGAAAATACAATGAATGTCTCCCAAATTGCACCCTATTCCATTGATAGTGCATTATTTTTCACCAGGGTTTACAGAGCTCGGGTCAAAAGTAATTCACTGTATAGGGAATATGGTGCCATTTGGGACGCACACAATAGCTGAGAATCAAACCTAATTAAAGTGACAAGTGAGGCGATTGGGGGGTTTGTCAGAGGCAGAGAGCAGAGGAGGAGGAGGAGGAGGACGCTATGCGTGTGTCCAAAATGGCACCCTATTCATTATATAGTGCACTACTTTTGATGAACAGTGGCCTACTGTAGTCAAAAGTAGTACACTATATAGAGAATAAGCTGCCATTTGCAGGATCCTAGAGGATGGCTGACGGATAAAAAATAATAATTGACGCACACGCGAATACACACACACACCGTCCGCACCCCCAGCCAAAGACGAGTAGAAATGACAGCAGACAAATTGGCCAAATTATGAACATTCTGCAAGTTGACAAAATTGGATTCAGGTGATGAATTCTGCTGTTGGTTCACCATGGTTAGTTAAGGRTCTTTCCAGTCTCTTTCTGTCTATAGACTCATATAACAAACATGGTTTCTTAATTGCTTTTACATCAGGCTAGAGTTAAAAAGCTAATTATGGTGGAGTAAGGTTGTTAATCAGAGTTTATAATTACTCTGATTTTGAATTTGAACTTTTAGGTGAAGATACAGTATCATTGCTRTATTCCTGGTAAAATAATTTTGGACTGGAGCGGAAGACGACTGAGTTGTTTATAATGTACTTCAGGTCAAGGATAACACTAGCTCTGGTCAAGGGCACGTGCGACTTGCTGTTCAAGAAAGCTCAACATCGGCAAACAGCATGTAATGCCTGGACCAGAGCTAGAATAGTGCCTGACTCTGAAAGCTCTCTTCCCAAAACAAATCACCCTGAAAAAGTTTCATCCAAAAGATCCATCTTGGTGAATAAACTTGATGTTCCTCCTACTTATTCTGCCACTGAACTGTTCTGTTTTGAACCTGACCTTTAATGTGTGGGCTCAGATGGAAATGTCAGACAAAACACTATGATTACAACAGTGCCAAACATGCACAACTGCTGAAAAAAACAGTTGGGCAATCTTTTTTATTCAATGTTTTATTTTACCTTTATTTTATCAGTCATACTGAGACAAATATATTTTACAGATGAGCACTGAATTACAAAAATTTCAGAAAATACACACCTCAAAATATAAATAGAAAATGCAAACAGAAAGAAAGAAAAACACAGTCATAAAAAACAAACACATTTATCAGTAATAAGGTCCTCAATCAGCTTTCTGAATTGCCCTAGACGCAGCAGAACATCAAATGTAAGAACATTTAGAAGATTGATCCAAAAATAAGGTGCAAAAACACTAAAAGCTGATTTACCTAACTCAGTAGAGACCAAAAGGATTCCCAGAGTTAGRCATCACTGAGACACGTTTGTGGTAACTCGTATGTCTAATAATCTAGTAATGATGTTAGGTACAGTGGGACTTTTTGTAAAAGGGTTTTATAAATGAAAACAATAGCAATGTATTAACCTACATGACATCAAAGAGGGCCAACCAATTGATGAGTACTAAAATTGTCGCCTGTAATAAAGCTTAGAGCGCTATGATAAACTGCATCTAGCGYCTTTAATGAAGAGCAAGCTGCGTTCATATAGATGATGTCACRATATTCTAGTACTGATAGGAACTTCCACTGAATAATCTGCTTTCTACTATTAAGAGAGAGGCAGCACCTCTTTCTATAGAAGAAGCTCATTTTTAGCTTCTTAACTAACTAATCTATAAGCTTTTTAAAAGACAGCTTTTCATCTATCCTGATGCCCAAATATTAGTAAGCAGGAACACAATCAATATGGACACCAGCCAAAGTACAGTGCATTCGGAAAGTATTCAGACCCCCACACATTTTGTTATTTTTCAGCGTTAATCTAAAAAGGATTAAATACATTTTTCCTCATTAATCTACACACACCACCCCATAATGACAAAGCAAAAACAGGTTTTTAGAWTTTTTTTGCAAATGTATYAAACATAAAACCATAGATAARGTATTTACATAAGTATTTAGACCCTTTGATCTTAAGTGCATCCTGTTTCCATTCTTGATCCTTGAGATGTTTCCACAACTTGATTGGAGTCCACCTGTGGTAAATTCAATTGATTGGACTTGATGATTTGGWAAGGCACACACCTGTCTATATGAGGTCCCACAGTTGACAGTGCATGTCAGAGCAAAAACCAAGCCATGAGGTCGAAGGAATTGTCCGTAGAGCTCAGAGACAGGATTGTGTTGAGGCACAGATCTGGCAAAGGGTACCAAAAATGATCTGCAGCATTTAAGGTCCCCAAGAACACAGTGGCCATCATTCTTAAATYGAAGAGGTTTCGAACCACCAAGACTCTTCCTAGAGCTGGCCGCCCAGCCAAACTGGGGGAGAAGGGCCTTGGTCAGGGATGTGACCAAGGACCCAATTGTCACTCTGATAGAGCTCCAGAGTTCCTCTGTGGAGATGGGAGATCCTTCCAGAAGGACAACCATTTCTGCAGCACTCCACCAATCAGGCCTTTATGGTAGAGTGGCCAGACGGAAGCCACTCCTCAGTACAATACACATGACAGTCCTAACTTTCGCACACTATGAGATTTAAAGTCACAGGGGGTATTAAGCTCGTTCCCATAAGAGCTAACAGGCATAGCATCATCTGCAGCTATATGTTGAGTGAGCTGAGACTTTGCCAAGATTCCTGGTCAACCACTTGAGAGCAGAGCAGACTGAGCATTTGACACACCTCCCTCAAGTCGCTGAATGCAGGGGGTGGGGCGAGAACTGGGAGAGCAGTGTTGGCAGAGCTCAGTCTACCCAGATGAAGCTCCCGCCAAAGGAGTGGAGCTGCTGCAGGGGACCAGAGTGCTCCATTCTGGGTGTGCACAGGAGGTCTTGGTGTGGCGGGTCTTGGTGCCGGGTCTGTTTGAGTTGTGCTGTGATGGGCCGGGTCTGGTTGAGCTGTGCTGTGATAAGCCAGATCTGGTAGAGCTGTGCTGAGGTGGGCCGGGTCTGGTAGAAATCTGCTGTGATGGGTCAGGCATGGTTGAGTTGTGCTGTGAAGGGCCGGGTCTGGTTGAGCTGTGCTGTGATAAGGCAGGTCTGGTAGAGCTGTGCTGAGGCAGGCTGGGTCTGGTAGAGCTCTGCTGTGATGGGTCAGGCACTGTCTCTTATACACATCTAGATGTGTATAAGAGACAGGTGCTGTGATGGGCCGGGTCTGGTTGAGCTGTGCTGTGATGGGCCGGGTCTGGTTGAGCTGTGCTGTGATGGGCCGGGTCTGGTTGAGCTGTGCTGTGATGGGCCGGGTCTGGTTGAGCTGTGTGCTGTGATGGGCCGGGTCTGGTTGAGCTATGCTGTGATAAGACAGATCTGCTAGTGTCAGAAGATGAGTGTAGCTGGTGCATGAAGTCAGGCGCAGGAGAGCAAAATGAGTGAGCAACGTACTTTACTCAAAAAATAAAAGGCACAAGGTAAACAAATACACTTGACCAATAACCAACGGTAAATATTAGGCACGGGTGAACACAGCACCCGTCGAAAAACCAGCCATCATGAACCGAACTGAACATAGAAATAATCACGCACAACATMGACATGGGGGAAACAGAGGGTTAAATACATGAACATGTAATTGGATAATGAAAACCAGGTGTGTAGAAWATAAAGACAAAACCAATGGAAAATGAAAGATGGATCAGCGATGGCTAGAAGACCGGTGACGTCGACCGCCGCCCGAATAAGGAGAGGGACCGACCTCGGCTGAAGTCGTGACAGGTAGAGCTGTGCTAAGGTGGGCCAGGTCTGGTAGAAATCTGCTGTGATGGGTCAGGTCTGGTTGAGCTGGCAAAGGGCCGGGTTGCATAAAATGCCTTAAGTTAATTTCCCCCTTAGCTTTTACATGAAAGTTTCCTTTACTTTAATTCAGTTGCACAAAACATTTTAAGGTGAATTTCCCCCTTAAACTAAGTGAAAAAGTTAAGGGTGCCGATGAGGTCACTTAACTGCTTCATTCAGTATYCATATCAATGTAAACAGCATTTGTGTATGTAAATGTTCTTAGGTATAGGAGTCCTGCTAGCGGGACACCAGCCGACAACATCCGGTGAAATTGGAGGGCGCTCAATTCAAATAAATAATCGTAATATTAAACATTCATCAACATACAAGTATCTTATATCATTTAAAAGCTTACATTCTTGTTAATCTAATTGCGTTGTCCGATTTACAATAGGCTTTACAGCGAAAGCATACAATGCGATTGTCTGAGGATGGCGCCCCAAATCAACATATTTTTCAACCAGCACAGGCCTAAAAAAAAATCAAAAAATCACAAGTAGCGATGAAATAAATCACTTATTTTTGAAGATCTTCCTCTGTTTGCAATCCCAAGGGTCCCAGCTACAACATGAATGGTTGTTTTGTTAGATAAAGTCCATCTTGATATCACAAAAAGTCAGTTTCAATTTCAGTAATCCACTCGTTCAACATGCAGACAAAGGAGTCCAAAAAGCTACCGCTAGTCTTCATCCAAACAAGTCAAATGACGTTTCTATTTAATCCTCAGGTACTCTAAAATGTAAATAAACAATAATATTTCATACGGAAAGAAGTATGTTCAATAGGAAAGTAAAATTAGTAAGCGTGCGCCCTCTCCTTCACGCACCGAAAGAAACATCTCCTCACCAAATCTCAAAATTCTGAAACCTTGACTAAAGACTGTTGACATCTAGTGGAAGCCATAGGAATTGCAATCTGTGAGACGGAATTACATAGGAACAATAGGTTTCCATTATAACAGGCTGGGACCTCAAAAAAAAAAGTTTCCGGTTGGTTTTTCTTCGGATTTTCGCCTTTAACCCTTTCACACGTACCATCACACGGGTGTGATCGTTCTACAGTGGTCCCTGAAGCGTACGATCACACCCGTGTGATTAGAACACTCATTTAGAACGCTCGTTTAGAACGGCCAGTTTCGAATGACGCAACAATCAGCGTTTGAGCTGGCCACACTTTTTTCAGAAACTATTTACACAAACACAGTCCTTACAAAGTTATGTCCAGAATGTGAGCAGTTTATTTTGGGATGCAATGTTCAGATATTCACAGAAGTATATATAGCATAACACAATCATCCTAACCGGAAAAATGTAGMCTACATTTGTCCAAGCGCTAACTGAGGAAAGATTGACCCAACACAAGCAGTAATATTTTCTAACTCTCGGCTGACATAAACTACAATATGAATTAGCTAATAGCAATTATTATGTATAATTAATCACATCACGGGTGAGCTCACCATTGATCGAAATAATTAGGTTAAACACTTTTGAAATCGAAAGTAATCCGACGATTAGTTTCAGCGCGCAGCCATGCATTTGTTCCTCACAGAAACCGAAGATAATAAGAGAAGACAAGATGAGTTTGGTCTGTTTATAGTATGCATGTTGAAGGGGTGTGTCAATCACTGTCGTTCACATCCCACCCTTCATTTCCGGAAGTCCTCAAAAAATGAGTGAACTCTTACTCACCTCATTTTGTTATAACATCTTTGGTCAAACAGACGATTACGTGAAACCCAGAATGCATTGTATGTCAACAAACATGGCTACACAGCTGGAATTAGCTTAGCTCATCATAATCAGTACAACCTTCAAAAAAGATTTTACACAAATATGTGCCCACTACAATCTGTGCAAGAATCGGAATGCATGATTTGTCACATAGAATTGAAAACATGTGAATAAAACAGTAAATACACAAATAATTGCCACACAAAACATTTTCTGATAGTGATTTATTGAGACAAGTGGCGCGTGCCGGCAGTCAACCACGTACCCTCTCACTCTAAACCATTCAGTGTTGTTGTTTATGTATGTAGATAGTGAGCTAAGCTGTAGCATTAGCAATAACTTTCAAAAGGAGACAACTCACAAATGTGGAAATTCTGGAGATTTTGAGTCTGAAAGTCAGGAATCAGATTCTGACAGTGAGGAGCTGCCCCCCAACCTTGTAGCCATTGAGAACCCTGAATCTGAGGACCCCTTGTCCACTGACAAAGTCCCAGTTCCTGTCTCTTATACACATCTAGATGTGTATAAGAGACAGTGCTAATACATCCGTGACGCAATTAGCATTGTTTTCCAGAGCCAATAAGACTGTAGCTAGATACCTAAGCATTGAGTATAACACCATACATGTTATGAAATGAGTAACGTTACATCGCGTGTCCGCGGTTATAAGGAATATACACAAAAACATGATGCTACAGTAGAAACGACATAACACGACATGCAGAAACTATTATAACGTAATAAGGCACTTTGATAGAAACGCACTCATTTCCAAAGTTATTATTGGTAACGAAAACAACTTTGATTGCGATGCAGGCGACAGGTGGAAAATATGAACACGTGTATGCAGGACGGCAGATGAGTAAATGTCTGCAGACTTGAACTGCACAAACAATTGAGAAGTGTTTGGGGAATTTTGTCCGGGTCAGAAATGTCAAAAAAATTAATTGGTCCGCAAAAGTAAAAATGACTACTTTTATGTGAATGAATGAGGCGGAACACACCTCATTTCAAACTGTTATTATAAAAATAAAAACTGTTTAGAAAATAATTTAAAATTGACAAATAAAACAGGCGGCGTGCTTTGGTTTGAGGGCAGCGCAGATTAAATGTCCTGTTGCGTAACAATCACATTCTGGAATTGGAGAGAACGTTCTAACATCACGTGCATAAAACAACTCACGCTGGGGCGACCGTTAGAGATATTTGGAACTCACGCATGAAAGGGTTAACAGTTTTAGAAACGTCAAAGTGTTTTCTATCCAATGCTACCAATTATATGCATACCCTAGCTTCTGGGCCTGAGTAACAGGAAGTTTACTTTGGGCACATCAGTCAGGTGGAAATTCAGGAAACTAGACCCTATATGCTCTGGTTACAAAAGGAAAACATCAATCAGCTAGCTAGTTAGCTAAACAATGGAAGGTGCACAATCCATGGCTACAAAGCTAGCTGGATAGTAAGCTAGAGCTACTCTGTAAGCAAGATTGACATACTAGGAAGTATATCAACAAGTATCAACAAGAAATGTGGTTTATTGTCATCTGAAGCAATTTGGTTATCCTTTCTTGATTGTAGAATATTTATTTTTCTATCTCACAAAATGAAAGCGATCTCTTTGACAAGACATTTAGTCTGTGAATAAGACTGTCTCCATAGTAACGAAATAATCTTTCTGCCATAGTGTACATGCCTTCAAACTACCATAAAACCCCTTAGATATGCCCTTACCTAAGGAAATATTTTAGGGGCTCTATGAAATGCCCTTAATAAACAATTCCCTTAGGTATGGGGAAATTATTCCTTAAGGTAAACCCTTAAGATGTTTAATACAAAGTCACTGAAACAATGCTTAAATAATGCATCCATCTTCATCTCCATGGTAACTTCTTTAAATAATGCCTGCTCCAGAATTATGTACATGTGCCTCTTGATGAAAGCACTTACAGTATTTGAATAATGCACCTGTACTGTAGATAAATGCACTTTTTAAACAATGCACTTTTATGAATAATACAAACAAATATTTTAAATGCTTTTCAATGAAACAACACATTACACATACATTAAGATACTCTCTCATTGTTCAGAATGTTCCTACCTCCTTTCCAAGTGCTCTTTTGCATGTTTTTTTCTAAGTGTGAATGCTTGTTTCATTATCAAGGCCTGAACTATCCTCCAGAAATCCTTCCTCTTTCTCCCTCTGTTGGTTTTGTGTTTATCTACAGTACGTCCTAATTCTTCTTGTTGTCCTTGTTGAGTTTATAGTCCCCCCAATCACATTCCTTCCTTGTGTTGCCTGATGATTCAGCAGATGAGCCTTGTAAGAACCAAACTCTCCAAACTATTTCCAGTACAATATCCTCTAGATGTGCAGAAAACAGCAATGCACTAGAATAACTAAACTGTTCACATATAATAAAATATGTTAACAAATAAATGTATGAGGGCCAGCCCACAAAAACACCAAAGTAAAAAGATGTTACAAAGCAGTGCAGCTCAAGGTTTAGTTCCAAAACAACATAAAAAAATACAGCTATTTTAAACATGACATTTGCATTGTAACGTTGTTGTTATTATACTAAATTTAAATTATTAACATGAACATACACTGAATAAAAATATAAACCCAACATGCAACAATTTAAAAGATTTTACTGAGCTACAGTTCATATAAGGAAATCAGTCAATTGAAATAAATTCATTAGGCCCTAATCTATGGATTTCACATGACTGGGAATACAGATATGCATCTGTTGGTCACAGATACCTTAAAAAAAAGGTAGGGGCGTGGATCAGAAAACCAGTCAGTATCTGGTGTGACCACCATTTGCCTCATGAAGTGCGACACATCTCCTTTGCAAATAAGTGATCAGGGTGTTGATTGTGGCCTGTGGAATATTGTCCCACTCCTCTTCAATGACTGTACAAAGTTGCTGTATGTTGACGGGAACTGGAACACACTGTCGTACATGTCAATCCAGAGCATCCCAAACATGCTCAATTGGTGACATGTCTGGTGAGTATGCAGGCCATGAAAGAACTTGGACATTTTCAGCTTCCAGGAATTGTGTACAAATTCTTGCGACATTGGGCCATGCATTATCATGCTGAAACATCGGATGCGGCGGATGAATGGCACGACAATGGGCCTCAGGAGCTCATCTTGCTATCTCTGTGCATTTCAATTGTCATTGATAAAATGCAATTGTGTTCGTTGTCGATATCTTAATCCTACCCATACCATAACCTCACTGTCACGATGGGGCACTCTGTTCACAACGTTGACATCAGCAAACCACTCTCCCACATGACGCCATACACGCTGTCTGCTATCTGCCCGATACAGTTGAAACTGGGATTCATCCGTAAAGAGCACACTTCTTCAGTGTGCCAGTGGCCATTGAAGGTGAGCATTTGCCCACTGAAGTTGGTTACTACGCCAAACTGCAGTCAGGTCAAGACCCTGTCCAGCACAAGGTGCACCTGTGTGATGGTCATGCTGTTTAATCAGATACTTGATTAACCACACTTGATTAATTATCTTGCAAATGAGAAATGCTCACTAACAGGGATGTAAACAAATTTGTGTACAAAATTTGAGAGAAATAACCTTTTTGTTTGAATGGAGATTTCTGGGATCTTTTATTTCACCTCAGGAAACATGGGACAATCACTTTACATGTTGCGTTTATATTTTTGTCCTGTGTATATTCAGCATGACATTCATGTGCATTATAATATGATTACACAACCCAAAAGTAATGTTAAATGCATCCATAACTTGACATCAATATACTTACTCTCTCATATTATCATCATTATCATATTTCATTCTGTCATATTTATTTATGACGGAATCATTTATATATTTTGATAAGGTTCCACGACGAAGTAATACAATCTAGTTACTTGTGAAGTACCACAACATTGGATGACTCTATTCCATGAAGACAACAGCTGTCATGTATACTCCCTCTTCGGCCTCTAGGTCATCAGGCTGCTGATTATCTCGCACACSTGTCACCKTCGAGGTGCAAGTGCGCGAGACATGACACTCACCTGGACTCCATCACCTCCTTGATTATCTTCCCTATATCTGTCACCCCCCTTGGTTCTTTCCTCAGCTTTTATTGACTCTGTTTTCATGTCGGTGTGTTGTTTGTGTTTTGTGTTCATTGTTTCTTTTATTTTTTTAAACGCTCACTCCCTGAACTTGCTTCCCGACTCTCAGCGCACTCGTTACAACAGCAAATCTATCCGTGATCTTACCCTGTTTTTACTACATTCACACTTACAGGGTAGAAACGATGTAAGAGGGCTATAAAATGAAGCCGTTTCCCTGACAGATTCAGCCTATAATCCTGGACAAAAACCATTGAGTATGCTTTTTAGTCCAGGACTAGGCTTAATCTGTGTCTGGAAAACCAGCCAAAGATGTACGTATATTTGTTGGCTGGTTAGCTAGCTAGCTAGCAAGTGACAAATGTTAGCCAGCTTGCATAGCAACCATGGAAACCAGATTTGTCTGGATTATTTCCTGGTGGAAGGAATAATACTGTATGTTGGTAATTGGTTTATAAAAGCAATAAGGCACCTCGGCAGTTTGTGATAAATGGCCAATATACTGTACATACATACCATGGCTAAGGGCTGTATCCAGGCACTCTGCTTTGCGTCAGGCAAAAGAACAGCCCTGAGCTTTGGTATATTAGCCACATACCACACCTTCTCGGGCAACTCTCTAGGTAAATACATATTAACAAAAACAAAATATGCGCTAACAATTTTATATTGTTCAAATAAGTAAGAACGTAGGTACAACCAATTATCAGCTAATAACTATGTAAATAACTAGTCACGCAACTTTTTCAAAGTAATACCTAACAAACACCATCATTTATAATTTATTACCATGTAATTACCAACAAAAATACCTTTAAGTCATCCTCTTGTGTTGCTCTCCAGTTGGTTCTGTACACTTTACCTTTAGTTACTGTGTATGTTCATAGTAACAGGGCTGTAAAATAAAGTGGTGTTTGCTTCCACTTAGATACAATGTAGTTACTTGTGAGGTACAACTGCATTGGACGAGTCGATCTAATGAACAACACATCTGTACGTGATCTTAACCTGTTGTTATGGGACCATCTTCACACTCACAGGTATTTTAAWTTTTTTAATTTCACCTTTATTTAACGAGGTAGGCCAGTTGAGAAAAGTTCTCATTTACAACTGCGACCTGGTCAAGATAAAGCAAAGCAGTGCGACAAAAACAACAACACAGAGTTACACATGGGATAAACAAACATACAGTCAATAACACAATACAAAATCTGTATACAGTGTGTGCAAATGAAGTAAGGAGGTAAGACACTAAATAGGCCATAGTGGCAAAGTAATTACAATGTAGCAATTAACACTGGAGTAACAGATGTGCAGATGAGGATGTGCAAGTAGAAATACTTGTGTGCAAAAGAGCAGAAAAAAACAAATATGGGATGAGGTAGGTAGTTGGTTGGATGGGCTATTTACAGATGGGCTGTGTACAGCTGCAGCTATCTGTAAGCTGCTCTGACAGCCAATGCTTGAAGTTAGTGAGGGAGATACAAGTCTCCAACTTCAGTGATTTTTGCAATTCGTTCCAGTCATTGGCAGCAGAAAACTGGAAGGAAAGGCTACAGGTGGGTGTTGCTATGGTGACCAGTGAGCTGAGATAAGGCGGAGGTTTACCTAGCAAAGACTTATAGATGACCTGGAGCCAGTGGGTTTGGCGACGAATATGTAGCGAGAACCAGCCAACGAGAGCATACAGGTCACAATGCTGACAAAACGAATGGCACTGTGATCGACTGCATCCAATTTGCTGAGTAGAGTGTTGGAGGCTATTTAGTAAATGACATCACCGAAGTCAAGGATCGGCAGGATAGTCAGTTTTACAAGGGTATGTTTGGCAGCATGAGTGAAGGAGGCTTTGTTGCGAAATAGGTAGCCGATTCTAGATTTAATTTTGGATTGGAGATGCTTAATATGATTCTGGAAGGCGAGTTTACAGTCTAGTCAGACACCTAGATATTTATAGTTGTCCACATATTCTAAGTCAGAACAGTCCAGAGTAGTGATGCGGGTGCGGGCAGCGATCGGTTGAAGAGCATGCATTTAGTTTTACTAGCGTTTAACTTCTCTGATCTACCGATCCCGGATACGGGTTTGAATTCGACAACATACGGTGATCGCCACAAATAGTCATATTAAACATTTCTGAAAATACAACTGTCTCACATGCTTCAAAAGCCTAGAATCTTGTCAGATTTGTCAGATTTAAAAAAGGATTTACTGCGAAAGAATACGATGCGATTATCTGAGCACAGAGCCCCATACCAAACTACTTTTTCAACCAGCACTGGCGTAACAAAATCACATATTGCATTGAAATAAATCGTTTACCTTTGAAGATCTTGCTCTGTTTGCAATCCCAAGGCTCATTGTTACACAATGAACGGTCTTTTGTTCGGTTAAATCAATTTTTTATAGCCTAACACGAAACATTTTGTGAACGCTTATCTTGTTGAATTTCGTGTCATTCAATTTTCGACTAAACATCCGACGTAAATACACAGACTAAACTTGACTTTATCCAGCCATGTTTGTTTTCCTTGCAATCAACTGTTTGTTTGTAACACAACCAAACTTGATGCGTCATTTCGCGGGACGTATTGACAACTAACGACCTCATTGTGCACCAATTATATGACCACTGTTTCGTTGATTGACTGTATTTTAACCCAATGACCACTGATCGTCTACAAATCTAGCTGGGTAGATAGCAGAGGTAAACGGCAATATGTAATGTTTGTGTTTTGGAAGACCAGCCCATGTAGTAAACTCTGGTGTAAAGATCGTCAWTCGCCATTGAAGAATCATACTGGAAGGAACCAAACTCATTACGCACAGTACTGTTTCGGTAACAAGCATTTTCAGATGTTTATAAATCGAACATCATGGCGAATAAGTCAGGGAAAGCTAAATCTAAGAGTAGATATACGAATGTAGACAAAATTATAGAGGAAATTGATCGTGAAAGTGAAACATATGCTTTTGGAAGACGACTCAGTTAGCGACCATGACTCAAATGGAAGCATATTTTTTGAACGGAGAGGACATTGTTTTGGACTGGTAAGTTCTTCTCATGCTAATGCCGTTGTTTGAAATTAATAATATAAAATATCATTTGTGATTGTTTTTACATTTTATTTGCAATATATAAAAATGTAATGAAATGTGTAAAGTACACATTGGCTATACTTCCTCCAGCGCATGCTTCCTCAACTCAGTCTACATATTATGGATTAGATGGAGCATGGTCGAGATGCGTGTGTCTGCCGTCAACGTGTCCATCCCCAAAGTGTGTCCATCCCCCTCTGAAGCTGGCTCTTCCAGCTGGACCCCTGCTGTCTCTGGCTCCACACCTCCCGGGCCATCTAGAGGTAAACTGTTCATATTTACTCTTGAGGGCTATATAAATAGATTTGATTTGATAGAGGACTGAGGGTCTTCCAAATATTGAAAGTGTGTACATAGTTACCCATGTTATTTTGTAAATGTATATATATTTTTTCTTTATATTTTTTTCCCCATTTTTTTTTCTTTATTTTTTTCCTCAATTTTTTMGGGGGGTGTGTTAGAATACCATTTTGGTATTTTGTATATAGTTATTTGTTTCACAATGTATACCTTCACCAATTTGGCCACTTGGGTACATTTGGGCTACTTGTGTGGGACACCTGGGTGACTTCATGATAAATGTCATGTAGCACACTCATTTTGGAAGTTATCATTCTGAAACTTTGCACAAGCACTGTTGCCCTCTTATGTTTTCACTGAAATTGTCCCCATATTCATATCTGAATGTTTGTTTTATCTTCTTCATTTTAAAGATGATGATACAACAATTAAAAATAAAGAAAAGTATGTTTTTTTCATTGTATTATCTAAACCAGATCTATTGTGTTATATTCTCCTACATTCAATTCACATTTACACAAACTTCAGAGTGTTTTCTTTCAAATGGTACCAAGAATATGCATATCCTTGCTCCTGGGCCTGAGCTAGAGGCAGTTAGATTTGGGTATGTCTTCAGGCGGAAATTGAAAGAAGGAGGGGGGTAGTTATAAGAGGTTTTAAGAGCAGTTAGAGGCCACGAAAGGAGTGTTGTATGGCATTGAAGCTCATTTGGAGGTTTGATAACACAGTGTCCAAAGAAGGGCCAGATGTATACAGAATGGTGTCGTCTGCGTAGAGGTGGATGAAAGCATCACCCGCAGCAAGAGTCTCCCGGGTGGCGCAGTGGTCTAGGGCACTGCATCGCAGTGCTAGCTGCGCCACCAGAGTCTCTGGGTTCGCGCCCAGGCTGGGCTGGGTTCGCGCCCAGGCTCTGTCGCAGCCGGCCGCAACCGGGAGATCCGTGGGGCGACGCACAATTGGCATAGCGTCGTCCGGGTTAGGGAGGGTTTGGCCGGTAGGGATATCCTTGTCTCAGTATGTAAAAATGTAATAAAATGTATGCACTCTACTGTAAGTCGCTCTGGATAAGAGCGTCTGCTAAATGACTAAAATGTAAATGTAAGAGCGACATCATTGATATACACAGAGAAAAGAGTCGGCCCGAGAATTGAACCCTGTGGCACCCCCATAGAGACTGCCAGAGGTCCGGTAGGAGGTAAGAGGGCTGTAAAAGTAAGTTTATTGGTTCCTAGTAAGTACATTTAAGACTAAATTGGTACTACAGTATATGGCATTTAGGAGACGATTTTATCCAAATGACCTTACAGTTAACTTACAGAATCAAACCCACTGTACTGGACCACTGCCAAGCTGAGGCACACAGTTTTAGTGACATAATCCGTTTTTTGATAACTGATAGATAGATTGATAGATTTAATTGAAATCATTGATTGACCTAATACAAATTGTGTATTAATACATATTGCATGACAGGAGAGTGATGTGACTGAAAGATAAAAAATATCACGCACGCACGCACGCACGCACGCACGCACGCACGCACGCACGCACGCACACACACGCACACACAAAAAAACATCACCCCCTCCCACACAAACACAATAATATCCGCTTTGCAATGCACCAACAGAGGTTGCATTAATTCATCAATTTGATCTGTGGTTCCATGTGTCAAAGTCTGAATGCTAACCTTTCACAATGACGGGAGCATATGGGAATCATGACATAGATAGAGGATAATCTCTTACTGTGGCTTCGGGTTAGAGCCAGAGACAATGTCTGTGTCTTAAATGGCATCCCGTTCCCTATATAGTGCACAACTTTTGACAATAGGCCTATGGGCCGTGGTCTAAAGTAATGCACTATATAGGGAATGAGGTAACATTTGGGGCGCATCCAACAGATCTCGCCTACTCATGCCTGCAGGCTGCAACAGGCAATATTGTGGGAGTTTATCTCTGTGGGTCAACATCAATCTACCCTGTGGTTGTGAAGTTTTGGATGGATTCTGCAGTGCTATAAAGGCTACTATCACCATATGAAGACATTATTGTATTGTATGTGAAGAGTTTAGTTCCAAAACACTATATATTCAATTTCCCAAAATTAGGGTCAATTCGTTTTTTACATTTTTTTTTTTACTTCTGAAATACCATTAGATAGATTTGTTTTTTCCCCATCTAATCATGGCATGGAGATGCAGGGGAATTTCACCCTGGGGAAATCTGGGCTTGTTTTCATCATCATTTCTAGGACAGTGAGATGAGTTTCACACGTAATTGCCCAGGAGGAAGGCAGGTTAGGGCTTTGCGCGCGGAGTGATACACTCTATGACAGCTTCTATTGATGGAGGGGGGGTCTAAAAATACATGTAGTCCTGCTTTGTGGCATTTCACGAAGGCTCTATATTATACTGATCACACTATCTATACGTTTTTGTGGGTGTAGATATGGTTGTCCTTGTTCGATAGAGCCATTGGACATCTTTCAGTGATGTTTCAGTGGATGTATTGCTAAATATACAAGCAGAGACATTTTTTCCAGTCTCTGAAAGACTACAACTTGTGATGGGCGGTGGTTCGTGCTCTGGCCCCCGTCCCTCCTCCAAGGCGGGAAAGGGACAGAAGCGGACACTAACAACAATATTTTGGGCAAAACTGAAAGAACTGACCAGACACAATAGCTTCAAGTGATTCCTCTCATCAACACGAATTTGACGATGGAGCATCTATTAGATTCGAAACAAAGAGTTAGATTTAGCTAACGTTAGAAGCTCAGCTACAGCCGATGCCAACACCAAGAGGGTAGATGACAAATACGGTGCCTAGCTAAGTCAGTAATTTTTCCTGCAAGCCTCCTAGCTAGCTAGCTAACTTCCGTTCATCTACTGAAACCCATATTGTGTATTGCTGGCTAACATATTACTTCGTTATAGTGGGAGGAAATCAAATTCGTTTTCTGTTTGCTAACTTAGCTAGCTATGTAGGTAGCAAGGTAGCTAGCTAACTAGCTATTTTATAAAAAATAGAAGAGGTTTTACAATCTGAGATGTTTTGTATCTCGATTGTAAAACCTCTTCTCTTTTTAGTGGTAAATATAGCTAGCTATTAAATACCAGCCACCTAAAGCTAACGTAAACTCACCCCATTCCGTACAAATGTGCGCAACCGCGACATTCAAACGAGGCTACAAAGAAAACTAATGCGACTGTGTTGACTTCAAAATCTGGGGTGTGAACTACGTTTCTATTCAAGCGTCGATCGACACGGTAATGGCTTTATAGTATTGGAGAAAAGTTGAAAAAACGGACCCTCCGTTGCATCATGACGTGTCATGCCGTAACGTACAGCACGCATAAAGCAACTATTTCTGTCTTACAATCTCTCTCCACCAGGTGTAGCACTTCTCTCATTTAAAAACAAGAACTGGACACTGACGGGGTAAGGGGGGGATACCTAGGCATTTTTTGCGTTGTCACCGTAAGCGATCATGATTCTCAAAGCCGCTGTTTACTTCTGATGATCACTTTAGCACCGCCCTAAAAACCCGATTCAAATTCGACACAAACCTTCAAATAGGTATGTAATGACACATTATATAAACTCTTTATAGTGTTTTATTAAAATTTTAGAGGCGATAAGGTGATAAGGTGGACAGATCGAGTGAAAAAAGTAGTTTTTCCACACATCTCTTCTCCTTCTCACTATCACGCATTAGTTTCGCTTCCCCACTCGCCATTTTTAAAAAGACCCAAAGGAGCTCATTGCCTTCTTGAATTATGCAGAAACGGGCAGCGTGAASGTCTCGGCATGAATTCTGTTGGAATGGGGAGAAATTGTGCTTTACAATGGTATTGAAATTACAGTTGATCTGGAAGTATTACGTTTTTGGGGCACTAAAATAAGGTCAATTGTACGGACCAAGACGATGTACAAATGTGAGTGAGTTTACATTAGGTTTACAAGCAAACGTTAGCACATGACTGGAGTTGTCTAGCTAGTTAGCCCGGTGCCTGCTAACTTGCTATGCGCCATCCCTCACATTTGTAACTTGTTAGCAATGATGTCTAATATCCGCAACTGTAAATAATTGTACTAACTAGCTATGTCACATAATTGACGAGAGTTGACATTGAAAAGCATTGAATCTCACGAATGTATATGTATTATGTAAAATAACGTAAAATAAGTATCGCATATCCAGCAAGCTAGCTAAGTTTACTAGCAAACAGTGTTGAGAAACAATAATACAACAATTTACTGTTGTCAATATTTAAAACTGAAGCTGGTTTTACCAGCTTTACCAAGCCCATGTAATGCTTTGTAGGTTAGCAGTAAAACCTTGAAATCAGCCCTTGCCTTAACAGGAAGCCAGTGTAGGGAGGCTAGCACTGGAGTAATATGATACATTTTTTTGGTTCTAGTCAGGATTCTAGCAGCCGTATTTAGCACTAACTGAAGTTTATTTAGTGCTTTATCTGGGTAGCCGGAAAGTAGAGCATTGCAGTAGTCTAACCTAGATGTAACAAAAGCATGGATTAATTTTTCTGCATAATATTTGGACAGAAAGTTTCTGATTTTTGCAATGTTACGTAGATGGAAAAAAGCTGTACTTGAAACAGTCTTGATATGTTCGTCAAAAGAGAGATCAGGGTCCAGAGTGACGCCGAGGTCCTTCACAGTTTTATTTGAGACGACTGTACAACCATCAAGATTAATTGTCAGATTCAACAGAAGATCTCCTTGTTTCTTGGGACCTAGAACAAGCATCTCTGTTTTGTCCGAGTTTAAAAGTAGAACGTTTGCAGCCATCCACTTCCTTATGTCTGAAACACAGGCTTCTAGCGAGGGCAATTTTGGGGCTTCCCCATGTTTCATTGAAATGTACAGTTATGTGTCATCCGCATAGCAGTGAAAATTAACATTATGTTTTCGAATGACATCCCCAAGATTTAAAATATATAGTGAAAACAATAGTGGTCCTAAAACGGAACCTTGAGGAACACCGAAATGTACAGTTGATTTGTCAGAGGACAAACCTTTCACAGAGACAAACTGATATCTTTCCAACAGGTAAGATCTAAACCAGGCCAGAACTTGTCCGTGTAGACCAATTTGGGTTTCCAATCTCTCCAAAAGAATGTGGTGATCGATGGTATCAAAAGCAGCACTAAGGTCTAGGAGCACGAGGACAGATGCAGAGCCTCGGTCTGACGCCATTAAAAGGTCATTTACCATCTTCACAAGTGCAGTCTCAGTGCTATGATGGGGTCTAAAARCAGACTGAAGCATTTCGWATACKWTGTTTGTCTTCAGGAAGGCAGTGAGTTGCTGCGCAACAGCTTTTTCAATTTTTTTTGAGAGGAATGGGAGATTCGATATAGGCCGATAGTTTTTTATATTTTCTGGGTCAAGGTTTGGCTTTTTCAAGAGAGGCTTTATTACTGCCACTTTTAGTGAGTTTGGTACACATCCGGTGGATAGAGAGKRGTTTATTYTYTTCAACYTAGGAGGGCCYAGCACAGGAAGCAYCWCTTTCYGTAGTTTAGTTGGAATAGGGTCCAGTATGCAGCTTGAAGGTTTAGAGGCCATGATTATTTTCATCATTGTGTCAAGAGATATAGTACTAAAACACTTGTGTCTCTCTTGATCCTACGTCCTGGCAGAGTTGTGCAGACTCAGGACAAACTGCTTCACAGACTTCAAGTAACAGACACATCTCAACATCAATTGTTCAGAGAAGAGTGCATGAATGAGGCCTTCATGGTCAAATTGCTGAAAAGAAACCACTACTAAAGTACACTAATGATAAGAAGAGACTTGCTTGGGACAAGAAACACGAGCGATGGACTGGTAGAAATCTGTCCTTAGGTCTGGAGTCCAAATTTGAGATTTTTGATTTCAACCGCCATGTCCTTGTGAAACGCAGTGTAGTTCCCACCGTGAAGCATCAAGGAGGAGGTGTGATGGTGTGGGGGTGCTTTGCTGGTGACACTGTCAGTGATTCATTCATAATTCAAGGCACACAACCAGCATGGCTACCACAGCATTCTGCAGCGATACGCCATCCTATCTGGTTTGGGCTTAGTGGGACTATCATTTGTTTTTCAACAGGACAATGATCCATCACACCTCCAGGCTGTGTAAAAGCTAGTTGACCAAGAAGAAGAGTGATGGAGTGCTTCATCAGATGACTTGGCCTCCACAATCACCCGACCTCAACCGAATTGAGATGGTTTGGGATGAGTTGGACCACAGAGTGAAGAAAAAGCAGCCAACAAGTGCTCAGCATATGTGGGAACTCTTTCAAGACTGTTGGAAAAGCATTCCAGGTGAAGCTGGTTGAGAGAATGCCAAGAGTGTGCAAAGCTGTCATCAAGGCAAAGGGTGGCTACTGTCGTGGAAATTCGTACACAGTGACACTCTGTCACGTCCTGACCTTAGTTCCTTTTTTTATGTCTCTATTTTGGTTTGGTCAGGGCGTGAGTTGGGGTGGGCATTCTATGTTCATTCTATGTTATGTTTTGTACTTCTATGTGTTTGGCCTGGTATGGTTCCCAATCAGAGGCAGCTGTCAATCGTTGTCACTGATTGAGAACCATACTTAGGTAACCTGTTCCCACCTGTGTTTGTGGGTAGTTGTTTTCTGTTTAGTGTTTTTCACCTTTCAGGACTGTTTCGGTTTTTCCCTTTTGTTATTTTTGTATTTAGTGTTCAGTGTAAATAAACAAACATGAACACGTACCACGCTGCGCTTTGGTCCTCACCTTCTTCCACCGACAGCCGTTACACACCCAAAGTCAATCTTAAATTGTTTGTTGTTTAAATCATTGTTTATTGTTAGAGCACCGGAGAGGTTCTAACAATGCCGTCTGCAGTACAGGGCCGACGGGACATGGCGGCGGCGTTGGACATGGCGGCCCCTGCCCTGTGCACCACTGTGAAGTCATACAGCTGAAGCTCCTCCAACCAGCGTGCCACCTGCCCCTCTGGCTCTCTGAAAGACATGAGCCACTGGAGAGCAGAGTGGTCAGTCCTTACAGTAAAGGGCAGTTTATTTACGTATTAGGGTACCTTAGGTTTGATTATAAACGTTGTTTGACTTGTTTGGAGAAGTTTATTGGTAACCTTTGAGATTCATTTTGTATGCATTTTGAAGGAGGGAAACCAGTGGATTATTGAATTAAGCGTGCCAGCTAAACTGAGTTTTTGGGGATATAAAGAAGGACTTTATCGAACAAAATGACCATTTGTGATGTAGCTGGGACCTTTTGGAGTGCCAACAGAAGAAGATCTTCAAAGGTAAGTGATTTATTTTATCGCTATTTCTGACTTTCGTGGCGCATCTATCTGGTTGGAAAATGTTTTTAATGCTTTTGTGTGCTGGGCGCTGTCCTCAGATAATCGCATGGTGTGCTTTCGCCGTAAAGCCTTTTTGAAATCTGACAAAGCAGCTGGATTAACAAGAAGTTAAGCTTTTAACTGATGTATGACAATTGTATTTTCATGAAAGTTTATTATGACTATTTCTGTAATTTGAATTTCACGCTCTGCAATTTCACCGGAAGTTATCGAGATGGGACACTAGCGTCCCAATGATCCGCAAGAAGTTAAATGTCTATTATTTTAAGATGCATATGTAATGCTGTGGAAGGATCAATATGTATTAACTGGGTTGGCACTGTGTTAGTCTCCATTAGATATCGCTCTCCATCAATAATAAGTCTGACACCTGAGACAACAGGGAAAGAGATACAGTCTCCATTTTGCCTACTCACGAATTGGGTTAGAACGTCATCATTTGGGATATCAACAAAAACTCCATCGGGAGTACAATAAATTGTAGCATTTTAAGTTTAGTTAACATAAAATCATGTTCAACATTCATTGGTTCTATTTAACAGGGTATGGGCTTATTTCAAAATGCATTACCAGGGTGGAGGAAATCTTCTTAGCGTTTATAGTTTTTATTGGTTTGGGGTAAGTCAAGTCCTGTACAATGCTTTAACCTTATAATACAAAGGGACCACTCTAAACATTTCTCAGAATACTTTTTCAACAATCACGTATGTCTACGTGTGGGTGTGTTAGTTGTATATTATCATATTTTTTCTATTCTTAATTCATCAGATCATCATTATAACCCATTATACTCAATATTATGTTACTTTATCTCTAGTAACCCATTATGCATTTGTGCACATCACAAATTCCTCCTCTAGACTAGTGTTATATTTCCACTAGTTCTATTTAACAGCATATTCTGAAATAGTTCTCTCTTCTTTCATATCACCATACATAATAACGTATGTTATACATCAAACTCCACTGATGAGACATGTTATTCTCACATAATCTAAAGTCATGTTATCCTCAGAGACATGTTATCCTCGTTATTAATGAGAAATGTTATTCTCTGAGACATGTTATGCATCTGATTTCTGAGACATGTTATCCTCTACCTGTTGATCATCAGCGGTGTTGGACAGACCCTTCGATAACATTACTGATCAGCTCACACAGAAATTGAAATCTTAGCTCACACAGAACTGGTTGTGGCATTCATTCCCCTTTTTCACATGTAAGCTAGTCCCCTGACAGCTCTCATTCACTCAATGCTTAATAGCTCAATTTCAATCCTCTTATTATTAACATTTCAATTAGTTTAATATGTCATTTCTCACAATCACACAAATTTCACATCCACATTCACTTAGTACTATTCCCAAACACACTCGATAATCTCCTCATGACGCAAGTGCATCGTCAACAATTCTCTCTGTCGTTACTTGCTATGCACAATATGTATCGTCAACGGTTCTCTTGCCGTTACTTGCTATACATATAAATAACACCACGTACTCAAAAATGCACTGTGCTATTTTTCAGTGGCTGCACACCACATAGACATTTATTCTAAATGCCTACAGACAGCTGTCAGTGGGGTTTTCCATGGTACCATTACGCCCTTGGTCTAGTCTTCTCATAAAACTAGTGAATAGCCTTCTCTCTACAAGACTATGGGTATCTTTTTATGCGTTACTCGCCTTCATTTTCTTTACCATTTTTATTTATTTATACAGATTCATTTAGATTGACTTACTAAAACAGTTGCCATCCCTCAATTGTTTGTGGATGATTTGTCTCTTCCTGGGCAGTTCACAGTAAGGGTCTGGTCTGGGCGGGTCCTCGTCCTCTTTTGGTCAGACAGGAATTTCCCTCACGTTTCTTAAAATGCTCCACCGTTTTTCCTTGCAGACCCCCACTGGAAAGCTCAGCAGGCAAAATCAATCATGCTGTTCATTGATGCCAAATTGTCGTGGAAATTCGTACACAGGGACACTCAATGTCAATCTTAAATTATTCATTGTTAATTGTCAGCTGCCCTGGAGTGGTTCAAACCAACTCAATGACCCATAGTACACATGTCAATCAGGAGCTCTTCCTGGGCAGACCCAGCAGTTGCCTTATATATGGCTATGCACAGACAAGTTATATTTGCAAGATTTAGCATAATTAATTAATCATTATAATTTTCTTGAAATTATGTGACCGACCAATGCTTTTTCATAACATGTGACAGACCAACACCTCACGAGGCTTCTCTTCTCTAAGCCGAGACCTTGAAACTGAGATATCTTTTGTTCGTTCTCAAAACACGGTCTGGGCGTACTGACAAATTGCAGCTACTGATAAGTGAGGATTTGTACAGTCATGAACACAGAAATTGGTTTATAGAACAGCACATGAATAGAACACAGAAATAAGTTATAAGAAAAGCACAAACATTACAATTCCCATTACATTGCTTTGAAGAATCTAAAATATATTTCGATATGTTTAACACTTTTTTGGTTACTACCTGGTTCCATATGTGTTATTTAATAGTTTTGATGTCTTCACTATTATTCTACAATGTAGAAAATAGTAAAAATAAAGAAAAACCCTTGAATGAGTATGTTTTGTCCAAAAATATGACGGTTACTGTAGCTAGCTAGCTAGCTAGCTAAACAATGGACCATAATCCCAAATCATGATGTTACTACCCTGCATGAATCTGTAGGTAGCTAACCAACCAGGTTCAATGTTAGCTAGCTAACCTTAGGCTATAACTAGCAATGCAAATGGCTCTGAGATACGAATAATAAGATCATACACATAACATTAGCTAGCGAGCCCTAGACTGTCTTACCCGTCCGTATACATCATGGATGGACGCGTCCCTCTGTCACAGATGCCATGGTTGCCCTTAGTTTGAAGTTGTAATCTGGAGACAGGTGTTTTCTCCATCTCCTTAGCTTTCATACTCAAATTCCACTGATTTCAAAACTCAGTCCCCCAGAAAGGGGAAAGCAACACTTATGCAGTTTTATTACGCAATACATTGAAAAAAAAGCAGCGTTAGACAGGATTACATACACATACTGATCAGCTCAAATAGACAGAAGCGTGCTACAGTGGCTTGCGAAAGAATTTACATTTGACATTTAAGTCATTTAGCAGACGCTCTTATCCAGAGCGACTTACAAATTGGTGCATTCACCTTATGATATCCAGTGGAACAACCACTTTACAATATGGCATTTTTCCTATTTTGTTGCCTTACAATCTGGAATAAAAATTGATTTTGGGGGTTGTATCATTGATTTAAACAACATGCCTACCACTTTGAAGATGCAAAATATTTTTTATTATGAAACAAACAAGAAAATAAGACAAAAAAACATAATGGGATGTGTTCTCTCGGGGTGATGAGAGGTGTTGGGTACAGCAGACAGAGTTTTCCTTGATGGCCAAAAGCTCAATTTTAGTCTCATCTGACCAGAGTACCTTCTTCCATATGTTTGGGAGTCTCCCACATGCCTTTTGGCGAACACCAAACATTTATACCTTTTTCTTTCAGCAATGGTTTTTTCTGGCCAATCTTCCGTAAAGGCCAGCTCTGTGGAGTGCACGGCTTAAAGTGGTCCTATGGACAGATACTCCAGTCTCCGCTGTGGAGCTTTACAGCTCCTTCAGGATTAATCTTTGTCTCTTTGTTGCCTATCTGATTAATGCCCTCCTTGCCTGGTCTGTGATTTTTGGTTTGTTTGGGGTGCCATATTCTTTCAATTTTTTAATAATGGATTTAATGGTGCTCCGTGGGATGTTCAAAGTTTTTAATTTTTTTTAACCCAACCCTGATCTGTACTCCACTACTTTGTCCCTGACCTGTTTGGAGAGCTCCTTGGTCTTCATAGTGCTGCTTGCTTTGTTGGTGCCCTTGCTTAGTGGTGTTGCAGACGGTAATTGAAGGTAATTGATTGCACCAGATCTTATTTTTTGAAAGAAGTAATTTTTTTCATTCCACTTCACCAATTTGGACTGTTTTGTTGT